>NW_026777439.1:300000-600000 GCF_028023285.1 Balaenoptera ricei | reverse complement strand
TGTAGCAAGGCTCCCATTTCTCCATGGCCTGTCCTGCATTTCTGGTTTTGACACTCTTTTCAGCATGGCCCTTTTGACCGATGGGAAGCGAGACTTCTTTGTAGCGCTGATTTGCCTTTCCAGGTTGCTTGGTTGGCCAAAAAGGGCGTATGCGTTTTTTCCTGAATATATTCAGGAAAAAACGCATACGCCCTTTTTGGCCAAGGGCATCATTGTCAACGTTTTGCCGCTTTTCATGTGCTTTAAAGGCGATTCGTATCTACCTCCTGAAATCTGTTTCCTGCAATTCTGCCTTGATTTCAAATCCTCTTCTTTGCCTTCCCTCAATATATTTGTGGACGAGAGTTATCATTTATAACTCTGCAGGTTTGTGAATTGCAGTGCCCTGAACCTCCATTTTACAACTCGTTTTTATGGGAGCTGGCCGCAAAATCGCAGAATGGCTTCAGGCCCTGTTCTGGTTCCGGGGGGCAGGCTGAGCCTGTGGTTAATTCTTCTTCCTGATGGGAAAATAGTGTCACCTGTGCCTGTCCCAACACCAAGAGCTAGTCTCTCGTTGGTTCCACGTCTTCCCGTTTATCCTCAGGACAAATTGCAACCTGTACGGAACAGGAGGTTAAAGGTGCTGATGCTCCAAGTAGGGAGCTTGCTAGTAAAGCGGCTGGAATGGCGAACCCGGGCACAAGGAGATGAGAAATGAGGTGCGTTTTAGAAACCTTTCCCCATCACACGGTGTACCATCTTCTGGGTTTCTCATGCATGTTTTTGATGTAGGAAGATGCCCTTGAACCTGGAGATTTGGGACCCATGAGATGGGTACCACGCAGTATTACTTTAAAGGGTCTGCGTTTGCTCACCCAACCTCACCAAACCTCTCAGCCCCAAGAGTGTCCACCCTTATGTCTCATCCAGCTGTGGGTCTAGATATGGTCAATCCAGGTTGCATCACAGCCCCTGAACGCATTGTGTAAGAATTTCTCTCTCTTTCACTGTCTTTGTTTCATGGGTGTTTCAAAGTAATTTATTTTTAAAATGGGGTTTAGCTGCTTTTCACTGCTGTGTTTATGCCGCTTTACACCCACTTGACACACTAACAGAGAGATATCAATACATAGGTTTTACGATTATTATTAGTCAGATATATTCTTGTGCGGTGAATAGGGCGTGTTGAGTCCAGTTCTCTGAGCAAGGAGTAGGTCTTGTCTATTACATATTGGGTTTATGGAACGGTATCTGAGCTAACTTGATACCCTTGTTTTATGTATCACCCCACCTCACCTTTCCCGTTAAGCAGCCATAGTGTGTTTTCTGCATGTGTGACTCTGTTCTGTTTTGTAATTCAGTTCAAGTGTAACGGTTTTTACATTCCCTCTATCTGTGACACCTTATGAGAAGTGTCCTTTTCTGTGTGACTTATTTCACTTAGAATCGTCGTACCTAAATCCACTCATCATGCTGCTACTAACCTTACGACATTGATTTCATGGCTGAGTGATATTCCATTGTACATAAGGACCACAACTTCTTTATCCATTTTTCTCTTTCCTGGGATATTTAAGGTGGAATGAAGTGGAGGTCCTGGTCAACAGAGCAGCCCTAAACTTTGGGGTGCTTGTGTCTTGCTGATTTTTAATTTTCCCAATTTCTACCCCCATGAGTGGAAGTGCCCTACGCTCTCTAAGCTGTGTTTTTCAGATGTTTCAGGACTCACCGGACACTTCTCCAGAGTGGCTCTTGGCCATTTACATCCCGCCCATCAGTGTAGCAAGGCTCCCATTTCTCCATGGCCTGTCCTGCATTTCTGGTTTTGACACTCTTTTCAGCATGGCCCTTTTGACCGATGGGAAGCGAGACTTCTTTGTAGCGCTGATTTGCCTTTCCAGGTTGCTTGGTTGGCCAAAAAGGGCGTATGCGTTTTTTCCTGAATATATTCAGGAAAAAACGCATACGCCCTTTTTGGCCAAGGGCATCATTGTCAACGTTTTGCCGCTTTTCATGTGCTTTAAAGGCGATTCGTATCTACCTCCTGAAATCTGTTTCCTGCAATTCTGCCTTGATTTCAAATCCTCTTCTTTGCCTTCCCTCAATATATTTGTGGACGAGAGTTATCATTTATAACTCTGCAGGTTTGTGAATTGCAGTGCCCTGAACCTCCATTTTACAACTCGTTTTTATGGGAGCTGGCCGCAAAATCGCAGAATGGCTTCAGGCCCTGTTCTGGTTCCGGGGGGCAGGCTGAGCCTGTGGTTAATTCTTCTTCCTGATGGGAAAATAGTGTCACCTGTGCCTGTCCCAACACCAAGAGCTAGTCTCTCGTTGGTTCCACGTCTTCCCTTTTATCCTCAGGACAAATTGCAACCTGTACGGAACAGGAGGTTAAAGGTGCTGATGCTCCAAGTAGGGAGCTTGCTAGTAAAGCGGCTGGAATGGCGAACCCGGGCACAAGGAGATGAGAAATGAGGTGCGTTTTAGAAACCTTTCCCCATCACACGGTGTACCATCTTCTGGGTTTCTCATGCATGTTTTTGATGTAGGAAGATGCCCTTGAACCTGGAGATTTGGGACCCATGCGATGGGTACCACGCAGTATTACTTTAAAGGGTCTGCGTTTGCTCACCCAACCTCACCAAACCTCTCAGCCCCAAGAGTGTCCACCCTTATGTCTCATCCAGCTGTGCGTCTAGATATGGTCAATCCAGGTTGCATCACAGCCCCTGAACGCATTGTGTAAGAATTTCTCTCTCTTTCACTGTCTTTGTTTCATGGGTGTTTCAAAGTAATTTATTTTTATAATGGGGTTTAGCTGCTTTTCACTGCTGTGTTTATGCCGCTTTACACCCACTTGACACACTAACAGAGAGATATCAATACATAGGTTTTACGATTATTATTAGTCAGATATATTCTTGTGCGGTGAATAGGGCGTGTTGAGTCCAGTTCTCTGAGCAAGGAGTAGGTCTTGTCTATTACATATTGGGTTTATGGAACGGTATCTGAGCTAATTTGATACCCTTGTTTTATGTATCACCCCACCTCACCTTTCCCGTTAAGCAGCCATAGTGTGTTTTCTGCATGTGTGACTCTGTTCTGTTTTGTAATTCAGTTCAAGTGTAACGGTTTTTACATTCCCTCTATCTGTGACACCTTATGAGAAGTGTCCTTTTCTGTGTGACTTATTTCACTTAGAATCGTCGTACCTAAATCCACTCATCATGCTGCTACTAACCTTACGACATTGATTTCATGGCTGAGTGATATTCCATTGTACATAAGGACCACAACTTCTTTATCCATTTTTCTCTTTCCTGGGATATTTAAGGTGGAATGAAGTGGAGGTCCTGGTCAACAGAGCAGCCCTAAACTTTGGGGTGCTTGTGTCTTGCTGATTTTTAATTTTCCCAATTTCTACCCCCATGAGTGGAAGTGCCCTACGCTCTCTAAGCTGTGTTTTTCAGATGTTTCAGGACTCACCGGACACTTCTCCAGAGTGGCTCTTGGCCATTTACATCCCGCCCATCAGTGTAGCAAGGCTCCCATTTCTCCATGGCCTGTCCTGCATTTCTGGTTTTGACACTCTTTTCAGCATGGCCCTTTTGACCGATGGGAAGCGAGACTTCTTTGTAGCGCTGATTTGCCTTTCCAGGTTGCTTGGTTGGCCAAAAAGGGCGTATGCGTTTTTTCCTGAATATATTCAGGAAAAAACGCATACGCCCTTTTTGGCCAAGGGCATCATTGTCAACGTTTTGCCGCTTTTCATGTGCTTTAAAGGCGATTCGTATCTACCTCCTGAAATCTGTTTCCTGCAATTCTGCCTTGATTTCAAATCCTCTTCTTTGCCTTCCCTCAATATATTTGTGGACGAGAGTTATCATTTATAACTCTGCAGGTTTGTGAATTGCAGTGCCCTGAACCTCCATTTTACAACTCGTTTTTATGGGAGCTGGCCGCAAAATCGCAGAATGGCTTCAGGCCCTGTTCTGGTTCCGGGGGCAGGCTGAGCCTGTGGTTAATTCTTCTTCCTGATGGGAAAATAGTGTCACCTGTGCCTGTCCCAACACCAAGAGCTAGTCTCTCGTTGGTTCCACGTCTTCCCGTTTATCCTCAGGACAAATTGCAACCTGTACGGAACAGGAGGTTAAAGGTGCTGATGCTCCAAGTAGGGAGCTTGCTAGTGAAGCGGCTGGAATGGCGAACCCGGGCACAAGGAGATGAGAAATGAGGTGCGTTTTAGAAACCTTTCCCCATCACACGGTGTACCATCTTCTGGGTTTCTCATGCATGTTTTTGATGTAGGAAGATGCCCTTGAACCTGGAGATTTGGGACCCATGCGATGGGTACCACGCAGTATTACTTTAAAGGGTCTGCGTTTGCTCACCCAACCTCACCAAACCTCTCAGCCCCAAGAGTGTCCACCCTTATGTCTCATCCAGCTGTGGGTCTAGATATGGTCAATCCAGGTTGCATCACAGCCCCTGAACGCATTGTGTAAGAATTTCTCTCTCTTTCACTGTCTTTGTTTCATGGGTGTTTCAAAGTAATTTATTTTCATAATGGGATTTAGCTGCTTTTCACTGCTGTGTTTATGCCGCTTTACACCCACTTGACACACTAACAGAGAGATATCAATACATAGGTTTTACGATTATTACTAGTCAGATATATTCTTGTGCGGTGAATAGGGCGTGTTGAGTCCAGTTCTCTGAGCAAGGAGTAGGTCTTGTCTATTACATATTGGGTTTATGGAATGGTATCTGAGCTAATTTGATACCCTTGTTTTATGTATCACCCCACCTCACCTTTCCCGTTAAGCAGCCATAGTGTGTTTTCTGCATGTGTGACTCTGTTCTGTTTTGTAATTCAGTTCAAGTGTAACGGTTTTTACATTCCCTCTATCTGTGATACCTTATGAGAAGTGTCCTTTTCTGTGTGACTTATTTCACTTAGAATCGTCGTACCTAAATCCACTCATCATGCTGCTACTAACCTTACGACATTGATTTCATGGCTGAGTGATATTCCATTGTACATAAGGACCACAACTTCTTTATCCATTTTTCTCTTTCCTGGGATATTTAAGGTGGAATGAAGTGGAGGTCCTGGTCAACAGAGCAGCCCTAAACTTTGGGGTGCTTGTGTCTTGCTGATTTTTAATTTTCCCAATTTCTACCCCCATGAGTGGAAGTGCCCTACGCTCTCTAAGCTGTGTTTTTCAGATGTTTCAGGACTCACCGGACACTTCTCCAGAGTGGCTCTTGGCCATTTACATCCCGCCCATCAGTGTAGCAAGGCTCCCATTTCTCCATGGCCTGTCC
Source organism: Balaenoptera ricei (assembly GCF_028023285.1). Taxonomy (NCBI): domain Eukaryota; kingdom Metazoa; phylum Chordata; class Mammalia; order Artiodactyla; family Balaenopteridae; genus Balaenoptera; species Balaenoptera ricei. The sequence goes on along the minus strand of NW_026777439.1, from coordinate 594,687 downwards.
TGCATTTCTGGTTTTGACACTCTTTTCAGCATGGCCCTTTTGACCGATGGGAAGCGAGACTTCTTTGTAGCGCTGATTTGCCTTTCCAGGTTGCTTGGTTGGCCAAAAAGGGCGTATGCGTTTTTTCCTGAATATATTCAGGAAAAAACGCATACGCCCTTTTTGGCCAAGGGCATCATTGTCAACGTTTTGCCGCTTTTCATGTGCTTTAAAGGCGATTCGTATCTACCTCCTGAAATCTGTTTCCTGCAATTCTGCCTTGATTTCAAATCCTCTTCTTTGCCTTCCCTCAATATATTTGTGGACGAGAGTTATCATTTATAACTCTGCAGGTTTGTGAATTGCAGTGCCCTGAACCTCCATTTAACAACTCGTTTTTATGGGAGCTGGCCGCAAAATCGCAGAATGGCTTCAGGCCCTGTTCTGGTTCCGGGGGGCAGGCTGAGCCTGTGGTTAATTCTTCTTCCTGATGGGAAAATAGTGTCACCTGTGCCTGTCCCAACACCAAGAGCTAGTCTCTCGTTGGTTCCACGTCTTCCCGTTTATCCTCAGGACAAATTGCAACCTGTACGGAACAGGAGGTTAAAGGTGCTGATGCTCCAAGTAGGGAGCTTGCTAGTAAAGCGGCTGGAATGGCGAACCCGGGCACAAGGAGATGAGAAATGAGGTGCGTTTTAGAAACCTTTCCCCATCACACGGTGTACCATCTTCTGGGTTTCTCATGCATGTTTTTGATGTAGGAAGATGCCCTTGAACCTGGAGATTTGGGACCCATGAGATGGGTACCACGCAGTATTACTTTAAAGGGTCTGCGTTTGCTCACCCAACCTCACCAAACCTCTCAGCCCCAAGAGTGTCCACCCTTATGTCTCATCCAGCTGTGGGTCTAGATATGGTCAATCCAGGTTGCATCACAGCCCCTGAACGCATTGTGTAAGAATTTCTCTCTCTTTCACTGTCTTTGTTTCATGGGTGTTTCAAAGTAATTTATTTTTAAAATGGGGTTTAGCTGCTTTTCACTGCTGTGTTTATGCCGCTTTACACCCACTTGACACACTAACAGAGAGATATCAATACATAGGTTTTACGATTATTATTAGTCAGATATATTCTTGTGCGGTGAATAGGGCGTGTTGAGTCCAGTTCTCTGAGCAAGGAGTAGGTCTTGTCTATTACATATTGGGTTTATGGAACGGTATCTGAGCTAACTTGATACCCTTGTTTTATGTATCACCCCACCTCACCTTTCCCGTTAAGCAGCCATAGTGTGTTTTCTGCATGTGTGACTCTGTTCTGTTTTGTAATTCAGTTCAAGTGTAACGGTTTTTACATTCCCTCTATCTGTGACACCTTATGAGAAGTGTCCTTTTCTGTGTGACTTATTTCACTTAGAATCGTCGTACCTAAATCCACTCATCATGCTGCTACTAACCTTACGACATTGATTTCATGGCTGAGTGATATTCCATTGTACATAAGGACCACAAATTCTTTATCCATTTTTCTCTTTCCTGGGATATTTAAGGTGGAATGAAGTGGAGGTCCTGGTCAACAGAGCAGCCCTAAACTTTGGGGTGCTTGTGTCTTGCTGATTTTTAATTTTCCCAATTTCTACCCCCATGAGTGGAAGTGCCCTACGCTCTCTAAGCTGTGTTTTTCAGATGTTTCAGGACTCACCGGACACTTCTCCAGAGTGGCTCTTGGCCATTTACATCCCGCCCATCAGTGTAGCAAGGCTCCCATTTCTCCATGGCCTGTCCTGCATTTCTGGTTTTGACACTCTTTTCAGCATGGCCCTTTTGACCGATGGGAAGCGAGACTTCTTTGTAGCGCTGATTTGCCTTTCCAGGTTGCTTGGTTGGCCAAAAAGGGCGTATGCGTTTTTTCCTGAATATATTCAGGAAAAAACGCATACGCCCTTTTTGGCCAAGGGCATCATTGTCAACGTTTTGCCGCTTTTCATGTGCTTTAAAGGCGATTCGTATCTACCTCCTGAAATCTGTTTCCTGCAATTCTGCCTTGATTTCAAATCCTCTTCTTTGCCTTCCCTCAATATATTTGTGGACGAGAGTTATCATTTATAACTCTGCAGGTTTGTGAATTGCAGTGCCCTGAACCTCCATTTTACAACTCGTTTTTATGGGAGCTGGCCGCAAAATCGCAGAATGGCTTCAGGCCCTGTTCTGGTTCCGGGGGGCAGGCTGAGCCTCTGGTTAATTCTTCTTCCTGATGGGAAAATAGTGTCACCTGTGCCTGTCCCAACACCAAGAGCTAGTCTCTCGTTGGTCCCACGTCTTCCCGTTTATACTCAGGACAAATTGCAACCTGTACGGAACAGGAGGTTAAAGGTGCTGATGCTCCAAGTAGGGAGCTTGCTAGTAAAGCGGCTGGAATGGCGAACCCGGGCACAAGGAGATGAGAAATGAGGTGCGTTTTAGAAACCTTTCCCCATCACACGGTGTACCATCTTCTGGGTTTCTCATGCATGTTTTTGATGTAGGAAGATGCCCTTGAACCTGGAGATTTGGGACCCATGAGATGGGTACCACGCAGTATTACTTTAAAGGGTCTGCGTTTGCTCACCCAACCTCACCAAACCTCTCAGCCCCAAGAGTGTCCACCCTTATGTCTCATCCAGCTGTGGGTCTAGATATGGTCAATCCAGGTTGCATCACAGCCCCTGAACGCATTGTGTAAGAATTTCTCTCTCTTTCACTGTCTTTGTTTCATGGGTGTTTCAAAGTAATTTATTTTTAAAATGGGGTTTAGCTGCTTTTCACTGCTGTGTTTATGCCGCTTTACACCCACTTGACACACTAACAGAGAGATATCAATACATAGGTTTTACGATTATTATTAGTCAGATATATTCTTGTGCGGTGAATAGGGCGTGTTGAGTCCAGTTCTCTGAGCAAGGAGTAGGTCTTGTCTATTACATATTGGGTTTATGGAACGGTATCTGAGCTAACTTGATACCCTTGTTTTATGTATCACCCCACCTCACCTTTCCCGTTAAGCAGCCATAGTGTGTTTTCTGCATGTGTGACTCTGTTCTGTTTTGTAATTCAGTTCAAGTGTAACGGTTTTTACATTCCCTCTATCTGTGACACCTTATGAGAAGTGTCCTTTTCTGTGTGACTTATTTCACTTAGAATCGTCGTACCTAAATCCACTCATCATGCTGCTACTAACCTTACGACATTGATTTCATGGCTGAGTGATATTCCATTGTACATAAGGACCACAAATTCTTTATCCATTTTTCTCTTTCCTGGGATATTTAAGGTGGAATGAAGTGGAGGTCCTGGTCAACAGAGCAGCCCTAAACTTTGGGGTGCTTGTGTCTTGCTGATTTTTAATTTTCCCAATTTCTACCCCCATGAGTGGAAGTGCCCTACGCTCTCTAAGCTGTGTTTTTCAGATGTTTCAGGACTCACCGGACACTTCTCCAGAGTGGCTCTTGGCCATTTACATCCCGCCCATCAGTGTAGCAAGGCTCCCATTTCTCCATGGCCTGTCCTGCATTTCTGGTTTTGACACTCTTTTCAGCATGGCCCTTTTGACCGATGGGAAGCGAGACTTCTTTGTAGCGCTGATTTGCCTTTCCAGGTTGCTTGGTTGGCCAAAAAGGGCGTATGCGTTTTTTCCTGAATATATTCAGGAAAAAACGCATACGCCCTTTTTGGCCAAGGGCATCATTGTCAACGTTTTGCCGCTTTTCATGTGCTTTAAAGGCGATTCGTATCTACCTCCTGAAATCTGTTTCCTGCAATTCTGCCTTGATTTCAAATCCTCTTCTTTGCCTTCCCTCAATATATTTGTGGACGAGAGTTATCATTTATAACTCTGCAGGTTTGTGAATTGCAGTGCCCTGAACCTCCATTTTACAACTCGTTTTTATGGGAGCTGGCCGCAAAATCGCAGAATGGCTTCAGGCCCTGTTCTGGTTCCGGGGGGCAGGCTGAGCCTGTGGTTAATTCTTCTTCCTGATGGGAAAATAGTGTCACCTGTGCCTGTCCCAACACCAAGAGCTAGTCTCTCGTTGGTCCCACGTCTTCCCGTTTATACTCAGGACAAATTGCAACCTGTACGGAACAGGAGGTTAAAGGTGCTGATGCTCCAAGTAGGGAGCTTGCTAGTAAAGCGGCTGGAATGGCGAACCCGGGCACAAGGAGATGAGAAATGAGGTGCGTTTTAGAAACCTTTCCCCATCACACGGTGTACCATCTTCTGGGTTTCTCATGCATGTTTTTGATGTAGGAAGATGCCCTTGAACCTGGAGATTTGGGACCCATGCGATGGGTACCACGCAGTATTACTTTAAAGGGTCTGCGTTTGCTCACCCAACCTCACCAAACCTCTCAGCCCCAAGAGTGTCCACCCTTATGTCTCATCCAGCTGTGCGTCTAGATATGGTCAATCCAGGTTGCATCACAGCCCCTGAACGCATTGTGTAAGAATTTCTCTCTCTTTCACTGTCTTTGTTTCATGGGTGTTTCAAAGTAATTTATTTTTAAAATGGGGTTTAGCTGCTTTTCACTGCTGTGTTTATGCCGCTTTACACCCACTTGACACACTAACAGAGAGATATCAATACATAGGTTTTACGATTATTATTAGTCAGATATATTCTTGTGCGGTGAATAGGGCGTGTTGAGTCCAGTTCTCTGAGCAAGGAGTAGGTCTTGTCTATTACATATTGGGTTTATGGAACGGTATCTGAGCTAACTTGATACCCTTGTTTTATGTATCACCCCACCTCACCTTTCCCGTTAAGCAGCCATAGTGTGTTTTCTGCATGTGTGACTCTGTTCTGTTTTGTAATTCAGTTCAAGTGTAACGGTTTTTACATTCCCTCTATCTGTGATACCTTATGAGAAGTGTCCTTTTCTGTGTGACTTATTTCACTTAGAATCGTCGTACCTAAATCCACTCATCATGCTGCTACTAACCTTACGACATTGATTTCATGGCTGAGTGATATTCCATTGTACATAAGGACCACAACTTCTTTATCCATTTTTCTCTTTCCTGGGATATTTAAGGTGGAATGAAGTGGAGGTCCTGGTCAACAGAGCAGCCCTAAACTTTGGGGTGCTTGTGTCTTGCTGATTTTTAATTTTCCCAATTTCTACCCCCATGAGTGGAAGTGCCCTACGCTCTCTAAGCTGTGTTTTTCAGATGTTTCAGGACTCACCGGACACTTCTCCAGAGTGGCTCTTGGCCATTTACATCCCGCCCATCAGTGTAGCAAGGCTCCCATTTCTCCATGGCCTGTCCTGCATTTCTGGTTTTGACACTCTTTTCAGCATGGCCCTTTTGACCGATGGGAAGCGAGACTTCTTTGTAGTGCTGATTTGCCTTTCCAGGTTGCTTGGTTGGCCAAAAAGGGCGTATGCGTTTTTTCCTGAATATATTCAGGAAAAAACGCATACGCCCTTTTTGGCCAAGGGCATCATTGTCAACGTTTTGCCGCTTTTCATGTGCTTTAAAGGCGATTCGTATCTACCTCCTGAAATCTGTTTCCTGCAATTCTGCCTTGATTTCAAATCCTCTTCTTTGCCTTCCCTCAATATATTTGTGGACGAGAGTTATCATTTATAACTCTGCAGGTTTGTGAATTGCAGTGCCCTGAACCTCCATTTTACAACTCGTTTTTATGGGAGCTGGCCGCAAAATCGCAGAATGGCTTCAGGCCCTGTTCTGGTTCCGGGGGGCAGGCTGAGCCTGTGGTTAATTCTTCTTCCTGATGGGAAAATAGTGTCACCTGTGCCTGTCCCAACACCAAGAGCTAGTCTCTCGTTGGTTCCACGTCTTCCCGTTTATCCTCAGGACAAATTGCAACCTGTACGGAACAGGAGGTTAAAGGTGCTGATGCTCCAAGTAGGGAGCTTGCTAGTAAAGCGGCTGGAATGGCGAACCCGGGCACAAGGAGATGAGAAATGAGGTGCGTTTTAGAAACCTTTCCCCATCACACGGTGTACCATCTTCTGGGTTTCTCATGCATGTTTTTGATGTAGGAAGATGCCCTTGAACCTGGAGATTTGGGACCCATGCGATGGGTACCACGCAGTATTACTTTAAAGGGTCTGCGTTTGCTCACCCAACCTCACCAAACCTCTCAGCCCCAAGAGTGTCCACCCTTATGTCTCATCCAGCTGTGCGTCTAGATATGGTCAATCCAGGTTGCATCACAGCCCCTGAACGCATTGTGTAAGAATTTCTCTCTCTTTCACTGTCTTTGTTTCATGGGTGTTTCAAAGTAATTTATTTTTAAAATGGGGTTTAGCTGCTTTTCACTGCTGTGTTTATGCCGCTTTACACCCACTTGACACACTAACAGAGAGATATCAATACATAGGTTTTACGATTATTACTAGTCAGATATATTCTTGTGCGGTGAATAGGGCGTGTTGAGTCCAGTTCTCTGAGCAAGGAGTAGGTCTTGTCTATTACATATTGGGTTTATGGAACGGTATCTGAGCTAACTTGATACCCTTGTTTTATGTATCACCCCACCTCACCTTTCCCGTTAAGCAGCCATAGTGTGTTTTCTGCATGTGTGACTCTGTTCTGTTTTGTAATTCAGTTCAAGTGTAACGGTTTTTACATTCCCTCTATCTGTGATACCTTATGAGAAGTGTCCTTTTCTGTGTGACTTATTTCACTTAGAATCGTCATACCTAAATCCACTCATCATGCTGCTACTAACCTTACGACATTGATTTCATGGCTGAGTGATATTCCATTGTACATAAGGACCACAACTTCTTTATCCATTTTTCTCTTTCCTGGGATATTTAAGGTGGAATGAAGTGGAGGTCCTGGTCAACAGAGCAGCCCTAAACTTTGGGGTGCTTGTGTCTTGCTGATTTTTAATTTTCCCAATTTCTACCCCCATGAGTGGAAGTGCCCTATGCTCTCTAAGCTGTGTTTTTCAGATGTTTCAGGACTCACCGGACACTTCTCCAGAGTGGCTCTTGGCCATTTACATCCCGCCCATCAGTGTAGCAAGGCTCCCATTTCTCCATGGCCTGTCCTGCATTTCTGGTTTTGACACTCTTTTCAGCATGGCCCTTTTGACCGATGGGAAGCGAGACTTCTTTGTAGCGCTGATTTGCCTTTCCAGGTTGCTTGGTTGGCCAAAAAGGGCGTATGCGTTTTTTCCTGAATATATTCAGGAAAAAACGCATACGCCCTTTTTGGCCAAGGGCATCATTGTCAACGTTTTGCCGCTTTTCATGTGCTTTAAAGGCGATTCGTATCTACCTCCTGAAATCTGTTTCCTGCAATTCTGCCTTGATTTCAAATCCTCTTCTTTGCCTTCCCTCAATATATTTGTGGACGAGAGTTATCATTGATAACTCTGCAGGTTTGTGAATTGCAGTGCCCTGAACCTCCATTTTACAACTCGTTTTTATGGGAGCTGGCCGCAAAATCGCAGAATGGCTTCAGGCCCTGTTCTGGTTCCGGGGGGCAGGCTGAGCCTGTGGTTAATTCTTCTTCCTGATGGGAAAATAGTGTCACCTGTGCCTTTCCCAACACCAAGAGCTAGTCTCTCGTTGGTTCCACGTCTTCCCGTTTATCCTCAGGACAAATTTCAACCTGTACGGAACAGGAGGTTAAAGGTGCTGATGCTCCAAGTAGGGAGCTTGCTAGTGAAGCGGCTGGAATGGCAAACCCGGGCACAAGGAGATGAGAAATGAGGTGCGTTTTAGAAACCTTTCCCCATCACACGGTGTACCATCTTCTGGGTTTCTCATGCATGTTTTTGATGTAGGAAGATGCCCTTGAACATGGAGATTTGGGACCCATGCGATGGGTACCACGCAGTATTACTTTAAAGGGTCTGCGTTTGCTCACCCAACCTCACCAAACCTCTCAGCCCCAAGAGTGTCCACCCTTATGTCTCCTCCAGCTGTGGGTCTAGATATGGTCAATCCAGGTTGCATCACAGCCCCTGAACGCATTGTGTAAGAATTTCTCTCTCTTTCACTGTCTTTGTTTCATGGGTGTTTCAAAGTAATTTATTTTCATAATGGGATTTAGCTGCTTTTCACTGCTGTGTTTATGCCGCTTTACACCCACTTGACACACTAACAGAGAGATATCAATACATAGGTTTTACGATTATTACTAGTCAGATATATTCTTGTGCGGTGAATAGGGCGTGTTGAGTCCAGTTCTCTGAGCAAGGAGTAGGTCTTGTCTATTACATATTGGGTTTATGGAACGGTATCTGAGCTAATTTGATACTCTTGTTTTATGTATCACCCCACCTCACCTTTCCCGTTAATCAGCCATAGTGTGTTTTCTGCATGTGTGACTCTGTTCTGTTTTGTAATTCAGTTCAAGTGTAACGGTTTTTACATTCCCTCTATCTGTGATACCTTATGAGAAGTGTCCTTTTCTGTGTGACTTATTTCACTTAGAATCGTCGTACCTAAATCCACTCATCATGCTGCTACTAACCTTACGACATTGATTTCATGGCTGAGTGATATTCCATTGTACATAAGGACCACAACTTCTTTATCCATTTTTCTCTTTCCTGGGATATTTAAGGTGGAATGAAGTGGAGGTCCTGGTCAACAGAGCAGCCCTAAACTTTGGGGTGCTTGTGTCTTGCTGATTTTTAATTTTCCCAATTTCTACCCCCATGAGTGGAAGTGCCCTACGCTCTCTAAGCTGTGTTTTTCAGATGTTTCAGGACTCACCGGACACTTCTCCAGAGTGGCTCTTGGCCATTTACATCCCGCCCATCAGTGTAGCAAGGCTCCCATTTCTCCATGGCCTGTCCTGCATTTCTGGTTTTGACACTCTTTTCAGCATGGCCCTTTTGACCGATGGGAAGCGAGACTTCTTTGTAGCGCTGATTTGCCTTTCCAGGTTGCTTGGTTGGCCAAAAAGGGCGTATGCGTTTTTTCCTGAATATATTCAGGAAAAAACGCATACGCCCTTTTTGGCCAAGGGCATCATTGTCAACGTTTTGCCGCTTTTCATGTGCTTTAAAGGCGATTCGTATCTACCTCCTGAAATCTGTTTCCTGCAATTCTGCCTTGATTTCAAATCCTCTTCTTTGCCTTCCCTCAATATATTTGTGGACGAGAGTTATCATTTATAACTCTGCAGGTTTGTGAATTGCAGTGCCCTGAACCTCCATTTTACAACTCGTTTTTATGGGAGCTGGCCGCAAAATCGCAGAATGGCTTCAGGCCCTGTTCTGGTTCCGGGGGGCAGGCTGAGCCTGTGGTTAATTCTTCTTCCTGATGGGAAAATAGTGTCACCTGTGCCTGTCCCAACACCAAGAGCTAGTCTCTCGTTGGTTCCACGTCTTCCCGTTTATCCTCAGGACAAATTGCAACCTGTACGGAACAGGAGGTTAAAGGTGCTGATGCTCCAAGTAGGGAGCTTGCTAGTGAAGCGGCTGGAATGGCGAACCCGGGCACAAGGAGATGAGAAATGAGGTGCGTTTTAGAAACCTTTCCCCATCACACGGTGTACCATCTTCTGGGTTTCTCATGCATGTTTTTGATGTAGGAAGATGCCCTTGAACCTGGAGATTTGGGACCCATGCGATGGGTACCACGCAGTATTACTTTAAAGGGTCTGCGTTTGCTCACCCAACCTCACCAAACCTCTCAGCCCCAAGAGTGTCCACCCTTATGTCTCATCCAGCTGTGCGTCTAGATATGGTCAATCCAGGTTGCATCACAGCCCCTGAACGCATTGTGTAAGAATTTCTCTCTCTTTCACTGTCTTTGTTTCATGGGTGTTTCAAAGTAATTTATTTTTATAATGGGGTTTAGCTGCTTTTCACTGCTGTGTTTATGCCGCTTTACACCCACTTGACACACTAACAGAGAGATATCAATACATAGGTTTTACGATTATTACTAGTCAGATATATTCTTGTGCGGTGAGTAGGGCGTGTTGAGTCCAGTTCTCTGAGCAAGGAGTAGGTCTTGTCTATTACATATTGGGTTTATGGAACGGTATCTGAGCTAACTTGATACCCTTGTTTTATGTATCACCCCACCTCACCTTTCCCGTTAAGCAGCCATAGTGTGTTTTCTGCATGTGTGACTCTGTTCTGTTTTGTAATTCAGTTCAAGTGTAACGGTTTTTACATTCCCTCTATCTGTGATACCTTATGAGAAGTGTCCTTTTCTGTGTGACTTATTTCACTTAGAATCGTCGTACCTAAATCCACTCATCATGCTGCTACTAACCTTACGACATTGATTTCATGGCTGAGTGATATTCCATTGTACATAAGGACCACAACTTCTTTATCCATTTTTCTCTTTCCTGGGATATTTAAGGTGGAATGAAGTGGAGGTCCTGGTCAACAGAGCAGCCCTAAACTTTGGGGTGCTTGTGTCTTGCTGATTTTTAATTTTCCCAATTTCTACCCCCATGAGTGGAAGTGCCCTACGCTCTCTAAGCTGTGTTTTTCAGATGTTTCAGGACTCACCGGACACTTCTCCAGAGTGGCTCTTGGCCATTTACATCCCGCCCATCAGTGTAGCAAGGCTCCCATTTCTCCATGGCCTGTCCTGCATTTCTGGTTTTGACACTCTTTTCAGCATGGCCCTTTTGACCGATGGGAAGCGAGACTTCTTTGTAGCGCTGATTTGCCTTTCCAGGTTGCTTGGTTGGCCAAAAAGGGCGTATGCGTTTTTTCCTGAATATATTCAGGAAAAAACGCATACGCCCTTTTTGGCCAAGGGCATCATTGTCAACGTTTTGCCGCTTTTCATGTGCTTTAAAGGCGATTCGTATCTACCTCCTGAAATCTGTTTCCTGCAATTCTGCCTTGATTTCAAATCCTCTTCTTTGCCTTCCCTCAATATATTTGTGGACGAGAGTTATCATTTATAACTCTGCAGGTTTGTGAATTGCAGTGCCCTGAACCTCCATTTTACAACTCGTTTTTATGGGAGCTGGCCGCAAAATCGCAGAATGGCTTCAGGCCCTGTTCTGGTTCCGGGGGGCAGGCTGAGCCTGTGGTTAATTCTTCTTCCTGATGGGAAAATAGTGTCACCTGTGCCTTTCCCAACACCAAGAGCTAGTCTCTCGTTGGTTCCACGTCTTCCCGTTTATCCTCAGGACAAATTTCAACCTGTACGGAACAGGAGGTTAAAGGTGCTGATGCTCCAAGTAGGGAGCTTGCTAGTGAAGCGGCTGGAATGGCAAACCCGGGCACAAGGAGATGAGAAATGAGGTGCGTTTTAGAAACCTTTCCCCATCACACGGTGTACCATCTTCTGGGTTTCTCATGCATGTTTTTGATGTAGGAAGATGCCCTTGAACATGGAGATTTGGGACCCATGCGATGGGTACCACGCAGTATTACTTTAAAGGGTCTGCGTTTGCTCACCCAACCTCACCAAACCTCTCAGCCCCAAGAGTGTCCACCCTTATGTCTCCTCCAGCTGTGGGTCTAGATATGGTCAATCCAGGTTGCATCACAGCCCCTGAACGCATTGTGTAAGAATTTCTCTCTCTTTCACTGTCTTTGTTTCATGGGTGTTTCAAAGTAATTTATTTTCATAATGGGATTTAGCTGCTTTTCACTGCTGTGTTTATGCCGCTTTACACCCACTTGACACACTAACAGAGAGATATCAATACATAGGTTTTACGATTATTACTAGTCAGATATATTCTTGTGCGGTGAATAGGGCGTGTTGAGTCCAGTTCTCTGAGCAAGGAGTAGGTCTTGTCTATTACATATTGGGTTTATGGAACAGTATCTGAGCTAATTTGATACCCTTGTTTTATGTATCACCCCACCTCACCTTTCCCGTTAAGCAGCCATAGTGTGTTTTCTGCATGTGTGACTCTGTTCTGTTTTGTAATTCAGTTCAAGTGTAACGGTTTTTACATTCCCTCTATCTGTGATACCTTATGAGAAGTGTCCTTTTCTGTGTGACTTATTTCACTTAGAATCGTCGTACCTAAATCCACTCATCATGCTGCTACTAACCTTACGACATTGATTTCATGGCTGAGTGATATTCCATTGTACATAAGGACCACAACTTCTTTATCCATTTTTCTCTTTCCTGGGATATTTAAGGTGGAATGAAGTGGAGGTCCTGGTCAACAGAGCAGCCCTAAACTTTGGGGTGCTTGTGTCTTGCTGATTTTTAATTTTCCCAATTTCTACCCCCATGAGTGGAAGTGCCCTACGCTCTCTAAGCTGTGTTTTTCAGATGTTTCAGGACTCACCGGACACTTCTCCAGAGTGGCTCTTGGCTATTTACATCCCGCCCATCAGTGTAGCAAGGCTCCCATTTCTCCATGGCCTGTCCTGCATTTCTGGTTTTGACACTCTTTTCAGCATGGCCCTTTTGACCGATGGGAAGCGAGACTTCTTTGTAGCGCTGATTTGCCTTTCCAGGTTGCTTGGTTGGCCAAAAAGGGCGTATGCGTTTTTTCCTGAATATATTCAGGAAAAAACGCATACGCCCTTTTTGGCCAAGGGCATCATTGTCAACGTTTTGCCGCTTTTCATGTGCTTTAAAGGCGATTCGTATCTACCTCCTGAAATCTGTTTCCTGCAATTCTGCCTTGATTTCAAATCCTCTTCTTTGCCTTCCCTCAATATATTTGTGGACGAGAGTTATCATTTATAACTCTGCAGGTTTGTGAATTGCAGTGCCCTGAACCTCCATTTTACAACTCGTTTTTATGGGAGCTGGCCGCAAAATCGCAGAATGGCTTCAGGCCCTGTTCTGGTTCCGGGGGGCAGGCTGAGCCTGTGGTTAATTCTTCTTCCTGATGGGAAAATAGTGTCACCTGTGCCTGTCCCAACACCAAGAGCTAGTCTCTCGTTGGTTCCACGTCTTCCCGTTTATCCTCAGGACAAATTGCAACCTGTACGGAACAGGAGGTTAAAGGTGCTGATGCTCCAAGTAGGGAGCTTGCTAGTGAAGCGGCTGGAATGGCGAACCCGGGCACAAGGAGATGAGAAATGAGGTGCGTTTTAGAAACCTTTCCCCATCACACGGTGTACCATCTTCTGGGTTTCTCATGCATGTTTTTGATGTAGGAAGATGCCCTTGAACCTGGAGATTTGGGACCCATGCGATGGGTACCACGCAGTATTACTTTAAAGGGTCTGCGTTTGCTCACCCAACCTCACCAAACCTCTCAGCCCCAAGAGTGTCCACCCTTATGTCTCATCCAGCTGTGCGTCTAGATATGGTCAATCCAGGTTGCATCACAGCCCCTGAACGCATTGTGTAAGAATTTCTCTCTCTTTCACTGTCTTTGTTTCATGGGTGTTTCAAAGTAATTTATTTTTATAATGGGGTTTAGCTGCTTTTCACTGCTGTGTTTATGCCGCTTTACACCCACTTGACACACTAACAGAGAGATATCAATACATAGGTTTTACGATTATTACTAGTCAGATATATTCTTGTGCGGTGAGTAGGGCGTGTTGAGTCCAGTTCTCTGAGCAAGGAGTAGGTCTTGTCTATTACATATTGGGTTTATGGAACGGTATCTGAGCTAACTTGATACCCTTGTTTTATGTATCACCCCACCTCACCTTTCCCGTTAAGCAGCCATAGTGTGTTTTCTGCATGTGTGACTCTGTTCTGTTTTGTAATTCAGTTCAAGTGTAACGGTTTTTACATTCCCTCTATCTGTGATACCTTATGAGAAGTGTCCTTTTCTGTGTGACTTATTTCACTTAGAATCGTCGTACCTAAATCCACTCATCATGCTGCTACTAACCTTACGACATTGATTTCATGGCTGAGTGATATTCCATTGTACATAAGGACCACAACTTCTTTATCCATTTTTCTCTTTCCTGGGATATTTAAGGTGGAATGAAGTGGAGGTCCTGGTCAACAGAGCAGCCCTAAACTTTGGGGTGCTTGTGTCTTGCTGATTTTTAATTTTCCCAATTTCTACCCCCATGAGTGGAAGTGCCCTACGCTCTCTAAGCTGTGTTTTTCAGATGTTTCAGGACTCACCGGACACTTCTCCAGAGTGGCTCTTGGCCATTTACATCCCGCCCATCAGTGTAGCAAGGCTCCCATTTCTCCATGGCCTGTCCTGCATTTCTGGTTTTGACACTCTTTTCAGCATGGCCCTTTTGACCGATGGGAAGCGAGACTTCTTTGTAGCGCTGATTTGCCTTTCCAGGTTGCTTGGTTGGCCAAAAAGGGCGTATGCGTTTTTTCCTGAATATATTCAGGAAAAAACGCATACGCCCTTTTTGGCCAAGGGCATCATTGTCAACGTTTTGCCGCTTTTCATGTGCTTTAAAGGCGATTCGTATCTACCTCCTGAAATCTGTTTCCTGCAATTCTGCCTTGATTTCAAATCCTCTTCTTTGCCTTCCCTCAATATATTTGTGGACGAGAGTTATCATTTATAACTCTGCAGGTTTGTGAATTGCAGTGCCCTGAACCTCCATTTTACAACTCGTTTTTATGGGAGCTGGCCGCAAAATCGCAGAATGGCTTCAGGCCCTGTTCTGGTTCCGGGGGGCAGGCTGAGCCTGTGGTTAATTCTTCTTCCTGATGGGAAAATAGTGTCACCTGTGCCTTTCCCAACACCAAGAGCTAGTCTCTCGTTGGTTCCACGTCTTCCCGTTTATCCTCAGGACAAATTTCAACCTGTACGGAACAGGAGGTTAAAGGTGCTGATGCTCCAAGTAGGGAGCTTGCTAGTGAAGCGGCTGGAATGGCAAACCCGGGCACAAGGAGATGAGAAATGAGGTGCGTTTTAGAAACCTTTCCCCATCACACGGTGTACCATCTTCTGGGTTTCTCATGCATGTTTTTGATGTAGGAAGATGCCCTTGAACATGGAGATTTGGGACCCATGCGATGGGTACCACGCAGTATTACTTTAAAGGGTCTGCGTTTGCTCACCCAACCTCACCAAACCTCTCAGCCCCAAGAGTGTCCACCCTTATGTCTCCTCCAGCTGTGGGTCTAGATATGGTCAATCCAGGTTGCATCACAGCCCCTGAACGCATTGTGTAAGAATTTCTCTCTCTTTCACTGTCTTTGTTTCATGGGTGTTTCAAAGTAATTTATTTTCATAATGGGATTTAGCTGCTTTTCACTGCTGTGTTTATGCCGCTTTACACCCACTTGACACACTAACAGAGAGATATCAATACATAGGTTTTACGATTATTACTAGTCAGATATATTCTTGTGCGGTGAATAGGGCGTGTTGAGTCCAGTTCTCTGAGCAAGGAGTAGGTCTTGTCTATTACATATTGGGTTTATGGAACGGTATCTGAGCTAATTTGATACCCTTGTTTTATGTATCACCCCACCTCACCTTTCCCGTTAAGCAGCCATAGTGTGTTTTCTGCATGTGTGACTCTGTTCTGTTTTGTAATTCAGTTCAAGTGTAACGGTTTTTACATTCCCTCTATCTGTGATACCTTATGAGAAGTGTCCTTTTCTGTGTGACTTATTTCACTTAGAATCGTCGTACCTAAATCCACTCATCATGCTGCTACTAACCTTACGACATTGATTTCATGGCTGAGTGATATTCCATTGTACATAAGGACCACAACTTCTTTATCCATTTTTCTCTTTCCTGGGATATTTAAGGTGGAATGAAGTGGAGGTCCTGGTCAACAGAGCAGCCCTAAACTTTGGGGTGCTTGTGTCTTGCTGATTTTTAATTTTCCCAATTTCTACCCCCATGAGTGGAAGTGCCCTACGCTCTCTAAGCTGTGTTTTTCAGATGTTTCAGGACTCACCGGACACTTCTCCAGAGTGGCTCTTGGCCATTTACATCCCGCCCATCAGTGTAGCAAGGCTCCCATTTCTCCATGGCCTGTCCTGCATTTCTGGTTTTGACACTCTTTTCAGCATGGCCCTTTTGACCGATGGGAAGCGAGACTTCTTTGTAGCGCTGATTTGCCTTTCCAGGTTGCTTGGTTGGCCAAAAAGGGCGTATGCGTTTTTTCCTGAATATATTCAGGAAAAAACGCATACGCCCTTTTTGGCCAAGGGCATCATTGTCAACGTTTTGCCGCTTTTCATGTGCTTTAAAGGCGATTCGTATCTACCTCCTGAAATCTGTTTCCTGCAATTCTGCCTTGATTTCAAATCCTCTTCTTTGCCTTCCCTCAATATATTTGTGGACGAGAGTTATCATTTATAACTCTGCAGGTTTGTGAATTGCAGTGCCCTGAACCTCCATTTTACAACTCGTTTTTATGGGAGCTGGCCGCAAAATCGCAGAATGGCTTCAGGCCCTGTTCTGGTTCCGGGGGGCAGGCTGAGCCTGTGGTTAATTCTTCTTCCTGATGGGAAAATAGTGTCACCTGTGCCTGTCCCAACACCAAGAGCTAGTCTCTCGTTGGTTCCACGTCTTCCCGTTTATCCTCAGGACAAATTGCAACCTGTACGGAACAGGAGGTTAAAGGTGCTGATGCTCCAAGTAGGGAGCTTGCTAGTGAAGCGGCTGGAATGGCGAACCCGGGCACAAGGAGATGAGAAATGAGGTGCGTTTTAGAAACCTTTCCCCATCACACGGTGTACCATCTTCTGGGTTTCTCATGCATGTTTTTGATGTAGGAAGATGCCCTTGAACCTGGAGATTTGGGACCCATGCGATGGGTACCACGCAGTATTACTTTAAAGGGTCTGCGTTTGCTCACCCAACCTCACCAAACCTCTCAGCCCCAAGAGTGTCCACCCTTATGTCTCATCCAGCTGTGCGTCTAGATATGGTCAATCCAGGTTGCATCACAGCCCCTGAACGCATTGTGTAAGAATTTCTCTCTCTTTCACTGTCTTTGTTTCATGGGTGTTTCAAAGTAATTTATTTTTATAATGGGGTTTAGCTGCTTTTCACTGCTGTGTTTATGCCGCTTTACACCCACTTGACACACTAACAGAGAGATATCAATACATAGGTTTTACGATTATTATTAGTCAGATATATTCTTGTGCGGTGAGTAGGGCGTGTTGAGTCCAGTTCTCTGAGCAAGGAGTAGGTCTTGTCTATTACATATTGGGTTTATGGAACGGTATCTGAGCTAACTTGATACCCTTGTTTTATGTATCACCCCACCTCACCTTTCCCGTTAAGCAGCCATAGTGTGTTTTCTGCATGTGTGACTCTGTTCTGTTTTGTAATTCAGTTCAAGTGTAACGGTTTTTACATTCCCTCTATCTGTGATACCTTATGAGAAGTGTCCTTTTCTGTGTGACTTATTTCACTTAGAATCGTCGTACCTAAATCCACTCATCATGCTGCTACTAACCTTACGACATTGATTTCATGGCTGAGTGATATTCCATTGTACATAAGGACCACAACTTCTTTATCCATTTTTCTCTTTCCTGGGATATTTAAGGTGGAATGAAGTGGAGGTCCTGGTCAACAGAGCAGCCCTAAACTTTGGGGTGCTTGTGTCTTGCTGATTTTTCATTTTCCCAATTTCTACCCCCATGAGTGGAAGTGCCCTACGCTCTCTAAGCTGTGTTTTTCAGATGTTTCAGGACTCACCGGACACTTCTCCAGAGTGGCTCTTGGCCATTTACATCCCGCCCATCAGTGTAGCAAGGCTCCCATTTCTCCATGGCCTGTCCTGCATTTCTGGTTTTGAGACTTTTTTCAGCATGGCCCTTTTGACCGATGGGAAGCGAGACTTCTTTGTAGCGCTGATTTGCCTTTCCAGGTTGCTTGGTTGGCCAAAAAGGGCGTATGCGTTTTTTCCTGAATATATTCAGGAAAAAACGCATACGCCCTTTTTGGCCAAGGGCATCATTGTCAACGTTTTGCCGCTTTTCATGTGCTTTAAAGGCGATTCGTATCTACCTCCTGAAATCTGTTTCCTGCAATTCTGCCTTGATTTCAAATCCTCTTCTTTGCCTTCCCTCAATATATTTGTGGACGAGAGTTATCATTTATAACTCTGCAGGTTTGTGAATTGCAGTGCCCTGAACCTCCATTTTACAACTCGTTTTTATGGGAGCTGGCCGCAAAATCGCAGAATGGCTTCAGGCCCTGTTCTGGTTCCGGGGGGCAGGCTGAGCCTGTGGTTAATTCTTCTTCCTGATGGGAAAATAGTGTCACCTGTGCCTGTCCCAACACCAAGAGCTAGTCTCTCGTTGGTTCCACGTCTTCCCGTTTATCCTCAGGACAAATTGCAACCTGTACGGAACAGGAGGTTAAAGGTGCTGATGCTCCAAGTAGGGAGCTTGCTAGTGAAGCGGCTGGAATGGCGAACCCGGGCACAAGGAGATGAGAAATGAGGTGCGTTTTAGAAACCTTTCCCCATCACACGGTGTACCATCTTCTGGGTTTCTCATGCATGTTTTTGATGTAGGAAGATGCCCTTGAACCTGGAGATTTGGGACCCATGCGATGGGTACCACGCAGTATTACTTTAAAGGGTCTGCGTTTGCTCACCCAACCTCACCAAACCTCTCAGCCCCAAGAGTGTCCACCCTTATGTCTCATCCAGCTGTGCGTCTAGATATGGTCAATCCAGGTTGCATCACAGCCCCTGAACGCATTGTGTAAGAATTTCTCTCTCTTTCACTGTCTTTGTTTCATGGGTGTTTCAAAGTAATTTATTTTTATAATGGGGTTTAGCTGCTTTTCACTGCTGTGTTTATGCCGCTTTACACCCACTTGACACACTAACAGAGAGATATCAATACATAGGTTTTACGATTATTACTAGTCAGATATATTCTTGTGCGGTGAGTAGGGCGTGTTGAGTCCAGTTCTCTGAGCAAGGAGTAGGTCTTGTCTATTACATATTGGGTTTATGGAACGGTATCTGAGCTAACTTGATACCCTTGTTTTATGTATCACCCCACCTCACCTTTCCCGTTAAGCAGCCATAGTGTGTTTTCTGCATGTGTGACTCTGTTCTGTTTTGTAATTCAGTTCAAGTGTAACGGTTTTTACATTCCCTCTATCTGTGATACCTTATGAGAAGTGTCCTTTTCTGTGTGACTTATTTCACTTAGAATCGTCGTACCTAAATCCACTCATCATGCTGCTACTAACCTTACGACATTGATTTCATGGCTGAGTGATATTCCATTGTACATAAGGACCACAACTTCTTTATCCATTTTTCTCTTTCCTGGGATATTTAAGGTGGAATGAAGTGGAGGTCCTGGTCAACAGAGCAGCCCTAAACTTTGGGGTGCTTGTGTCTTGCTGATTTTTAATTTTCCCAATTTCTACCCCCATGAGTGGAAGTGCCCTACGCTCTCTAAGCTGTGTTTTTCAGATGTTTCAGGACTCACCGGACACTTCTCCAGAGTGGCTCTTGGCCATTTACATCCCGCCCATCAGTGTAGCAAGGCTCCCATTTCTCCATGGCCTGTCCTGCATTTCTGGTTTTGAGACTTTTTTCAGCATGGCCCTTTTGACCGATGGGAAGCGAGACTTCTTTGTAGCGCTGATTTGCCTTTCCAGGTTGCTTGGTTGGCCAAAAAGGGCGTATGCGTTTTTTCCTGAATATATTCAGGAAAAAACGCATACGCCCTTTTTGGCCAAGGGCATCATTGTCAACGTTTTGCCGCTTTTCATGTGCTTTAAAGGCGATTCGTATCTACCTCCTGAAATCTGTTTCCTGCAATTCTGCCTTGATTTCAAATCCTCTTCTTTGCCTTCCCTCAATATATTTGTGGACGAGAGTTATCATTTATAACTCTGCAGGTTTGTGAATTGCAGTGCCCTGAACCTCCATTTTACAACTCGTTTTTATGGGAGCTGGCCGCAAAATCGCAGAATGGCTTCAGGCCCTGTTCTGGTTCCGGGGGGCAGGCTGAGCCTGTGGTTAATTCTTCTTCCTGATGGGAAAATAGTGTCACCTGTGCCTTTCCCAACACCAAGAGCTAGTCTCTCGTTGGTTCCACGTCTTCCCGTTTATCCTCAGGACAAATTGCAACCTGTACGGAACAGGAGGTTAAAGGTGCTGATGCTCCAAGTAGGGAGCTTGCTAGTGAAGCGGCTGGAATGGCAAACCCGGGCACAAGGAGATGAGAAATGAGGTGCGTTTTAGAAACCTTTCCCCATCACACGGTGTACCATCTTCTGGGTTTCTCATGCATGTTTTTGATGTAGGAAGATGCCCTTGAACATGGAGATTTGGGACCCATGCGATGGGTACCACGCAGTATTACTTTAAAGGGTCTGCGTTTGCTCACCCAACCTCACCAAACCTCTCAGCCCCAAGAGTGTCCACCCTTATGTCTCATCCAGCTGTGCGTCTAGATATGGTCAATCCAGGTTGCATCACAGCCCCTGAACGCATTGTGTAAGAATTTCTCTCTCTTTCACTGTCTTTGTTTCATGGGTGTTTCAAAGTAATTTATTTTTATAATGGGGTTTAGCTGCTTTTCACTGCTGTGTTTATGCCGCTTTACACCCACTTGACACACTAACAGAGAGATATCAATACATAGGTTTTACGATTATTATTAGTCAGATATATTCTTGTGCGGTGAGTAGGGCGTGTTGAGTCCAGTTCTCTGAGCAAGGAGTAGGTCTTGTCTATTACATATTGGGTTTATGGAACGGTATCTGAGCTAATTTGATACCCTTGTTTTATGTATCACCCCACCTCACCTTTCCCGTTAAGCAGCCATAGTGTGTTTTCTGCATGTGTGACTCTGTTCTGTTTTGTAATTCAGTTCAAGTGTAACGGTTTTTACATTCCCTCTATCTGTGATACCTTATGAGAAGTGTCCTTTTCTGTGTGACTTATTTCACTTAGAATCGTCGTACCTAAATCCACTCATCATGCTGCTACTAACCTTACGACATTGATTTCATGGCTGAGTGATATTCCATTGTACATAAGGACCACAACTTCTTTATCCATTTTTCTCTTTCCTGGGATATTTAAGGTGGAATGAAGTGGAGGTCCTGGTCAACAGAGCAGCCCTAAACTTTGGGGTGCTTGTGTCTTGCTGATTTTTAATTTTCCCAATTTCTACCCCCATGAGTGGAAGTGCCCTACGCTCTCTAAGCTGTGTTTTTCAGATGTTTCAGGACTCACCGGACACTTCTCCAGAGTGGCTCTTGGCCATTTACATCCCGCCCATCAGTGTAGCAAGGCTCCCATTTCTCCATGGCCTGTCCTGCATTTCTGGTTTTGACACTCTTTTCAGCATGGCCCTTTTGACCGATGGGAAGCGAGACTTCTTTGTAGCGCTGATTTGCCTTTCCAGGTTGCTTGGTTGGCCAAAAAGGGCGTATGCGTTTTTTCCTGAATATATTCAGGAAAAAACGCATACGCCCTTTTTGGCCAAGGGCATCATTGTCAACGTTTTGCCGCTTTTCATGTGCTTTAAAGGCGATTCGTATCTACCTCCTGAAATCTGTTTCCTGCAATTCTGCCTTGATTTCAAATCCTCTTCTTTGCCTTCCCTCAATATATTTGTGGACGAGAGTTATCATTTATAACTCTGCAGGTTTGTGAATTGCAGTGCCCTGAACCTCCATTTTACAACTCGTTTTTATGGGAGCTGGCCGCAAAATCGCAGAATGGCTTCAGGCCCTGTTCTGGTTCCGGGGGGCAGGCTGAGCCTGTGGTTAATTCTTCTTCCTGATGGGAAAATAGTGTCACCTGTGCCTGTCCCAACACCAAGAGCTAGTCTCTCGTTGGTTCCACGTCTTCCCGTTTATCCTCAGGACAAATTGCAACCTGTACGGAACAGGAGGTTAAAGGTGCTGATGCTCCAAGTAGGGAGCTTGCTAGTGAAGCGGCTGGAATGGCGAACCCGGGCACAAGGAGATGAGAAATGAGGTGCGTTTTAGAAACCTTTCCCCATCACACGGTGTACCATCTTCTGGGTTTCTCATGCATGTTTTTGATGTAGGAAGATGCCCTTGAACCTGGAGATTTGGGACCCATGCGATGGGTACCACGCAGTATTACTTTAAAGGGTCTGCGTTTGCTCACCCAACCTCACCAAACCTCTCAGCCCCAAGAGTGTCCACCCTTATGTCTCATCCAGCTGTGCGTCTAGATATGGTCAATCCAGGTTGCATCACAGCCCCTGAACGCATTGTGTAAGAATTTCTCTCTCTTTCACTGTCTTTGTTTCATGGGTGTTTCAAAGTAATTTATTTTTATAATGGGGTTTAGCTGCTTTTCACTGCTGTGTTTATGCCGCTTTACACCCACTTGACACACTAACAGAGAGATATCAATACATAGGTTTTACGATTATTATTAGTCAGATATATTCTTGTGCGGTGAGTAGGGCGTGTTGAGTCCAGTTCTCTGAGCAAGGAGTAGGTCTTGTCTATTACATATTGGGTTTATGGAACGGTATCTGAGCTAACTTGATACCCTTGTTTTATGTATCACCCCACCTCACCTTTCCCGTTAAGCAGCCATAGTGTGTTTTCTGCATGTGTGACTCTGTTCTGTTTTGTAATTCAGTTCAAGTGTAACGGTTTTTACATTCCCTCTATCTGTGATACCTTATGAGAAGTGTCCTTTTCTGTGTGACTTATTTCACTTAGAATCGTCGTACCTAAATCCACTCATCATGCTGCTACTAACCTTACGACATTGATTTCATGGCTGAGTGATATTCCATTGTACATAAGGACCACAACTTCTTTATCCATTTTTCTCTTTCCTGGGATATTTAAGGTGGAATGAAGTGGAGGTCCTGGTCAACAGAGCAGCCCTAAACTTTGGGGTGCTTGTGTCTTGCTGATTTTTCATTTTCCCAATTTCTACCCCCATGAGTGGAAGTGCCCTACGCTCTCTAAGCTGTGTTTTTCAGATGTTTCAGGACTCACCGGACACTTCTCCAGAGTGGCTCTTGGCCATTTACATCCCGCCCATCAGTGTAGCAAGGCTCCCATTTCTCCATGGCCTGTCCTGCATTTCTGGTTTTGAGACTTTTTTCAGCATGGCCCTTTTGACCGATGGGAAGCGAGACTTCTTTGTAGCGCTGATTTGCCTTTCCAGGTTGCTTGGTTGGCCAAAAAGGGCGTATGCGTTTTTTCCTGAATATATTCAGGAAAAAACGCATACGCCCTTTTTGGCCAAGGGCATCATTGTCAACGTTTTGCCGCTTTTCATGTGCTTTAAAGGCGATTCGTATCTACCTCCTGAAATCTGTTTCCTGCAATTCTGCCTTGATTTCAAATCCTCTTCTTTGCCTTCCCTCAATATATTTGTGGACGAGAGTTATCATTTATAACTCTGCAGGTTTGTGAATTGCAGTGCCCTGAACCTCCATTTTACAACTCGTTTTTATGGGAGCTGGCCGCAAAATCGCAGAATGGCTTCAGGCCCTGTTCTGGTTCCGGGGGGCAGGCTGAGCCTGTGGTTAATTCTTCTTCCTGATGGGAAAATAGTGTCACCTGTGCCTGTCCCAACACCAAGAGCTAGTCTCTCGTTGGTTCCACGTCTTCCCGTTTATCCTCAGGACAAATTGCAACCTGTACGGAACAGGAGGTTAAAGGTGCTGATGCTCCAAGTAGGGAGCTTGCTAGTGAAGCGGCTGGAATGGCGAACCCGGGCACAAGGAGATGAGAAATGAGGTGCGTTTTAGAAACCTTTCCCCATCACACGGTGTACCATCTTCTGGGTTTCTCATGCATGTTTTTGATGTAGGAAGATGCCCTTGAACCTGGAGATTTGGGACCCATGCGATGGGTACCACGCAGTATTACTTTAAAGGGTCTGCGTTTGCTCACCCAACCTCACCAAACCTCTCAGCCCCAAGAGTGTCCACCCTTATGTCTCATCCAGCTGTGCGTCTAGATATGGTCAATCCAGGTTGCATCACAGCCCCTGAACGCATTGTGTAAGAATTTCTCTCTCTTTCACTGTCTTTGTTTCATGGGTGTTTCAAAGTAATTTATTTTTATAATGGGGTTTAGCTGCTTTTCACTGCTGTGTTTATGCCGCTTTACACCCACTTGACACACTAACAGAGAGATATCAATACATAGGTTTTACGATTATTACTAGTCAGATATATTCTTGTGCGGTGAGTAGGGCGTGTTGAGTCCAGTTCTCTGAGCAAGGAGTAGGTCTTGTCTATTACATATTGGGTTTATGGAACGGTATCTGAGCTAACTTGATACCCTTGTTTTATGTATCACCCCACCTCACCTTTCCCGTTAAGCAGCCATAGTGTGTTTTCTGCATGTGTGACTCTGTTCTGTTTTGTAATTCAGTTCAAGTGTAACGGTTTTTACATTCCCTCTATCTGTGATACCTTATGAGAAGTGTCCTTTTCTGTGTGACTTATTTCACTTAGAATCGTCGTACCTAAATCCACTCATCATGCTGCTACTAACCTTACGACATTGATTTCATGGCTGAGTGATATTCCATTGTACATAAGGACCACAACTTCTTTATCCATTTTTCTCTTTCCTGGGATATTTAAGGTGGAATGAAGTGGAGGTCCTGGTCAACAGAGCAGCCCTAAACTTTGGGGTGCTTGTGTCTTGCTGATTTTTAATTTTCCCAATTTCTACCCCCATGAGTGGAAGTGCCCTACGCTCTCTAAGCTGTGTTTTTCAGATGTTTCAGGACTCACCGGACACTTCTCCAGAGTGGCTCTTGGCCATTTACATCCCGCCCATCAGTGTAGCAAGGCTCCCATTTCTCCATGGCCTGTCCTGCATTTCTGGTTTTGACACTCTTTTCAGCATGGCCCTTTTGACCGATGGGAAGCGAGACTTCTTTGTAGCGCTGATTTGCCTTTCCAGGTTGCTTGGTTGGCCAAAAAGGGCGTATGCGTTTTTTCCTGAATATATTCAGGAAAAAACGCATACGCCCTTTTTGGCCAAGGGCATCATTGTCAACGTTTTGCCGCTTTTCATGTGCTTTAAAGGCGATTCGTATCTACCTCCTGAAATCTGTTTCCTGCAATTCTGCCTTGATTTCAAATCCTCTTCTTTGCCTTCCCTCAATATATTTGTGGACGAGAGTTATCATTTATAACTCTGCAGGTTTGTGAATTGCAGTGCCCTGAACCTCCATTTTACAACTCGTTTTTATGGGAGCTGGCCGCAAAATCGCAGAATGGCTTCAGGCCCTGTTCTGGTTCCGGGGGGCAGGCTGAGCCTGTGGTTAATTCTTCTTCCTGATGGGAAAATAGTGTCACCTGTGCCTTTCCCAACACCAAGAGCTAGTCTCTCGTTGGTTCCACGTCTTCCCGTTTATCCTCAGGACAAATTGCAACCTGTACGGAACAGGAGGTTAAAGGTGCTGATGCTCCAAGTAGGGAGCTTGCTAGTGAAGCGGCTGGAATGGCAAACCCGGGCACAAGGAGATGAGAAATGAGGTGCGTTTTAGAAACCTTTCCCCATCACACGGTGTACCATCTTCTGGGTTTCTCATGCATGTTTTTGATGTAGGAAGATGCCCTTGAACATGGAGATTTGGGACCCATGCGATGGGTACCACGCAGTATTACTTTAAAGGGTCTGCGTTTGCTCACCCAACCTCACCAAACCTCTCAGCCCCAAGAGTGTCCACCCTTATGTCTCATCCAGCTGTGCATCTAGATATGGTCAATCCAGGTTGCATCACAGCCCCTGAACGCATTGTGTAAGAATTTCTCTCTCTTTCACTGTCTTTGTTTCATGGGTGTTTCAAAGTAATTTATTTTTATAATGGGGTTTAGCTGCTTTTCACTGCTGTGTTTATGCCGCTTTACACCCACTTGACACACTAACAGAGAGATATCAATACATAGGTTTTACGATTATTATTAGTCAGATATATTCTTGTGCGG
Source organism: Balaenoptera ricei (assembly GCF_028023285.1). Classification (NCBI taxonomy): domain Eukaryota; kingdom Metazoa; phylum Chordata; class Mammalia; order Artiodactyla; family Balaenopteridae; genus Balaenoptera; species Balaenoptera ricei. The sequence continues at coordinate 568,927 of NW_026777439.1, read as the reverse complement.
TGAGTAGGGCGTGTTGAGTCCAGTTCTCTGAGCAAGGAGTAGGTCTTGTCTATTACATATTGGGTTTATGGAACGGTATCTGAGCTAACTTGATACCCTTGTTTTATGTATCACCCCACCTCACCTTTCCCGTTAAGCAGCCATAGTGTGTTTTCTGCATGTGTGACTCTGTTCTGTTTTGTAATTCAGTTCAAGTGTAACGGTTTTTACATTCCCTCTATCTGTGATACCTTATGAGAAGTGTCCTTTTCTGTGTGACTTATTTCACTTAGAATCGTCGTACCTAAATCCACTCATCATGCTGCTACTAACCTTACGACATTGATTTCATGGCTGAGTGATATTCCATTGTACATAAGGACCACAACTTCTTTATCCATTTTTCTCTTTCCTGGGATATTTAAGGTGGAATGAAGTGGAGGTCCTGGTCAACAGAGCAGCCCTAAACTTTGGGGTGCTTGTGTCTTGCTGATTTTTAATTTTCCCAATTTCTACCCCCATGAGTGGAAGTGCCCTACGCTCTCTAAGCTGTGTTTTTCAGATGTTTCAGGACTCACCGGACACTTCTCCAGAGTGGCTCTTGGCCATTTACATCCCGCCCATCAGTGTAGCAAGGCTCCCATTTCTCCATGGCCTGTCCTGCATTTCTGGTTTTGAGACTTTTTTCAGCATGGCCCTTTTGACCGATGGGAAGCGAGACTTCTTTGTAGCGCTGATTTGCCTTTCCAGGTTGCTTGGTTGGCCAAAAAGGGCGTATGCGTTTTTTCCTGAATATATTCAGGAAAAAACGCATACGCCCTTTTTGGCCAAGGGCATCATTGTCAACGTTTTGCCGCTTTTCATGTGCTTTAAAGGCGATTCGTATCTACCTCCTGAAATCTGTTTCCTGCAATTCTGCCTTGATTTCAAATCCTCTTCTTTGCCTTCCCTCAATATATTTGTGGACGAGAGTTATCATTTATAACTCTGCAGGTTTGTGAATTGCAGTGCCCTGAACCTCCATTTTACAACTCGTTTTTATGGGAGCTGGCCGCAAAATCGCAGAATGGCTTCAGGCCCTGTTCTGGTTCCGGGGGGCAGGCTGAGCCTGTGGTTAATTCTTCTTCCTGATGGGAAAATAGTGTCACCTGTGCCTGTCCCAACACCAAGAGCTAGTCTCTCGTTGGTTCCACGTCTTCCCGTTTATCCTCAGGACAAATTGCAACCTGTACGGAACAGGAGGTTAAAGGTGCTGATGCTCCAAGTAGGGAGCTTGTTAGTAAAGCGGCTGGAATGGCGAACCCGGGCACAAGGAGATGAGAAATGAGGTGCGTTTTAGAAACCTTTCCCCATCACACGGTGTACCATCTTCTGGGTTTCTCATGCATGTTTTTGATGTAGGAAGATGCCCTTGAACCTGGAGATTTGGGACCCATGCGATGGGTACCACGCAGTATTACTTTAAAGGGTCTGCGTTTGCTCACCCAACCTCACCAAACCTCTCAGCCCCAAGAGTGTCCACCCTTATGTCTCATCCAGCTGTGCGTCTAGATATGGTCAATCCAGGTTGCATCACAGCCCCTGAACGCATTGTGTAAGAATTTCTCTCTCTTTCACTGTCTTTGTTTCATGGGTGTTTCAAAGTAATTTATTTTTATAATGGGGTTTAGCTGCTTTTCACTGCTGTGTTTATGCCGCTTTACACCCACTTGACACACTAACAGAGAGATATCAATACATAGGTTTTACGATTATTATTAGTCAGATATATTCTTGTGCGGTGAATAGGGCGTGTTGAGTCCAGTTCTCTGAGCAAGGAGTAGGTCTTGTCTATTACATATTGGGTTTATGGAACGGTATCTGAGCTAACTTGATACCCTTGTTTTATGTATCACCCCACCTCACCTTTCCCGTTAAGCAGCCATAGTGTGTTTTCTGCATGTGTGACTCTGTTCTGTTTTGTAATTCAGTTCAAGTGTAACGGTTTTTACATTCCCTCTATCTGTGACACCTTATGAGAAGTGTCCTTTTCTGTGTGACTTATTTCACTTAGAATCGTCGTACCTAAATCCACTCATCATGCTGCTACTAACCTTACGACATTGATTTCATGGCTGAGTGATATTCCATTGTACATAAGGACCACAACTTCTTTATCCATTTTTCTCTTTCCTGGGATATTTAAGGTGGAATGAAGTGGAGGTCCTGGTCAACAGAGCAGCCCTAAACTTTGGGGTGCTTGTGTCTTGCTGATTTTTAATTTTCCCAATTTCTACCCCCATGAGTGGAAGTGCCCTACGCTCTCTAAGCTGTGTTTTTCAGATGTTTCAGGACTCACCGGACACTTCTCCAGAGTGGCTCTTGGCCATTTACATCCCGCCCATCAGTGTAGCAAGGCTCCCATTTCTCCATGGCCTGTCCTGCATTTCTGGTTTTGAGACTTTTTTCAGCATGGCCCTTTTGACCGATGGGAAGCGAGACTTCTTTGTAGCGCTGATTTGCCTTTCCAGGTTGCTTGGTTGGCCAAAAAGGGCGTATGCGTTTTTTCCTGAATATATTCAGGAAAAAACGCATACGCCCTTTTTGGCCAAGGGCATCATTGTCAACGTTTTGCCGCTTTTCATGTGCTTTAAAGGCGATTCGTATCTACCTCCTGAAATCTGTTTCCTGCAATTCTGCCTTGATTTCAAATCCTCTTCTTTGCCTTCCCTCAATATATTTGTGGACGAGAGTTATCATTTATAACTCTGCAGGTTTGTGAATTGCAGTGCCCTGAACCTCCATTTTACAACTCGTTTTTATGGGAGCTGGCCGCAAAATCGCAGAATGGCTTCAGGCCCTGTTCTGGTTCCGGGGGGCAGGCTGAGCCTGTGGTTAATTCTTCTTCCTGATGGGAAAATAGTGTCACCTGTGCCTGTCCCAACACCAAGAGCTAGTCTCTCGTTGGTTCCACGTCTTCCCGTTTATCCTCAGGACAAATTGCAACCTGTACGGAACAGGAGGTTAAAGGTGCTGATGCTCCAAGTAGGGAGCTTGTTAGTAAAGCGGCTGGAATGGCGAACCCGGGCACAAGGAGATGAGAAATGAGGTGCGTTTTAGAAACCTTTCCCCATCACACGGTGTACCATCTTCTGGGTTTCTCATGCATGTTTTTGATGTAGGAAGATGCCCTTGAACCTGGAGATTTGGGACCCATGCGATGGGTACCACGCAGTATTACTTTAAAGGGTCTGCGTTTGCTCACCCAACCTCACCAAACCTCTCAGCCCCAAGAGTGTCCACCCTTATGTCTCCTCCAGCTGTGGGTCTAGATATGGTCAATCCAGGTTGCATCACAGCCCCTGAACGCATTGTGTAAGAATTTCTCTCTCTTTCACTGTCTTTGTTTCATGGGTGTTTCAAAGTAATTTATTTTTAAAATGGGGTTTAGCTGCTTTTCACTGCTGTGTTTATGCCGCTTTACACCCACTTGACACACTAACAGAGAGATATCAATACATAGGTTTTACGATTATTATTAGTCAGATATATTCTTGTGCGGTGAGTAGGGCGTGTTGAGTCCAGTTCTCTGAGCAAGGAGTAGGTCTTGTCTATTACATATTGGGTTTATGGAACGGTATCTGAGCTAACTTGATACCCTTGTTTTATGTATCACCCCACCTCACCTTTCCCGTTAAGCAGCCATAGTGTGTTTTCTGCATGTGTGACTCTGTTCTGTTTTGTAATTCAGTTCAAGTGTAACGGTTTTTACATTCCCTCTATCTGTGATACCTTATGAGAAGTGTCCTTTTCTGTGTGACTTATTTCACTTAGAATCGTCGTACCTAAATCCACTCATCATGCTGCTACTAACCTTACGACATTGATTTCATGGCTGAGTGATATTCCATTGTACATAAGGACCACAACTTCTTTATCCATTTTTCTCTTTCCTGGGATATTTAAGGTGGAATGAAGTGGAGGTCCTGGTCAACAGAGCAGCCCTAAACTTTGGGGTGCTTGTGTCTTGCTGATTTTTCATTTTCCCAATTTCTACCCCCATGAGTGGAAGTGCCCTACGCTCTCTAAGCTGTGTTTTTCAGATGTTTCAGGACTCACCGGACACTTCTCCAGAGTGGCTCTTGGCCATTTACATCCCGCCCATCAGTGTAGCAAGGCTCCCATTTCTCCATGGCCTGTCCTGCATTTCTGGTTTTGAGACTTTTTTCAGCATGGCCCTTTTGACCGATGGGAAGCGAGACTTCTTTGTAGCGCTGATTTGCCTTTCCAGGTTGCTTGGTTGGCCAAAAAGGGCGTATGCGTTTTTTCCTGAATATATTCAGGAAAAAACGCATACGCCCTTTTTGGCCAAGGGCATCATTGTCAACGTTTTGCCGCTTTTCATGTGCTTTAAAGGCGATTCGTATCTACCTCCTGAAATCTGTTTCCTGCAATTCTGCCTTGATTTCAAATCCTCTTCTTTGCCTTCCCTCAATATATTTGTGGACGAGAGTTATCATTTATAACTCTGCAGGTTTGTGAATTGCAGTGCCCTGAACCTCCATTTTACAACTCGTTTTTATGGGAGCTGGCCGCAAAATCGCAGAATGGCTTCAGGCCCTGTTCTGGTTCCGGGGGGCAGGCTGAGCCTGTGGTTAATTCTTCTTCCTGATGGGAAAATAGTGTCACCTGTGCCTGTCCCAACACCAAGAGCTAGTCTCTCGTTGGTTCCACGTCTTCCCGTTTATCCTCAGGACAAATTGCAACCTGTACGGAACAGGAGGTTAAAGGTGCTGATGCTCCAAGTAGGGAGCTTGCTAGTGAAGCGGCTGGAATGGCGAACCCGGGCACAAGGAGATGAGAAATGAGGTGCGTTTTAGAAACCTTTCCCCATCACACGGTGTACCATCTTCTGGGTTTCTCATGCATGTTTTTGATGTAGGAAGATGCCCTTGAACCTGGAGATTTGGGACCCATGCGATGGGTACCACGCAGTATTACTTTAAAGGGTCTGCGTTTGCTCACCCAACCTCACCAAACCTCTCAGCCCCAAGAGTGTCCACCCTTATGTCTCATCCAGCTGTGCGTCTAGATATGGTCAATCCAGGTTGCATCACAGCCCCTGAACGCATTGTGTAAGAATTTCTCTCTCTTTCACTGTCTTTGTTTCATGGGTGTTTCAAAGTAATTTATTTTTATAATGGGGTTTAGCTGCTTTTCACTGCTGTGTTTATGCCGCTTTACACCCACTTGACACACTAACAGAGAGATATCAATACATAGGTTTTACGATTATTACTAGTCAGATATATTCTTGTGCGGTGAGTAGGGCGTGTTGAGTCCAGTTCTCTGAGCAAGGAGTAGGTCTTGTCTATTACATATTGGGTTTATGGAACGGTATCTGAGCTAACTTGATACCCTTGTTTTATGTATCACCCCACCTCACCTTTCCCGTTAAGCAGCCATAGTGTGTTTTCTGCATGTGTGACTCTGTTCTGTTTTGTAATTCAGTTCAAGTGTAACGGTTTTTACATTCCCTCTATCTGTGATACCTTATGAGAAGTGTCCTTTTCTGTGTGACTTATTTCACTTAGAATCGTCGTACCTAAATCCACTCATCATGCTGCTACTAACCTTACGACATTGATTTCATGGCTGAGTGATATTCCATTGTACATAAGGACCACAACTTCTTTATCCATTTTTCTCTTTCCTGGGATATTTAAGGTGGAATGAAGTGGAGGTCCTGGTCAACAGAGCAGCCCTAAACTTTGGGGTGCTTGTGTCTTGCTGATTTTTAATTTTCCCAATTTCTACCCCCATGAGTGGAAGTGCCCTACGCTCTCTAAGCTGTGTTTTTCAGATGTTTCAGGACTCACCGGACACTTCTCCAGAGTGGCTCTTGGCCATTTACATCCCGCCCATCAGTGTAGCAAGGCTCCCATTTCTCCATGGCCTGTCCTGCATTTCTGGTTTTGACACTCTTTTCAGCATGGCCCTTTTGACCGATGGGAAGCGAGACTTCTTTGTAGCGCTGATTTGCCTTTCCAGGTTGCTTGGTTGGCCAAAAAGGGCGTATGCGTTTTTTCCTGAATATATTCAGGAAAAAACGCATACGCCCTTTTTGGCCAAGGGCATCATTGTCAACGTTTTGCCGCTTTTCATGTGCTTTAAAGGCGATTCGTATCTACCTCCTGAAATCTGTTTCCTGCAATTCTGCCTTGATTTCAAATCCTCTTCTTTGCCTTCCCTCAATATATTTGTGGACGAGAGTTATCATTTATAACTCTGCAGGTTTGTGAATTGCAGTGCCCTGAACCTCCATTTTACAACTCGTTTTTATGGGAGCTGGCCGCAAAATCGCAGAATGGCTTCAGGCCCTGTTCTGGTTCCGGGGGGCAGGCTGAGCCTGTGGTTAATTCTTCTTCCTGATGGGAAAATAGTGTCACCTGTGCCTTTCCCAACACCAAGAGCTAGTCTCTCGTTGGTTCCACGTCTTCCCGTTTATCCTCAGGACAAATTGCAACCTGTACGGAACAGGAGGTTAAAGGTGCTGATGCTCCAAGTAGGGAGCTTGCTAGTGAAGCGGCTGGAATGGCAAACCCGGGCACAAGGAGATGAGAAATGAGGTGCGTTTTAGAAACCTTTCCCCATCACACGGTGTACCATCTTCTGGGTTTCTCATGCATGTTTTTGATGTAGGAAGATGCCCTTGAACATGGAGATTTGGGACCCATGCGATGGGTACCACGCAGTATTACTTTAAAGGGTCTGCGTTTGCTCACCCAACCTCACCAAACCTCTCAGCCCCAAGAGTGTCCACCCTTATGTCTCATCCAGCTGTGCGTCTAGATATGGTCAATCCAGGTTGCATCACAGCCCCTGAACGCATTGTGTAAGAATTTCTCTCTCTTTCACTGTCTTTGTTTCATGGGTGTTTCAAAGTAATTTATTTTTATAATGGGGTTTAGCTGCTTTTCACTGCTGTGTTTATGCCGCTTTACACCCACTTGACACACTAACAGAGAGATATCAATACATAGGTTTTACGATTATTATTAGTCAGATATATTCTTGTGCGGTGAGTAGGGCGTGTTGAGTCCAGTTCTCTGAGCAAGGAGTAGGTCTTGTCTATTACATATTGGGTTTATGGAACGGTATCTGAGCTAACTTGATACCCTTGTTTTATGTATCACCCCACCTCACCTTTCCCGTTAAGCAGCCATAGTGTGTTTTCTGCATGTGTGACTCTGTTCTGTTTTGTAATTCAGTTCAAGTGTAACGGTTTTTACATTCCCTCTATCTGTGATACCTTATGAGAAGTGTCCTTTTCTGTGTGACTTATTTCACTTAGAATCGTCGTACCTAAATCCACTCATCATGCTGCTACTAACCTTACGACATTGATTTCATGGCTGAGTGATATTCCATTGTACATAAGGACCACAACTTCTTTATCCATTTTTCTCTTTCCTGGGATATTTAAGGTGGAATGAAGTGGAGGTCCTGGTCAACAGAGCAGCCCTAAACTTTGGGGTGCTTGTGTCTTGCTGATTTTTAATTTTCCCAATTTCTACCCCCATGAGTGGAAGTGCCCTACGCTCTCTAAGCTGTGTTTTTCAGATGTTTCAGGACTCACCGGACACTTCTCCAGAGTGGCTCTTGGCCATTTACATCCCGCCCATCAGTGTAGCAAGGCTCCCATTTCTCCATGGCCTGTCCTGCATTTCTGGTTTTGAGACTTTTTTCAGCATGGCCCTTTTGACCGATGGGAAGCGAGACTTCTTTGTAGCGCTGATTTGCCTTTCCAGGTTGCTTGGTTGGCCAAAAAGGGCGTATGCGTTTTTTCCTGAATATATTCAGGAAAAAACGCATACGCCCTTTTTGGCCAAGGGCATCATTGTCAACGTTTTGCCGCTTTTCATGTGCTTTAAAGGCGATTCGTATCTACCTCCTGAAATCTGTTTCCTGCAATTCTGCCTTGATTTCAAATCCTCTTCTTTGCCTTCCCTCAATATATTTGTGGACGAGAGTTATCATTTATAACTCTGCAGGTTTGTGAATTGCAGTGCCCTGAACCTCCATTTTACAACTCGTTTTTATGGGAGCTGGCCGCAAAATCGCAGAATGGCTTCAGGCCCTGTTCTGGTTCCGGGGGGCAGGCTGAGCCTGTGGTTAATTCTTCTTCCTGATGGGAAAATAGTGTCACCTGTGCCTGTCCCAACACCAAGAGCTAGTCTCTCGTTGGTTCCACGTCTTCCCGTTTATCCTCAGGACAAATTGCAACCTGTACGGAACAGGAGGTTAAAGGTGCTGATGCTCCAAGTAGGGAGCTTGTTAGTAAAGCGGCTGGAATGGCGAACCCGGGCACAAGGAGATGAGAAATGAGGTGCGTTTTAGAAACCTTTCCCCATCACACGGTGTACCATCTTCTGGGTTTCTCATGCATGTTTTTGATGTAGGAAGATGCCCTTGAACCTGGAGATTTGGGACCCATGCGATGGGTACCACGCAGTATTACTTTAAAGGGTCTGCGTTTGCTCACCCAACCTCACCAAACCTCTCAGCCCCAAGAGTGTCCACCCTTATGTCTCATCCAGCTGTGCGTCTAGATATGGTCAATCCAGGTTGCATCACAGCCCCTGAACGCATTGTGTAAGAATTTCTCTCTCTTTCACTGTCTTTGTTTCATGGGTGTTTCAAAGTAATTTATTTTTATAATGGGGTTTAGCTGCTTTTCACTGCTGTGTTTATGCCGCTTTACACCCACTTGACACACTAACAGAGAGATATCAATACATAGGTTTTACGATTATTATTAGTCAGATATATTCTTGTGCGGTGAATAGGGCGTGTTGAGTCCAGTTCTCTGAGCAAGGAGTAGGTCTTGTCTATTACATATTGGGTTTATGGAACGGTATCTGAGCTAACTTGATACCCTTGTTTTATGTATCACCCCACCTCACCTTTCCCGTTAAGCAGCCATAGTGTGTTTTCTGCATGTGTGACTCTGTTCTGTTTTGTAATTCAGTTCAAGTGTAACGGTTTTTACATTCCCTCTATCTGTGACACCTTATGAGAAGTGTCCTTTTCTGTGTGACTTATTTCACTTAGAATCGTCGTACCTAAATCCACTCATCATGCTGCTACTAACCTTACGACATTGATTTCATGGCTGAGTGATATTCCATTGTACATAAGGACCACAACTTCTTTATCCATTTTTCTCTTTCCTGGGATATTTAAGGTGGAATGAAGTGGAGGTCCTGGTCAACAGAGCAGCCCTAAACTTTGGGGTGCTTGTGTCTTGCTGATTTTTAATTTTCCCAATTTCTACCCCCATGAGTGGAAGTGCCCTACGCTCTCTAAGCTGTGTTTTTCAGATGTTTCAGGACTCACCGGACACTTCTCCAGAGTGGCTCTTGGCAATTTACATCCCGCCCATCAGTGTAGCAAGGCTCCCATTTCTCCATGGCCTGTCCTGCATTTCTGGTTTTGAGACTTTTTTCAGCATGGCCCTTTTGACCGATGGGAAGCGAGACTTCTTTGTAGCGCTGATTTGCCTTTCCAGGTTGCTTGGTTGGCCAAAAAGGGCGTATGCGTTTTTTCCTGAATATATTCAGGAAAAAACGCATACGCCCTTTTTGGCCAAGGGCATCATTGTCAACGTTTTGCCGCTTTTCATGTGCTTTAAAGGCGATTCGTATCTACCTCCTGAAATCTGTTTCCTGCAATTCTGCCTTGATTTCAAATCCTCTTCTTTGCCTTCCCTCAATATATTTGTGGACGAGAGTTATCATTTATAACTCTGCAGGTTTGTGAATTGCAGTGCCCTGAACCTCCATTTTACAACTCGTTTTTATGGGAGCTGGCCGCAAAATCGCAGAATGGCTTCAGGCCCTGTTCTGGTTCCGGGGGGCAGGCTGAGCCTGTGGTTAATTCTTCTTCCTGATGGGAAAATAGTGTCACCTGTGCCTGTCCCAACACCAAGAGCTAGTCTCTCGTTGGTTCCACGTCTTCCCGTTTATCCTCAGGACAAATTGCAACCTGTACGGAACAGGAGGTTAAAGGTGCTGATGCTCCAAGTAGGGAGCTTGTTAGTAAAGCGGCTGGAATGGCGAACCCGGGCACAAGGAGATGAGAAATGAGGTGCGTTTTAGAAACCTTTCCCCATCACACGGTGTACCATCTTCTGGGTTTCTCATGCATGTTTTTGATGTAGGAAGATGCCCTTGAACCTGGAGATTTGGGACCCATGCGATGGGTACCACGCAGTATTACTTTAAAGGGTCTGCGTTTGCTCACCCAACCTCACCAAACCTCTCAGCCCCAAGAGTGTCCACCCTTATGTCTCCTCCAGCTGTGGGTCTAGATATGGTCAATCCAGGTTGCATCACAGCCCCTGAACGCATTGTGTAAGAATTTCTCTCTCTTTCACTGTCTTTGTTTCATGGGTGTTTCAAAGTAATTTATTTTTAAAATGGGGTTTAGCTGCTTTTCACTGCTGTGTTTATGCCGCTTTACACCCACTTGACACACTAACAGAGAGATATCAATACATAGGTTTTACGATTATTATTAGTCAGATATATTCTTGTGCGGTGAATAGGGCGTGTTGAGTCCAGTTCTCTGAGCAAGGAGTAGGTCTTGTCTATTACATATTGGGTTTATGGAACGGTATCTGAGCTAACTTGATACCCTTGTTTTATGTATCACCCCACCTCACCTTTCCCGTTAAGCAGCCATAGTGTGTTTTCTGCATGTGTGACTCTGTTCTGTTTTGTAATTCAGTTCAAGTGTAACGGTTTTTACATTCCCTCTATCTGTGACACCTTATGAGAAGTGTCCTTTTCTGTGTGACTTATTTCACTTAGAATCGTCGTACCTAAATCCACTCATCATGCTGCTACTAACCTTACGACATTGATTTCATGGCTGAGTGATATTCCATTGTACATAAGGACCACAACTTCTTTATCCATTTTTCTCTTTCCTGGGATATTTAAGGTGGAATGAAGTGGAGGTCCTGGTCAACAGAGCAGCCCTAAACTTTGGGGTGCTTGTGTCTTGCTGATTTTTAATTTTCCCAATTTCTACCCCCATGAGTGGAAGTGCCCTACGCTCTCTAAGCTGTGTTTTTCAGATGTTTCAGGACTCACCGGACACTTCTCCAGAGTGGCTCTTGGCAATTTACATCCCGCCCATCAGTGTAGCAAGGCTCCCATTTCTCCATGGCCTGTCCTGCATTTCTGGTTTTGAGACTTTTTTCAGCATGGCCCTTTTGACCGATGGGAAGCGAGACTTCTTTGTAGCGCTGATTTGCCTTTCCAGGTTGCTTGGTTGGCCAAAAAGGGCGTATGCGTTTTTTCCTGAATATATTCAGGAAAAAACGCATACGCCCTTTTTGGCCAAGGGCATCATTGTCAACGTTTTGCCGCTTTTCATGTGCTTTAAAGGCGATTCGTATCTACCTCCTGAAATCTGTTTCCTGCAATTCTGCCTTGATTTCAAATCCTCTTCTTTGCCTTCCCTCAATATATTTGTGGACGAGAGTTATCATTTATAACTCTGCAGTTTTGTGAATTGCAGTGCCCTGAACCTCCATTTTACAACTCGTTTTTATGGGAGCTGGCCGCAAAATCGCAGAATGGCTTCAGGCCCTGTTCTGGTTCCGGGGGGCAGGCTGAGCCTGTGGTTAATTCTTCTTCCTGATGGGAAAATAGTGTGACCTGTGCCTGTCCCAACACCAAGAGCTAGTCTCTCGTTGGTTCCACGTCTTCCCGTTTATCCTCAGGACAAATTGCAACCTGTACGGAACAGGAGGTTAAAGGTGCTGATGCTCCAAGTAGGGAGCTTGCTAGTGAAGTGGCTGGAATGGCGAACCCGGGCACAAGGAGATGAGAAATGAGATGCGTTTTAGAAACCTTTCCCCATCACACGGTGTACCATCTTCTGGGTTTCTCATGCATGTTTTTGATGTAGGAAGATGCCCTTGAACATGGAGATTTGGGACCCATGCGATGGGTACCACGCAGTATTACTTTAAAGGGTCTGCGTTTGCTCACCCAACCTCACCAAACCTCTCAGCCCCAAGAGTGTCCACCCTTATGTCTCATCCAGCTGTGCGTCTAGATATGGTCAATCCAGGTTGCATCACAGCCCCTGAACGCATTGTGTAAGAATTTCTCTCTCTTTCACTGTCTTTGTTTCATGGGTGTTTCAAAGTAATTTATTTTTATAATGGGGTTTAGCTGCTTTTCACTGCTGTGTTTATGCCGCTTTACACCCACTTGACACACTAACAGAGAGATATCAATACATAGGTTTTACGATTATTATTAGTCAGATATATTCTTGTGCGGTGAATAGGGCGTGTTGAGTCCAGTTCTCTGAGCAAGGAGTAGGTCTTGTCCATTACATATTGGGTTTATGGAACGGTATCTGAGCTAACTTGATACCCTTGTTTTATGTATCACCCCACCTCACCTTTCCCGTTAAGCAGCCATAGTGTGTTTTCTGCATGTGTGACTCTGTTCTGTTTTGTAATTCAGTTCAAGTGTAACGGTTTTTACATTCCCTCTATCTGTGATACCTTATGAGAAGTGTCCTTTTCTGTGTGACTTATTTCACTTAGAATCGTCGTACCTAAATCCACTCATCATGCTGCTACTAACCTTACGACATTGATTTCATGGCTGAGTGATATTCCATTGTACATAAGGACCACAACTTCTTTATCCATTTTTCTCTTTCCTGGGATATTTAAGGTGGAATGAAGTGGAGGTCCTGGTCAACAGAGCAGCCCTAAACTTTGGGGTGCTTGTGTCTTGCTGATTTTTAATTTTCCCAATTTATACCCCCATGAGTGGAAGTGCCCTACGCTCTCTAAGCTGTGTTTTTCAGATGTTTCAGGACTCACCGGACACTTCTCCAGAGTGGCTCTTGGCCATTTACATCCCCCCCATCAGTGTAGCAAGGCTCCCATTTCTCCATGGCCTGTCCTGCATTTCTGGTTTTGAGACTCTTTTCAGCATGGCCCTTTTGACCGATGGGAAGCGAGACTTCTTTGTAGCGCTGATTTGCCTTTCCAGGTTGCTTGGTTGGCCAAAAAGGGCGTATGCGTTTTTTCCTGAATATATTCAGGAAAAAACGCATACGCCCTTTTTGGCCAAGGGCATCATTGTCAACGTTTTGCCGCTTTTCATGTGCTTTAAAGGCGATTCGTATCTACCTCCTGAAATCTGTTTCCTGCAATTCTGCCTTGATTTCAAATCCTCTTCTTTGCCTTCCCTCAATATATTTGTGGACGAGAGTTATCATTTATAACTCTGCAGGTTTGTGAATTGCAGTGCCCTGAACCTCCATTTTACAACTCGTTTTTATGGGAGCTGGCCGCAAAATCGCAGAATGGCTTCAGGCCCTGTTCTGGTTCCGGGGGGCAGGCTGAGCCTGTGGTTAATTCTTCTTCCTGATGGGAAAATAGTGTCACCTGTGCCTGTCCCAACACCAAGAGCTAGTCTCTCGTTGGTTCCACGTCTTCCCGTTTATCCTCAGGACAAATTGCAACCTGTACGGAACAGGAGGTTAAAGGTGCTGATGCTCCAAGTAGGGAGCTTGTTAGTAAAGCGGCTGGAATGGCGAACCCGGGCACAAGGAGATGAGAAATGAGGTGCGTTTTAGAAACCTTTCCCCATCACACGGTGTACCATCTTCTGGGTTTCTCATGCATGTTTTTGATGTAGGAAGATGCCCTTGAACCTGGAGATTTGGGACCCATGCGATGGGTACCACGCAGTATTACTTTAAAGGGTCTGCGTTTGCTCACCCAACCTCACCAAACCTCTCAGCCCCAAGAGTGTCCACCCTTATGTCTCATCCAGCTGTGCGTCTAGATATGGTCAATCCAGGTTGCATCACAGCCCCTGAACGCATTGTGTAAGAATTTCTCTCTCTTTCACTGTCTTTGTTTCATGGGTGTTTCAAAGTAATTTATTTTTATAATGGGGTTTAGCTGCTTTTCACTGCTGTGTTTATGCCGCTTTACACCCACTTGACACACTAACAGAGAGATATCAATACATAGGTTTTACGATTATTATTAGTCAGATATATTCTTGTGCGGTGAATAGGGCGTGTTGAGTCCAGTTCTCTGAGCAAGGAGTAGGTCTTGTCTATTACATATTGGGTTTATGGAACGGTATCTGAGCTAACTTGATACCCTTGTTTTATGTATCACCCCACCTCACCTTTCCCGTTAAGCAGCCATAGTGTGTTTTCTGCATGTGTGACTCTGTTCTGTTTTGTAATTCAGTTCAAGTGTAACGGTTTTTACATTCCCTCTATCTGTGACACCTTATGAGAAGTGTCCTTTTCTGTGTGACTTATTTCACTTAGAATCGTCGTACCTAAATCCACTCATCATGCTGCTACTAACCTTACGACATTGATTTCATGGCTGAGTGATATTCCATTGTACATAAGGACCACAACTTCTTTATCCATTTTTCTCTTTCCTGGGATATTTAAGGTGGAATGAAGTGGAGGTCCTGGTCAACAGAGCAGCCCTAAACTTTGGGGTGCTTGTGTCTTGCTGATTTTTAATTTTCCCAATTTCTACCCCCATGAGTGGAAGTGCCCTACGCTCTCTAAGCTGTGTTTTTCAGATGTTTCAGGACTCACCGGACACTTCTCCAGAGTGGCTCTTGGCAATTTACATCCCGCCCATCAGTGTAGCAAGGCTCCCATTTCTCCATGGCCTGTCCTGCATTTCTGGTTTTGAGACTTTTTTCAGCATGGCCCTTTTGACCGATGGGAAGCGAGACTTCTTTGTAGCGCTGATTTGCCTTTCCAGGTTGCTTGGTTGGCCAAAAAGGGCGTATGCGTTTTTTCCTGAATATATTCAGGAAAAAACGCATACGCCCTTTTTGGCCAAGGGCATCATTGTCAACGTTTTGCCGCTTTTCATGTGCTTTAAAGGCGATTCGTATCTACCTCCTGAAATCTGTTTCCTGCAATTCTGCCTTGATTTCAAATCCTCTTCTTTGCCTTCCCTCAATATATTTGTGGACGAGAGTTATCATTTATAACTCTGCAGGTTTGTGAATTGCAGTGCCCTGAACCTCCATTTTACAACTCGTTTTTATGGGAGCTGGCCGCAAAATCGCAGAATGGCTTCAGGCCCTGTTCTGGTTCCGGGGGGCAGGCTGAGCCTGTGGTTAATTCTTCTTCCTGATGGGAAAATAGTGTCACCTGTGCCTGTCCCAACACCAAGAGCTAGTCTCTCGTTGGTTCCACGTCTTCCCGTTTATCCTCAGGACAAATTGCAACCTGTACGGAACAGGAGGTTAAAGGTGCTGATGCTCCAAGTAGGGAGCTTGTTAGTAAAGCGGCTGGAATGGCGAACCCGGGCACAAGGAGATGAGAAATGAGGTGCGTTTTAGAAACCTTTCCCCATCACACGGTGTACCATCTTCTGGGTTTCTCATGCATGTTTTTGATGTAGGAAGATGCCCTTGAACCTGGAGATTTGGGACCCATGCGATGGGTACCACGCAGTATTACTTTAAAGGGTCTGCGTTTGCTCACCCAACCTCACCAAACCTCTCAGCCCCAAGAGTGTCCACCCTTATGTCTCCTCCAGCTGTGGGTCTAGATATGGTCAATCCAGGTTGCATCACAGCCCCTGAACGCATTGTGTAAGAATTTCTCTCTCTTTCACTGTCTTTGTTTCATGGGTGTTTCAAAGTAATTTATTTTTAAAATGGGGTTTAGCTGCTTTTCACTGCTGTGTTTATGCCGCTTTACACCCACTTGACACACTAACAGAGAGATATCAATACATAGGTTTTACGATTATTATTAGTCAGATATATTCTTGTGCGGTGAATAGGGCGTGTTGAGTCCAGTTCTCTGAGCAAGGAGTAGGTCTTGTCTATTACATATTGGGTTTATGGAACGGTATCTGAGCTAACTTGATACCCTTGTTTTATGTATCACCCCACCTCACCTTTCCCGTTAAGCAGCCATAGTGTGTTTTCTGCATGTGTGACTCTGTTCTGTTTTGTAATTCAGTTCAAGTGTAACGGTTTTTACATTCCCTCTATCTGTGACACCTTATGAGAAGTGTCCTTTTCTGTGTGACTTATTTCACTTAGAATCGTCGTACCTAAATCCACTCATCATGCTGCTACTAACCTTACCACATTGATTTCATGGCTGAGTGATATTCCATTGTACATAAGGACCACAACTTCTTTATCCATTTTTCTCTTTCCTGGGATATTTAAGGTGGAATGAAGTGGAGGTCCTGGTCAACAGAGCAGCCCTAAACTTTGGGGTGCTTGTGTCTTGCTGATTTTTAATTTTCCCAATTTCTACCCCCATGAGTGGAAGTGCCCTACGCTCTCTAAGCTGTGTTTTTCAGATGTTTCAGGACTCACCGGACACTTCTCCAGAGTGGCTCTTGGCAATTTACATCCCGCCCATCAGTGTAGCAAGGCTCCCATTTCTCCATGGCCTGTCCTGCATTTCTGGTTTTGAGACTTTTTTCAGCATGGCCCTTTTGACCGATGGGAAGCGAGACTTCTTTGTAGCGCTGATTTGCCTTTCCAGGTTGCTTGGTTGGCCAAAAAGGGCGTATGCGTTTTTTCCTGAATATATTCAGGAAAAAACGCATACGCCCTTTTTGGCCAAGGGCATCATTGTCAACGTTTTGCCGCTTTTCATGTGCTTTAAAGGCGATTCGTATCTACCTCCTGAAATCTGTTTCCTGCAATTCTGCCTTGATTTCAAATCCTCTTCTTTGCCTTCCCTCAATATATTTGTGGACGAGAGTTATCATTTATAACTCTGCAGTTTTGTGAATTGCAGTGCCCTGAACCTCCATTTTACAACTCGTTTTTATGGGAGCTGGCCGCAAAATCGCAGAATGGCTTCAGGCCCTGTTCTGGTTCCGGGGGGCAGGCTGAGCCTGTGGTTAATTCTTCTTCCTGATGGGAAAATAGTGTGACCTGTGCCTGTCCCAACACCAAGAGCTAGTCTCTCGTTGGTTCCACATCTTCCCGTTTATCCTCAGGACAAATTGCAACCTGTACGGAACAGGAGGTTAAAGGTGCTGATGCTCCAAGTAGGGAGCTTGCTAGTGAAGTGGCTGGAATGGCGAACCCGGGCACAAGGAGATGAGAAATGAGATGCGTTTTAGAAACCTTTCCCCATCATACGGTGTACCATCTTCTGGGTTTCTCATGCATGTTTTTGATGTAGGAAGATGCCCTTGAACATGGAGATTTGGGACCCATGCGATGGGTACCACGCAGTATTACTTTAAAGGGTCTGCGTTTGCTCACCCAACCTCACCAAACCTCTCAGCCCCAAGAGTGTCCACCCTTATGTCTCATCCAGCTGTGCGTCTAGATATGGTCAATCCAGGTTGCATCACAGCCCCTGAACGCATTGTGTAAGAATTTCTCTCTCTTTCACTGTCTTTGTTTCATGGGTGTTTCAAAGTAATTTATTTTTATAATGGGGTTTAGCTGCTTTTCACTGCTGTGTTTATGCCGCTTTACACCCACTTGACACACTAACAGAGAGATATCAATACATAGGTTTTACGATTATTATTAGTCAGATATATTCTTGTGCGGTGAATAGGGCGTGTTGAGTCCAGTTCTCTGAGCAAGGAGTAGGTCTTGTCCATTACATATTGGGTTTATGGAACGGTATCTGAGCTAACTTGATACCCTTGTTTTATGTATCACCCCACCTCACCTTTCCCGTTAAGCAGCCATAGTGTGTTTTCTGCATGTGTGACTCTGTTCTGTTTTGTAATTCAGTTCAAGTGTAACGGTTTTTACATTCCCTCTATCTGTGATACCTTATGAGAAGTGTCCTTTTCTGTGTGACTTATTTCACTTAGAATCGTCGTACCTAAATCCACTCATCATGCTGCTACTAACCTTACGACATTGATTTCATGGCTGAGTGATATTCCATTGTACATAAGGACCACAACTTCTTTATCCATTTTTCTCTTTCCTGGGATATTTAAGGTGGAATGAAGTGGAGGTCCTGGTCAACAGAGCAGCCCTAAACTTTGGGGTGCTTGTGTCTTGCTGATTTTTAATTTTCCCAATTTCTACCCCCATGAGTGGAAGTGCCCTACGCTCTCTAAGCTGTGTTTTTCAGATGTTTCAGGACTCACCGGACACTTCTCCAGAGTGGCTCTTGGCCATTTACATCCCCCCCATCAGTGTAGCAAGGCTCCCATTTCTCCATGGCCTGTCCTGCATTTCTGGTTTTGACACTCTTTTCAGCATGGCCCTTTTGACCGATGGGAAGCGAGACTTCTTTGTAGCGCTGATTTGCCTTTCCAGGTTGCTTGGTTGGCCAAAAAGGGCGTATGCGTTTTTTCCTGAATATATTCAGGAAAAAACGCATACGCCCTTTTTGGCCAAGGGCATCATTGTCAACGTTTTGCCGCTTTTCATGTGCTTTAAAGGCGATTCGTATCTACCTCCTGAAATCTGTTTCCTGCAATTCTGCCTTGATTTCAAATCCTCTTCTTTGCCTTCCCTCAATATATTTGTGGACGAGAGTTATCATTTATAACTGCAGGTTTGTGAATTGCAGTGCCCTGAACCTCCATTTTACAACTCGTTTTTATGGGAGCTGGCCGCAAAATCGCAGAATGGCTTCAGGCCCTGTTCTGGTTCCGGGGGGCAGGCTGAGCCTGTGGTTAATTCTTCTTCCTGATGGGAAAATAGTGTCACCTGTGCCTGTCCCAACACCAAGAGCTAGTCTCTCGTTGGTTCCACGTCTTCCCGTTTATCCTCAGGACAAATTGCAACCTGTACGGAACAGGAGGTTAAAGGTGCTGATGCTCCAAGTAGGGAGCTTGCTAGTGAAGCGGCTGGAATGGCGAACCCGGGCACAAGGAGATGAGAAATGAGGTGCGTTTTAGAAACCTTTCCCCATCACACGGTGTACCATCTTCTGGGTTTCTCATGCATGTTTTTGATGTAGGAAGATGCCCTTGAACCTGGAGATTTGGGACCCATGCGATGGGTACCACGCAGTATTACTTTAAAGGGTCTGCGTTTGCTCACCCAACCTCACCAAACCTCTCAGCCCCAAGAGTGTCCACCCTTATGTCTCATCCAGCTGTGGGTCTAGATATGGTCAATCCAGGTTGCATCACAGCCCCTGAACGCATTGTGTAAGAATTTCTCTCTCTTTCACTGTCTTTGTTTCATGGGTGTTTCAAAGTAATTTATTTTTATAATGGGGTTTAGCTGCTTTTCACTGCTGTGTTTATGCCGCTTTACACCCACTTGACACACTAACAGAGAGATATCAATACATAGGTTTTACGATTATTATTAGTCAGATATATTCTTGTGCGGTGAATAGGGCGTGTTGAGTCCAGTTCTCTGAGCAAGGAGTAGGTCTTGTCTATTACATATTGGGTTTATGGAACGGTATCTGAGCTAACTTGATACCCTTGTTTTATGTATCACCCCACCTCACCTTTCCCGTTAAGCAGCCATAGTGTGTTTTCTGCATGTGTGACTCTGTTCTGTTTTGTAATTCAGTTCAAGTGTAACGGTTTTTACATTCCCTCTATCTGTGATACCTTATGAGAAGTGTCCTTTTCTGTGTGACTTATTTCACTTAGAATCGTCGTACCTAAATCCACTCATCATGCTGCTACTAACCTTACGACATTGATTTCATGGCTGAGTGATATTCCATTGTACATAAGGACCACAACTTCTTTATCCATTTTTCTCTTTCCTGGGATATTTAAGGTGGAATGAAGTGGAGGTCCTGGTCAACAGAGCAGCCCTAAACTTTGGGGTGCTTGTGTCTTGCTGATTTTTAATTTTCCCAATTTATACCCCCATGAGTGGAAGTGCCCTACGCTCTCTAAGCTGTGTTTTTCAGATGTTTCAGGACTCACCGGACACTTCTCCAGAGTGGCTCTTGGCCATTTACATCCCGCCCATCAGTGTAGCAAGGCTCCCATTTCTCCATGGCCTGTCCTGCATTTCTGGTTTTGACACTCTTTTCAGCATGGCCCTTTTGACCGATGGGAAGCGAGACTTCTTTGTAGCGCTGATTTGCCTTTCCAGGTTGCTTGGTTGGCCAAAAAGGGCGTATGCGTTTTTTCCTGACTATATTCAGGAAAAAACGCATACGCCCTTTTTGGCCAAGGGCATCATTGTCAACGTTTTGCCGCTTTTCATGTGCTTTAAAGGCGATTCGTATCTACCTCCTGAAATCTGTTTCCTGCAATTCTGCCTTGATTTCAAATCCTCTTCTTTGCCTTCCCTCAATATATTTGTGGACGAGAGTTATCATTTATAACTCTGCAGGTTTGTGAATTGCAGTGCCCTGAACCTCCATTTTACAACTCGTTTTTATGGGAGCTGGCCGCAAAATCTAAGAATGGCTTCAGGCCCTGTTCTGGTTCCGGGGGGAAGGCTGAGCCTGTGGTTAATTCTTCTTCCTGATGGGAAAATAGTGTGACCTGTGCCTGTCCCAACACCAAGAGCTAGTCTCTCGTTGGTTCCACGTCTTCCCGTTTATCCTCAGGACAAATTGCAACCTGTACGGAACAGGAGGTTAAAGGTGCTGATGCTCCAAGTAGGGAGCTTGCTAGTAAAGCGGCTGGAATGGCGAACCCGGGCACAAGGAGATGAGAAATGAGGTGCGTTTTAGAAACCTTTCCCCATCACACGGTGTACCATCTTCTGGGTTTCTCATGCATGTTTTTGATGTAGGAAGATGCCCTTGAACCTGGAGATTTGGGACCCATGCGATGGGTACCACGCAGTATTACTTTAAAGGGTCTGCGTTTGCTCACCCAACCTCACCAAACCTCTCAGCCCCAAGAGTGTCCACCCTTATGTCTCATCCAGCTGTGGGTCTAGATATGGTCAATCCAGGTTGCATCACAGCCCCTGAACGCATTGTGTAAGAATTTCTCTCTCTTTCACTGTCTTTGTTTCATGGGTGTTTCAAAGTAATTTATTTTCATAATGGGATTTAGCTGCTTTTCACTGCTGTGTTTATGCCGCTTTACACCCACTTGACACACTAACAGAGAGATATCAATACATAGGTTTTACGATTATTACTAGTCAGATATATTCTTGTGCGGTGAATAGGGCGTGTTGAGTCCAGTTCTCTGAGCAAGGAGTAGGTCTTGTCTATTACATATTGGGTTTATGGAACGGTATCTGAGCTAATTTGATACCCTTGTTTTATGTATCACCCCACCTCACCTTTCCCGTTAAGCAGCCATAGTGTGTTTTCTGCATGTGTGACTCTGTTCTGTTTTGTAATTCAGTTCAAGTGTAACGGTTTTTACATTCCCTCTATCTGTGATACCTTATGAGAAGTGTCCTTTTCTGTGTGACTTATTTCACTTAGAATCGTCGTACCTAAATCCACTCATCATGCTGCTACTAACCTTACGACATTGATTTCATGGCTGAGTGATATTCCATTGTACATAAGGACCACAACTTCTTTATCCATTTTTCTCTTTCCTGGGATATTTAAGGTGGAATGAAGTGGAGGTCCTGGTCAACAGAGCAGCCCTAAACTTTGGGGTGCTTGTGTCTTGCTGATTTTTAATTTTCCCAATTTATACCCCCATGAGTGGAAGTGCCCTACGCTCTCTAAGCTGTGTTTTTCAGATGTTTCAGGACTCACCGGACACTTCTCCAGAGTGGCTCTTGGCCATTTACATCCCGCCCATCAGTGTAGCAAGGCTCCCATTTCTCCATGGCCTCTCCTGCATTTCTGGTTTTGACACTCTTTTCAGCATGGCCCTTTTGACCGATGGGAAGCGAGACTTCTTTGTAGCGCTGATTTGCCTTTCCAGGTTGCTTGGTTGGCCAAAAAGGGCGTATGCGTTTTTTCCTGAATATATTCAGGAAAAAACGCATACGCCCTTTTTGGCCAAGGGCATCATTGTCAACGTTTTGCCGCTTTTCATGTGCTTTAAAGGCGATTCGTATCTACCTCCTGAAATCTGTTTCCTGCAATTCTGCCTTGATTTCAAATCCTCTTCTTTGCCTTCCCTCAATATATTTGTGGACGAGAGTTATCATTGATAACTCTGCAGGTTTGTGAATTGCAGTGCCCTGAACCTCCATTTTACAACTCGTTTTTATGGGAGCTGGCCGCCAAATCGCAGAATGGCTTCAGGCCCTGTTCTGGTTCCAGGGGGCAGGCTGAGCCTGTGGTTAATTCTTCTTCCTGATGGGAAAATAGTGTGACCTGTGCCTGTCCCAACACCAAGAGCTAGTCTCTCGTTGGTTCCACGTCTTCCCGTTTATCCTCAGGACAAATTGCAACCTGTACGGAACAGGAGGTTAAAGGTGCTGATGCTCCAAGTAGGGAGCTTGCTAGTGAAGTGGCTGGAATGGCGAACCCGGGCACAAGGAGATGAGAAATGAGGTGCGTTTTAGAAACCTTTCCCCATCACACGGTGTACCATCTTCTGGGTTTCTCATGCATGTTTTTGATGTAGGAAGATGCCCTTGAACCTGGAGATTTGGGACCCATGCGATGGGTACCACGCAGTATTACTTTAAAGGGTCTGCGTTTGCTCACCCAACCTCACCAAACCTCTCAGCCCCAAGAGTGTCCACCCTTATGTCTCATCCAGCTGTGGGTCTAGATATGGTCAATCCAGGTTGCATCACAGCCCCTGAACGCATTGTGTAAGAATTTCTCTCTCTTTCACTGTCTTTGTTTCATGGGTGTTTCAAAGTAATTTATTTTTATAATGGGGTTTAGCTGCTTTTCACTGCTGTGTTTATGCCGCTTTACACCCACTTGACACACTAACAGAGAGATATCAATACATAGGTTTTACGATTATTATTAGTCAGATATATTCTTGTGCGGTGAATAGGGCGTGTTGAGTCCAGTTCTCTGAGCAAGGAGTAGGTCTTGTCTATTACATATTGGGTTTATGGAACGGTATCTGAGCTAACTTGATACCCTTGTTTTATGTATCACCCCACCTCACCTTTCCCGTTAAGCAGCCATAGTGTGTTTTCTGCATGTGTGACTCTGTTCTGTTTTGTAATTCAGTTCAAGTGTAACGGTTTTTACATTCCCTCTATCTGTGATACCTTATGAGAAGTGTCCTTTTCTGTGTGACTTATTTCACTTAGAATCGTGGTACCTAAATCCACTCATCATGCTGCTACTAACCTTACGACATTGATTTCATGGCTGAGTGATATTCCATTGTACATAAGGACCACAACTTCTTTATCCATTTTTGTCTTTCCTGGGATATTGAAGGTGGAATGAAGTGGAGGTCCTGGTCAACAGAGCAGCCCTAAACTTTGGGGTGCTTGTGTCTTGCTGATTTTTAATTTTCCCAATTTCTACCCCCATGAGTGGAAGTGCCCTACGCTCTCTAAGCTGTGTTTTTCAGATGTTTCAGGACTCACCGGACACTTCTCCAGAGTGGCTCTTGGCAATTTACATCCCGCCCATCAGTGTAGCAAGGCTCCCATTTCTCCATGGCCTGTCCTGCATTTCTGGTTTTGAGACTTTTTTCAGCATGGCCCTTTTGACCGATGGGAAGCGAGACTTCTTTGTAGCGCTGATTTGCCTTTCCAGGTTGCTTGGTTGGCCAAAAAGGGCGTATGCGTTTTTTCCTGAATATATTCAGGAAAAAACGCATACGCCCTTTTTGGCCAAGGGCATCATTGTCAACGTTTTGCCGCTTTTCATGTGCTTTAAAGGCGATTCGTATCTACCTCCTGAAATCTGTTTCCTGCAATTCTGCCTTGATTTCAAATCCTCTTCTTTGCCTTCCCTCAATATATTTGTGGACGAGAGTTATCATTTATAACTCTGCAGGTTTGTGAATTGCAGTGCCCTGAACCTCCATCTTACAACTCGTTTTTATGGGAGCTGGCCGCAAAATCGCAGAATGGCTTCAGGCCCTGTTCTGGTTCCGGGGGGCAGGCTGAGCCTGTGGTTAATTCTTCTTCCTGATGGGAAAATAGTGTCACCTGTGCCTGTCCCAACACCAAGAGCTAGTCTCTCGTTGGTTCCACGTCTTCCCGTTTATCCTCAGGACAAATTGCAACCTGTACGGAACAGGAGGTTAAAGGTGCTGATGCTCCAAGTAGGGAGCTTGCTAGTAAAGCGGCTGGAATGGCGAACCCGGGCACAAGGAGATGAGAAATGAGGTGCGTTTTAGAAACCTTTCCCCATCACACGGTGTACCATCTTCTGGGTTTCTCATGCATGTTTTTGATGTAGGAAGATGCCCTTGAACCTGGAGATTTGGGACCCATGCGATGGGTACCACGCAGTATTACTTTAAAGGGTCTGCGTTTGCTCACCCAACCTCACCAAACCTCTCAGCCCCAAGAGTGTCCACCCTTATGTCTCATCCAGCTGTGGGTCTAGATATGGTCAATCCAGGTTGCATCACAGCCCCTGAACGCATTGTGTAAGAATTTCTCTCTCTTTCACTGTCTTTGTTTCATGGGTGTTTCAAAGTAATTTATTTTCATAATGGGATTTAGCTGCTTTTCACTGCTGTGTTTATGCCGCTTTACACCCACTTGACACACTAACAAAGAGATATCAATACATAGGTTTTACGATTATTACTAGTCAGATATATTCTTGTGCGGTGAATAGGGCGTGTTGAGTCCAGTTCTCTGAGCAAGGAGTAGGTCTTGTCTATTACATATTGGGTTTATGGAACGGTATCTGAGCTAATTTGATACCCTTGTTTTATGTATCACCCCACCTCACCTTTCCCGTTAAGCAGCCATAGTGTGTTTTCTGCATGTGTGACTCTGTTCTGTTTTGTAATTCAGTTCAAGTGTAACGGTTTTTACATTCCCTCTATCTGTGATACCTTATGAGAAGTGTCCTTTTCTGTGTGACTTATTTCACTTAGAATCGTCGTACCTAAATCCACTCATCATGCTGCTACTAGCCTTATGACATTGATTTCATGGCTGAGTGATATTCCATTGTACATAAGGACCACAACTTCTTTATCCATTTTTCTCTTTCCTGGGATATTTAAGGTGGAATGAAGTGGAGGTCCTGGTCAACAGAGCAGCCCTAAACTTTGGGGTGCTTGTGTCTTGCTGATTTTTAATTTTCCCAATTTATACCCCCATGAGTGGAAGTGCCCTACGCTCTCTAAGCTGTGTTTTTCAGATGTTTCAGGACTCACCGGACACTTCTCCAGAGTGGCTCTTGGCAATTTACATCCCGCCCATCAGTGTAGCAAGGCTCCCATTTCTCCATGGCCTGTCCTGCATTTCTGGTTTTGAGACTTTTTTCAGCATGGCCCTTTTGACCGATGGGAAGCGAGACTTCTTTGTAGCGCTGATTTGCCTTTCCAGGTTGCTTGGTTGGCCAAAAAGGGCGTATGCGTTTTTTCCTGAATATATTCAGGAAAAAACGCATACGCCCTTTTTGGCCAAGGGCATCATTGTCAACGTTTTGCCGCTTTTCATGTGCTTTAAAGGCGATTCGTATCTACCTCCTGAAATCTGTTTCCTGCAATTCTGCCTTGATTTCAAATCCTCTTCTTTGCCTTCCCTCAATATATTTGTGGACGAGAGTTATCATTGATAACTCTGCAGGTTTGTGAATTGCAGTGCCCTGAACCTCCATTTTACAACTCGTTTTTATGGGAGCTGGCCGCAAAATCGCAGAATGGCTTCAGGCCCTGTTCTGGTTCCGGGGGGCAGGCTGAGCCTGTGGTTAATTCTTCTTCCTGATGGGAAAATAGTGTCACCTGTGCCTGTCCCAACACCAAGAGCTAGTCTCTCGTTGGTTCCACGTCTTCCCGTTTATCCTCAGGACAAATTGCAACCTGTACGGAACAGGAGGTTAAAGGTGCTGATGCTCCAAGTAGGGAGCTTGCTAGTGAAGCGGCTGGAATGGCGAACCCGGGCACAAGGAGATGAGAAATGAGGTGCGTTTTAGAAACCTTTCCCCATCACACGGTGTACCATCTTCTGGGTTTCTCATGCATGTTTTTGATGTAGGAAGATGCCCTTGAACCTGGAGATTTGGGACCCATGCGATGGGTACCACGCAGTATTACTTTAAAGGGTCTGCGTTTGCTCACCCAACCTCACCAAACCTCTCAGCCCCAAGAGTGTCCACCCTTATGTCTCATCCAGCTGTGCGTCTAGATATGGTCAATCCAGGTTGCATCACAGCCCCTGAACGCATTGTGTAAGAATTTCTCTCTCTTTCACTGTCTTTGTTTCATGGGTGTTTCAAAGTAATTTATTTTCATAATGGGGTTTAGCTGCTTTTCACTGCTGTGTTTATGCCGCTTTACACCCACTTGACACACTAACAGAGAGATATCAATACATAGGTTTTACGATTATTACTAGTCAGATATATTCTTGTGCGGTGAATAGGGCGTGTTGAGTCCAGTTCTCTGAGCAAGGAGTAGGTCTTGTCTATTACATATTGGGTTTATGGAACGGTATCTGAGCTAATTTGATACCCTTGTTTTATGTATCACCCCACCTCACCTTTCCCGTTAAGCAGCCATAGTGTGTTTTCTGCATGTGTGACTCTGTTCTGTTTTGTAATTCAGTTCAAGTGTAACGGTTTTTACATTCCCTCTATCTGTGATACCTTATGAGAAGTGTCCTTTTCTGTGTGACTTATTTCACTTAGAATCGTCGTACCTAAATCCACTCATCATGCTGCTACTAGCCTTATGACATTGATTTCATGGCTGAGTGATATTCCATTGTACATAAGGACCACAACTTCTTTATCCATTTTTCTCTTTCCTGGGATATTGAAGGTGGAATGAAGTGGAGGTCCTGGTCAACAGAGCAGCCCTAAACTTTGGGGTGCTTGTGTCTTGCTGATTTTTAATTTTCCCAATTTATACCCCCATGAGTGGAAGTGCCCTACGCTCTCTAAGCTGTGTTTTTCAGATGTTTCAGGACTCACCGGACACTTCTCCAGAGTGGCTCTTGGCAATTTACATCCCGCCCATCAGTGTAGCAAGGCTCCCATTTCTCCATGGCCTGTCCTGCATTTCTGGTTTTGAGACTTTTTTCAGCATGGCCCTTTTGACCGATGGGAAGCGAGACTTCTTTGTAGCTCTGATTTGCCTTTCCAGGTTGCTTGGTTGGCCAAAAAGGGCGTATGCGTTTTTTCCTGAATATATTCAGGAAAAAACGCATACGCCCTTTTTGGCCAAGGGCATCATTGTCAACGTTTTGCCGCTTTTCATGTGCTTTAAAGGCGATTCGTATCTACCTCCTGAAATCTGTTTCCTGCAATTCTGCCTTGATTTCAAATCCTCTTCTTTGCCTTCCCTCAATATATTTGTGGACGAGAGTTATCATTGATAACTCTGCAGGTTTGTGAATTGCAGTGCCCTGAACCTCCATTTTACAACTCGTTTTTATGGGAGCTGGCCGCAAAATCGCAGAATGGCTTCAGGCCCTGTTCTGGTTCCAGGGGGCAGGCTGAGCCTGTGGTTAATTCTTCTTCCTGATGGGAAAATAGTGTCACCTGTGCCTGTCCCAACACCAAGAGCTAGTCTCTCGTTGGTTCCACGTCTTCCCGTTTATCCTCAGGACAAATTGCAACCTGTACGGAACAGGAGGTTAAAGGTGCTGATGCTCCAAGTAGGGAGCTTGCTAGTGAAGCGGCTGGAATGGCGAACCCGGGCACAAGGAGATGAGAAATGAGGTGCGTTTTAGAAACCTTTCCCCATCACACGGTGTACCATCTTCTGGGTTTCTCATGCATGTTTTTGCTGTAGGAAGATGCCCTTGAACCTGGAGATTTGGGACCCATGCGATGGGTACCACGCAGTATTACTTTAAAGGGTCTGCGTTTGCTCACCCAACCTCACCAAACCTCTCAGCCCCAAGAGTGTCCACCCTTATGTCTCATCCAGCTGTGCGTCTAGATATGGTCAATCCAGGTTGCATCACAGCCCCTGAACGCATTGTGTAAGAATTTCTCTCTCTTTCACTGTCTTTGTTTCATGGGTGTTTCAAAGTAATTTATTTTCATAATGGGGTTTAGCTGCTTTTCACTGCTGTGTTTATGCCGCTTTACACCCACTTGACACACTAACAGAGAGATATCAATACATAGGTTTTACGATTATTACTAGTCAGATATATTCTTGTGCGGTGAATAGGGCGTGTTGAGTCCAGTTCTCTGAGCAAGGAGTAGGTCTTGTCTATTACATATTGGGTTTATGGAACGGTATCTGAGCTAATTTGATACCCTTGTTTTATGTATCACCCCACCTCACCTTTCCCGTTAAGCAGCCATAGTGTGTTTTCTGCATGTGTGACTCTGTTCTGTTTTGTAATTCAGTTCAAGTGTAACGGTTTTTACATTCCCTCTATCTGTGATACCTTATGAGAAGTGTCCTTTTCTGTGTGACTTATTTCACTTAGAATCGTCGTACCTAAATCCACTCATCATGCTGCTACTAGCCTTACGACATTGATTTCATGGCTGAGTGATATTCCATTGTACATAAGGACCACAACTTCTTTATCCATTTTTCTCTTTCCTGGGATATTTAAGGTGGAATGAAGTGGAGGTCCTGGTCAACAGAGCAGCCCTAAACTTTGGGGTGCTTTTGTCTTGCTGATTTTTAATTTTCCCAATTTATACCCCCATGAGTGGAAGTGCCCTACGCTCTCTAAGCTGTGTTTTTCAGATGTTTCAGGACTCACCGGACACTTCTCCAGAGTGGCTCTTGGCCATTTACATCCCGCCCATCAGTGTAGCAAGGCTCCCATTTCTCCATGGCCTGTCCTGCATTTCTGGTTTTGAGACTTTTTTCAGCATGGCCCTTTTGACCGATGGGAAGCGAGACTTCTTTGTAGCGCTGATTTGCCTTTCCAGGTTGCTTGGTTGGCCAAAAAGGGCGTATGCGTTTTTTCCTGAATATATTCAGGAAAAAACGCATACGCCCTTTTTGGCCAAGGGCATCATTGTCAACGTTTTGCCGCTTTTCATGTGCTTTAAAGGCGATTCGTATCTACCTCCTGAAATCTGTTTCCTGCAATTCTGCCTTGATTTCAAATCCTCTTCTTTGCCTTCCCTCAATATATTTGTGGACGAGAGTTATCATTGATAACTCTGCAGGTTTGTGAATTGCAGTGCCCTGAACCTCCATTTTACAACTCGTTTTTATGGGAGCTGGCCGCAAAATCGCAGAATGGCTTCAGGCCCTGTTCTGGTTCCGGGGGGCAGGCTGAGCCTGTGGTTAATTCTTCTTCCTGATGGGAAAATAGTGTCACCTGTGCCTGTCCCAACACCAAGAGCTAGTCTCTCGTTGGTTCCACGTCTTCCCGTTTATCCTCAGGACAAATTGCAACCTGTACGGAACAGGAGGTTAAAGGTGCTGATGCTCCAAGTAGGTAGCTTGCTAGTGAAGCGGCTGGAATGGCGAACCCGGGCACAAGGAGATGAGAAATGAGGTGCGTTTTAGAAACCTTTCCCCATCACACGGTGTACCATCTTCTGGGTTTCTCATGCATGTTTTTGCTGTAGGAAGATGCCCTTGAACCTGGAGATTTGGGACCCATGCGATGGGTACCACGCAGTATTACTTTAAAGGGTCTGCGTTTGCTCACCCAACCTCACCAAACCTCTCAGCCCCAAGAGTGTCCACCCTTATGTCTCATCCAGCTGTGCGTCTAGATATGGTCAATCCAGGTTGCATCACAGCCCCTGAACGCATTGTGTAAGAATTTCTCTCTCTTTCACTATCTTTGTTTCATGGGTGTTTCAAAGTAATTTATTTTCATAATGGGGTTTAGCTGCTTTTCACTGCTGTGTTTATGCCGCTTTACACCCACTTGACACACTAACAGAGAGATATCAATACATAGGTTTTACGATTATTACTAGTCAGATATATTCTTGTGCGGTGAATAGGGCGTGTTGAGTCCAGTTCTCTGAGCAAGGAGTAGGTCTTGTCTATTACATATTGGGTTTATGGAACGGTATCTGAGCTAATTTGATACCCTTGTTTTATGTATCACCCCACCTCACCTTTCCCGTTAAGCAGCCATAGTGTGTTTTCTGCATGTGTGACTCTGTTCTGTTTTGTAATTCAGTTCAAGTGTAACGGTTTTTACATTCCCTCTATCTGTGATACCTTATGAGAAGTGTCCTTTTCTGTGTGACTTATTTCACTTAGAATCGTCGTACCTAAATCCACTCATCATGCTGCTACTAGCCTTACGACATTGATTTCATGGCTGAGTGATATTCCATTGTACATAAGGACCACAACTTCTTTATCCATTTTTCTCTTTCCTGGGATATTTAAGGTGGAATGAAGTGGAGGTCCTGGTCAACAGAGCAGCCCTAAACTTTGGGGTGCTTGTGTCTTGCTGATTTTTAATTTTCCCAATTTATACCCCCATGAGTGGAAGTGCCCTACGCTCTCTAAGCTGTGTTTTTCAGATGTTTCAGGACTCACCGGACACTTCTCCAGAGTGGCTCTTGGCCATTTACATCCCGCCCATCAGTGTAGCAAGGCTCCCATTTCTCCATGGCCTGTCCTGCATTTCTGGTTTTGAGACTTTTTTCAGCATGGCCCTTTTGACCGATGGGAAGCGAGACTTCTTTGTAGCGCTGATTTGCCTTTCCAGGTTGCTTGGTTGGCCAAAAAGGGCGTATGCGTTTTTTCCTGAATATATTCAGGAAAAAACGCATACGCCCTTTTTGGCCAAGGGCATCATTGTCAACGTTTTGCCGCTTTTCATGTGCTTTAAAGGCGATTCGTATCTACCTCCTGAAATCTGTTTCCTGCAATTCTGCCTTGATTTCAAATCCTCTTCTTTGCCTTCCCTCAATATATTTGTGGACGAGAGTTATCATTGATAACTCTGCAGGTTTGTGAATTGCAGTGCCCTGAACCTCCATCTTACAACTCGTTTTTATGGGAGCTGGCCGCAAAATCGCAGAATGGCTTCAGGCCCTGTTCTGGTTCCGGGGGGCAGGCTGAGCCTGTGGTTAATTCTTCTTCCTGATGGGAAAATAGTGTCACCTGTGCCTGTCCCAACACCAAGAGCTAGTCTCTCGTTGGTTCCACGTCTTCCCGTTTATCCTCAGGACAAATTGCAACCTGTACGGAACAGGAGGTTAAAGGTGCTGATGCTCCAAGTAGGGAGCTTGCTAGTGAAGCGGCTGGAATGGCGAACCCGGGCACAAGGAGATGAGAAATGAGGTGCGTTTTAGAAACCTTTCCCCATCACACGGTGTACCATCTTCTGGGTTTCTCATGCATGTTTTTGATGTAGGAAGATGCCCTTGAACCTGGAGATTTGGGACCCATGCGATGGGTACCACGCAGTATTACTTTAAAGGGTCTGCGTTTGCTCACCCAACCTCACCAAACCTCTCAGCCCCAAGAGTGTCCACCCTTATGTCTCATCCAGCTGTGCGTCTAGATATGGTCAATCCAGGTTGCATCACAGCCCCTGAACGCATTGTGTAAGAATTTCTCTCTCTTTCACTGTCTTTGTTTCATGGGTGTTTCAAAGTAATTTATTTTCATAATGGGGTTTAGCTGCTTTTCACTGCTGTGTTTATGCCGCTTTACACCCACTTGACACACTAACAGAGAGATATCAATACATAGGTTTTACGATTATTACTAGTCAGATATATTCTTGTGCGGTGAATAGGGCGTGTTGAGTCCAGTTCTCTGAGCAAGGAGTAGGTCTTGTCTATTACATATTGGGTTTATGGAACGGTATCTGAGCTAATTTGATACCCTTGTTTTATGTATCACCCCACCTCACCTTTCCCGTTAAGCAGCCATAGTGTGTTTTCTGCATGTGTGACTCTGTTCTGTTTTGTAATTCAGTTCAAGTGTAACGGTTTTTACATTCCCTCTATCTGTGATACCTTATGAGAAGTGTCCTTTTCTGTGTGACTTATTTCACTTAGAATCGTCGTACCTAAATCCACTCATCATGCTGCTACTAGCCTTATGACATTGATTTCATGGCTGAGTGATATTCCATTGTACATAAGGACCACAACTTCTTTATCCATTTTTCTCTTTCCTGGGATATTGAAGGTGGAATGAAGTGGAGGTCCTGGTCAACAGAGCAGCCCTAAACTTTGGGGTGCTTGTGTCTTGCTGATTTTTAATTTTCCCAATTTATACCCCCATGAGTGGAAGTGCCCTACGCTCTCTAAGCTGTGTTTTTCAGATGTTTCAGGACTCACCGGACACTTCTCCAGAGTGGCTCTTGGCAATTTACATCCCGCCCATCAGTGTAGCAAGGCTCCCATTTCTCCATGGCCTGTCCTGCATTTCTGGTTTTGAGACTTTTTTCAGCATGGCCCTTTTGACCGATGGGAAGCGAGACTTCTTTGTAGCTCTGATTTGCCTTTCCAGGTTGCTTGGTTGGCCAAAAAGGGCGTATGCGTTTTTTCCTGAATATATTCAGGAAAAAACGCATACGCCCTTTTTGGCCAAGGGCATCATTGTCAACGTTTTGCCGCTTTTCATGTGCTTTAAAGGCGATTCGTATCTACCTCCTGAAATCTGTTTCCTGCAATTCTGCCTTGATTTCAAATCCTCTTCTTTGCCTTCCCTCAATATATTTGTGGACGAGAGTTATCATTGATAACTCTGCAGGTTTGTGAATTGCAGTGCCCTGAACCTCCATTTTACAACTCGTTTTTATGGGAGCTGGCCGCAAAATCGCAGAATGGCTTCAGGCCCTGTTCTGGTTCCAGGGGGCAGGCTGAGCCTGTGGTTAATTCTTCTTCCTGATGGGAAAATAGTGTCACCTGTGCCTGTCCCAACACCAAGAGCTAGTCTCTCGTTGGTTCCACGTCTTCCCGTTTATCCTCAGGACAAATTGCAACCTGTACGGAACAGGAGGTTAAAGGTGCTGATGCTCCAAGTAGGGAGCTTGCTAGTGAAGCGGCTGGAATGGCGAACCCGGGCACAAGGAGATGAGAAATGAGGTGCGTTTTAGAAACCTTTCCCCATCACACGGTGTACCATCTTCTGGGTTTCTCATGCATGTTTTTGCTGTAGGAAGATGCCCTTGAACCTGGAGATTTGGGACCCATGCGATGGGTACCACGCAGTATTACTTTAAAGGGTCTGCGTTTGCTCACCCAACCTCACCAAACCTCTCAGCCCCAAGAGTGTCCACCCTTATGTCTCATCCAGCTGTGCGTCTAGATATGGTCAATCCAGGTTGCATCACAGCCCCTGAACGCATTGTGTAAGAATTTCTCTCTCTTTCACTGTCTTTGTTTCATGGGTGTTTCAAAGTAATTTATTTTCATAATGGGGTTTAGCTGCTTTTCACTGCTGTGTTTATGCCGCTTTACACCCACTTGACACACTAACAGAGAGATATCAATACATAGGTTTTACGATTATTACTAGTCAGATATATTCTTGTGCGGTGAATAGGGCGTGTTGAGTCCAGTTCTCTGAGCAAGGAGTAGGTCTTGTCTATTACATATTGGGTTTATGGAACGGTATCTGAGCTAATTTGATACCCTTGTTTTATGTATCACCCCACCTCACCTTTCCCGTTAAGCAGCCATAGTGTGTTTTCTGCATGTGTGACTCTGTTCTGTTTTGTAATTCAGTTCAAGTGTAACGGTTTTTACATTCCCTCTATCTGTGATACCTTATGAGAAGTGTCCTTTTCTGTGTGACTTATTTCACTTAGAATCGTCGTACCTAAATCCACTCATCATGCTGCTACTAGCCTTACGACATTGATTTCATGGCTGAGTGATATTCCATTGTACATAAGGACCACAACTTCTTTATCCATTTTTCTCTTTCCTGGGATATTTAAGGTGGAATGAAGTGGAGGTCCTGGTCAACAGAGCAGCCCTAAACTTTGGGGTGCTTTTGTCTTGCTGATTTTTAATTTTCCCAATTTATACCCCCATGAGTGGAAGTGCCCTACGCTCTCTAAGCTGTGTTTTTCAGATGTTTCAGGACTCACCGGACACTTCTCCAGAGTGGCTCTTGGCCATTTACATCCCGCCCATCAGTGTAGCAAGGCTCCCATTTCTCCATGGCCTGTCCTGCATTTCTGGTTTTGAGACTTTTTTCAGCATGGCCCTTTTGACCGATGGGAAGCGAGACTTCTTTGTAGCGCTGATTTGCCTTTCCAGGTTGCTTGGTTGGCCAAAAAGGGCGTATGCGTTTTTTCCTGAATATATTCAGGAAAAAACGCATACGCCCTTTTTGGCCAAGGGCATCATTGTCAACGTTTTGCCGCTTTTCATGTGCTTTAAAGGCGATTCGTATCTACCTCCTGAAATCTGTTTCCTGCAATTCTGCCTTGATTTCAAATCCTCTTCTTTGCCTTCCCTCAATATATTTGTGGACGAGAGTTATCATTGATAACTCTGCAGGTTTGTGAATTGCAGTGCCCTGAACCTCCATTTTACAACTCGTTTTTATGGGAGCTGGCCGCAAAATCGCAGAATGGCTTCAGGCCCTGTTCTGGTTCCGGGGGGCAGGCTGAGCCTGTGGTTAATTCTTCTTCCTGATGGGAAAATAGTGTCACCTGTGCCTGTCCCAACACCAAGAGCTAGTCTCTCGTTGGTTCCACGTCTTCCCGTTTATCCTCAGGACAAATTGCAACCTGTACGGAACAGGAGGTTAAAGGTGCTGATGCTCCAAGTAGGTAGCTTGCTAGTGAAGCGGCTGGAATGGCGAACCCGGGCACAAGGAGATGAGAAATGAGGTGCGTTTTAGAAACCTTTCCCCATCACACGGTGTACCATCTTCTGGGTTTCTCATGCATGTTTTTGCTGTAGGAAGATGCCCTTGAACCTGGAGATTTGGGACCCATGCGATGGGTACCACGCAGTATTACTTTAAAGGGTCTGCGTTTGCTCACCCAACCTCACCAAACCTCTCAGCCCCAAGAGTGTCCACCCTTATGTCTCATCCAGCTGTGCGTCTAGATATGGTCAATCCAGGTTGCATCACAGCCCCTGAACGCATTGTGTAAGAATTTCTCTCTCTTTCACTATCTTTGTTTCATGGGTGTTTCAAAGTAATTTATTTTCATAATGGGGTTTAGCTGCTTTTCACTGCTGTGTTTATGCCGCTTTACACCCACTTGACACACTAACAGAGAGATATCAATACATAGGTTTTACGATTATTACTAGTCAGATATATTCTTGTGCGGTGAATAGGGCGTGTTGAGTCCAGTTCTCTGAGCAAGGAGTAGGTCTTGTCTATTACATATTGGGTTTATGGAACGGTATCTGAGCTAATTTGATACCCTTGTTTTATGTATCACCCCACCTCACCTTTCCCGTTAAGCAGCCATAGTGTGTTTTCTGCATGTGT
Source organism: Balaenoptera ricei (assembly GCF_028023285.1). Classification (NCBI taxonomy): domain Eukaryota; kingdom Metazoa; phylum Chordata; class Mammalia; order Artiodactyla; family Balaenopteridae; genus Balaenoptera; species Balaenoptera ricei. The sequence continues at coordinate 533,565 of NW_026777439.1, read as the reverse complement.
GACTCTGTTCTGTTTTGTAATTCAGTTCAAGTGTAACGGTTTTTACATTCCCTCTATCTGTGATACCTTATGAGAAGTGTCCTTTTCTGTGTGACTTATTTCACTTAGAATCGTCGTACCTAAATCCACTCATCATGCTGCTACTAGCCTTACGACATTGATTTCATGGCTGAGTGATATTCCATTGTACATAAGGACCACAACTTCTTTATCCATTTTTCTCTTTCCTGGGATATTGAAGGTGGAATGAAGTGGAGGTCCTGGTCAACAGAGCAGCCCTAAACTTTGGGGTGCTTGTGTCTTGCTGATTTTTAATTTTCCCAATTTATACCCCCATGAGTGGAAGTGCCCTACGCTCTCTAAGCTGTGTTTTTCAGATGTTTCAGGACTCACCGGACACTTCTCCAGAGTGGCTCTTGGCCATTTACATCCCGCCCATCAGTGTAGCAAGGCTCCCATTTCTCCATGGCCTGTCCTGCATTTCTGGTTTTGAGACTTTTTTCAGCATGGCCCTTTTGACCGATGGGAAGCGAGACTTCTTTGTAGCGCTGATTTGCCTTTCCAGGTTGCTTGGTTGGCCAAAAAGGGCGTATGCGTTTTTTCCTGAATATATTCAGGAAAAAACGCATACGCCCTTTTTGGCCAAGGGCATCATTGTCAACGTTTTGCCGCTTTTCATGTGCTTTAAAGGCGATTCGTATCTACCTCCTGAAATCTGTTTCCTGCAATTCTGCCTTGATTTCAAATCCTCTTCTTTGCCTTCCCTCAATATATTTGTGGACGAGAGTTATCATTGATAACTCTGCAGGTTTGTGAATTGCAGTGCCCTGAACCTCCATTTTACAACTCGTTTTTATGGGAGCTGGCCGCAAAATCGCAGAATGGCTTCAGGCCCTGTTCTGGTTCCAGGGGGCAGGCTGAGCCTGTGGTTAATTCTTCTTCCTGATGGGAAAATAGTGTCACCTGTGCCTGTCCCAACACCAAGAGCTAGTCTCTCGTTGGTTCCACGTCTTCCCGTTTATCCTCAGGACAAATTGCAACCTGTACGGAACAGGAGGTTAAAGGTGCTGATGCTCCAAGTAGGGAGCTTGCTAGTGAAGCGGCTGGAATGGCGAACCCGGGCACAAGGAGATGAGAAATGAGGTGCGTTTTAGAAACCTTTCCCCATCACACGGTGTACCATCTTCTGGGTTTCTCATGCATGTTTTTGCTGTAGGAAGATGCCCTTGAACCTGGAGATTTGGGACCCATGCGATGGGTACCACGCAGTATTACTTTAAAGGGTCTGCGTTTGCTCACCCAACCTCACCAAACCTCTCAGCCCCAAGAGTGTCCACCCTTATGTCTCATCCAGCTGTGCGTCTAGATATGGTCAATCCAGGTTGCATCACAGCCCCTGAACGCATTGTGTAAGAATTTCTCTCTCTTTCACTGTCTTTGTTTCATGGGTGTTTCAAAGTAATTTATTTTCATAATGGGGTTTAGCTGCTTTTCACTGCTGTGTTTATGCCGCTTTACACCCACTTGACACACTAACAGAGAGATATCAATACATAGGTTTTACGATTATTACTAGTCAGATATATTCTTGTGCGGTGAATAGGGCGTGTTGAGTCCAGTTCTCTGAGCAAGGAGTAGGTCTTGTCTATTACATATTGGGTTTATGGAACGGTATCTGAGCTAATTTGATACCCTTGTTTTATGTATCACCCCACCTCACCTTTCCCGTTAAGCAGCCATAGTGTGTTTTCTGCATGTGTGACTCTGTTCTGTTTTGTAATTCAGTTCAAGTGTAACGGTTTTTACATTCCCTCTATCTGTGATACCTTATGAGAAGTGTCCTTTTCTGTGTGACTTATTTCACTTAGAATCGTCGTACCTAAATCCACTCATCATGCTGCTACTAGCCTTACGACATTGATTTCATGGCTGAGTGATATTCCATTGTACATAAGGACCACAACTTCTTTATCCATTTTTCTCTTTCCTGGGATATTTAAGGTGGAATGAAGTGGAGGTCCTGGTCAACAGAGCAGCCCTAAACTTTGGGGTGCTTTTGTCTTGCTGATTTTTAATTTTCCCAATTTATACCCCCATGAGTGGAAGTGCCCTACGCTCTCTAAGCTGTGTTTTTCAGATGTTTCAGGACTCACCGGACACTTCTCCAGAGTGGCTCTTGGCCATTTACATCCCGCCCATCAGTGTAGCAAGGCTCCCATTTCTCCATGGCCTGTCCTGCATTTCTGGTTTTGAGACTTTTTTCAGCATGGCCCTTTTGACCGATGGGAAGCGAGACTTCTTTGTAGCGCTGATTTGCCTTTCCAGGTTGCTTGGTTGGCCAAAAAGGGCGTATGCGTTTTTTCCTGAATATATTCAGGAAAAAACGCATACGCCCTTTTTGGCCAAGGGCATCATTGTCAACGTTTTGCCGCTTTTCATGTGCTTTAAAGGCGATTCGTATCTACCTCCTGAAATCTGTTTCCTGCAATTCTGCCTTGATTTCAAATCCTCTTCTTTGCCTTCCCTCAATATATTTGTGGACGAGAGTTATCATTGATAACTCTGCAGGTTTGTGAATTGCAGTGCCCTGAACCTCCATTTTACAACTCGTTTTTATGGGAGCTGGCCGCAAAATCGCAGAATGGCTTCAGGCCCTGTTCTGGTTCCGGGGGGCAGGCTGAGCCTGTGGTTAATTCTTCTTCCTGATGGGAAAATAGTGTCACCTGTGCCTGTCCCAACACCAAGAGCTAGTCTCTCGTTGGTTCCACGTCTTCCCGTTTATCCTCAGGACAAATTGCAACCTGTACGGAACAGGAGGTTAAAGGTGCTGATGCTCCAAGTAGGTAGCTTGCTAGTGAAGCGGCTGGAATGGCGAACCCGGGCACAAGGAGATGAGAAATGAGGTGCGTTTTAGAAACCTTTCCCCATCACACGGTGTACCATCTTCTGGGTTTCTCATGCATGTTTTTGCTGTAGGAAGATGCCCTTGAACCTGGAGATTTGGGACCCATGCGATGGGTACCACGCAGTATTACTTTAAAGGGTCTGCGTTTGCTCACCCAACCTCACCAAACCTCTCAGCCCCAAGAGTGTCCACCCTTATGTCTCATCCAGCTGTGCGTCTAGATATGGTCAATCCAGGTTGCATCACAGCCCCTGAACGCATTGTGTAAGAATTTCTCTCTCTTTCACTATCTTTGTTTCATGGGTGTTTCAAAGTAATTTATTTTCATAATGGGGTTTAGCTGCTTTTCACTGCTGTGTTTATGCCGCTTTACACCCACTTGACACACTAACAGAGAGATATCAATACATAGGTTTTACGATTATTACTAGTCAGATATATTCTTGTGCGGTGAATAGGGCGTGTTGAGTCCAGTTCTCTGAGCAAGGAGTAGGTCTTGTCTATTACATATTGGGTTTATGGAACGGTATCTGAGCTAATTTGATACCCTTGTTTTATGTATCACCCCACCTCACCTTTCCCGTTAAGCAGCCATAGTGTGTTTTCTGCATGTGTGACTCTGTTCTGTTTTGTAATTCAGTTCAAGTGTAACGGTTTTTACATTCCCTCTATCTGTGATACCTTATGAGAAGTGTCCTTTTCTGTGTGACTTATTTCACTTAGAATCGTCGTACCTAAATCCACTCATCATGCTGCTACTAGCCTTACGACATTGATTTCATGGCTGAGTGATATTCCATTGTACATAAGGACCACAACTTCTTTATCCATTTTTCTCTTTCCTGGGATATTTAAGGTGGAATGAAGTGGAGGTCCTGGTCAACAGAGCAGCCCTAAACTTTGGGGTGCTTGTGTCTTGCTGATTTTTAATTTTCCCAATTTATACCCCCATGAGTGGAAGTGCCCTACGCTCTCTAAGCTGTGTTTTTCAGATGTTTCAGGACTCACCGGACACTTCTCCAGAGTGGCTCTTGGCCATTTACATCCCGCCCATCAGTGTAGCAAGGCTCCCATTTCTCCATGGCCTGTCCTGCATTTCTGGTTTTGAGACTTTTTTCAGCATGGCCCTTTTGACCGATGGGAAGCGAGACTTCTTTGTAGCGCTGATTTGCCTTTCCAGGTTGCTTGGTTGGCCAAAAAGGGCGTATGCGTTTTTTCCTGAATATATTCAGGAAAAAACGCATACGCCCTTTTTGGCCAAGGGCATCATTGTCAACGTTTTGCCGCTTTTCATGTGCTTTAAAGGCGATTCGTATCTACCTCCTGAAATCTGTTTCCTGCAATTCTGCCTTGATTTCAAATCCTCTTCTTTGCCTTCCCTCAATATATTTGTGGACGAGAGTTATCATTGATAACTCTGCAGGTTTGTGAATTGCAGTGCCCTGAACCTCCATCTTACAACTCGTTTTTATGGGAGCTGGCCGCAAAATCGCAGAATGGCTTCAGGCCCTGTTCTGGTTCCGGGGGGCAGGCTGAGCCTGTGGTTAATTCTTCTTCCTGATGGGAAAATAGTGTCACCTGTGCCTGTCCCAACACCAAGAGCTAGTCTCTCGTTGGTTCCACGTCTTCCCGTTTATCCTCAGGACAAATTGCTACCTGTATGGAACAGGAGGTTAAAGGTGCTGATGCTCCAAGTAGGGAGCTTGCTAGTGAAGCGGCTGGAATGGCGAACCCGGGCACAAGGAGATGAGAAATGAGGTGCGTTTTAGAAACCTTTCCCCATCACACGGTGTACCATCTTCTGGGTTTCTCATGCATGTTTTTGATGTAGGAAGATGCCCTTGAACCTGGAGATTTGGGACCCATGCGATGGGTACCACGCAGTATTACTTTAAAGGGTCTGCGTTTGCTCACCCAACCTCACCAAACCTCTCAGCCCCAAGAGTGTCCACCCTTATGTCTCATCCAGCTGTGCGTCTAGATATGGTCAATCCAGGTTGCATCACAGCCCCTGAACGCATTGTGTAAGAATTTCTCTCTCTTTCACTGTCTTTGTTTCATGGGTGTTTCAAAGTAATTTATTTTCATAATGGGGTTTAGCTGCTTTTCACTGCTGTGTTTATGCCGCTTTACACCCACTTGACACACTAACAGAGAGATATCAATACATAGGTTTTACGATTATTACTAGTCAGATATATTCTTGTGCGGTGAATAGGGCGTGTTGAGTCCAGTTCTCTGAGCAAGGAGTAGGTCTTGTCTATTACATATTGGGTTTATGGAACGGTATCTGAGCTAATTTGATACCCTTGTTTTATGTATCACCCCACCTCACCTTTCCCGTTAAGCAGCCATAGTGTGTTTTCTGCATGTGTGACTCTGTTCTGTTTTGTAATTCAGTTCAAGTGTAACGGTTTTTACATTCCCTCTATCTGTGATACCTTATGAGAAGTGTCCTTTTCTGTGTGACTTATTTCACTTAGAATCGTCGTACCTAAATCCACTCATCATGCTGCTACTAACCTTACGACATTGATTTCATGGCTGAGTGATATTCCATTGTACATAAGGACCACAACTTCTTTATCCATTTTTCTCTTTCCTGGGATATTTAAGGTGGAATGAAGTGGAGGTCCTGGTCAACAGAGCAGCCCTAAACTTTGGGGTGCTTGTGTCTTGCTGATTTTTAATTTTCCCAATTTCTACCCCCATGAGTGGAAGTGCCCTACGCTCTCTAAGCTGTGTTTTTCAGATGTTTCAGGACTCACCGGACACTTCTCCAGAGTGGCTCTTGGCCATTTACATCCCGCCCATCAGTGTAGCAAGGCTCCCATTTCTCCATGGCCTGTCCTGCATTTCTGGTTTTGAGACTCTTTTCAGCATGGCCCTTTTGACCGATGGGAAGCGAGACTTCTTTGTAGCGCTGATTTGCCTTTCCAGGTTGCTTGGTTGGCCAAAAAGGGCGTATGCGTTTTTTCCTGAATATATTCAGGAAAAAACGCATACGCCCTTTTTGACCAAGGGCATCATTGTCAACGTTTTGCCGCTTTTCATGTGCTTTAAAGGCGATTCGTATCTACCTCCTGAAATCTGTTTCCTGCAATTCTGCCTTGATTTCAAATCCTCTTCTTTGCCTTCCCTCAATATATTTGTGGACGAGAGTTATCATTTATAACTCTGCAGGTTTGTGAATTGCAGTGCCCTGAACCTCCATTTTACAACTCGTTTTTATGGGAGCTGGCCGCAAAATCTAAGAATGGCTTCAGGCCCTGTTCTGGTTCCGGGGGGAAGGCTGAGCCTGTGGTTAATTCTTCTTCCTGATGGGAAAATAGTGTGACCTGTGCCTGTCCCAACACCAAGAGCTAGTCTCTCGTTGGTTCCACGTCTTCCCGTTTATCCTCAGGACAAATTGCAACCTGTACGGAACAGGAGGTTAAAGGTGCTGATGCTCCAAGTAGGGAGCTTGCTAGTAAAGCGGCTGGAATGGCGAACCCGGGCACAAGGAGATGAGAAATGAGGTGCGTTTTAGAAACCTTTCCCCATCACACGGTGTACCATCTTCTGGGTTTCTCATGCATGTTTTTGATGTAGGAAGATGCCCTTGAACCTGGAGATTTGGGACCCATGCGATGGGTACCACGCAGTATTACTTTAAAGGGTCTGCGTTTGCTCACCCAACCTCACCAAACCTCTCAGCCCCAAGAGTGTCCACCCTTATGTCTCATCCAGCTGTGCGTCTAGATATGGTCAATCCAGGTTGCATCACAGCCCCTGAACGCATTGTGTAAGAATTTCTCTCTCTTTCACTGTCTTTGTTTCATGGGTGTTTCAAAGTAATTTATTTTCATAATGGGATTTAGCTGCTTTTCACTGCTGTGTTTATGCCGCTTTACACCCACTTGACACACTAACAGAGAGATATCAATACATAGGTTTTACGATTATTACTAGTCAGATATATTCTTGTGCGGTGAATAGGGCGTGTTGAGTCCAGTTCTCTGAGCAAGGAGTAGGTCTTGTCTATTACATATTGGGTTTATGGAACGGTATCTGAGCTAATTTGATACCCTTGTTTTATGTATCACCCCACCTCACCTTTCCCGTTAAGCAGCCATAGTGTGTTTTCTGCATGTGTGACTCTGTTCTGTTTTGTAATTCAGTTCAAGTGTAACGGTTTTTACATTCCCTCTATCTGTGATACCTTATGAGAAGTGTCCTTTTCTGTGTGACTTATTTCACTTAGAATCGTCGTACCTAAATCCACTCATCATGCTGCTACTAACCTTACGACATTGATTTCATGGCTGAGTGATATTCCATTGTACATAAGGACCACAACTTCTTTATCCATTTTTCTCTTTCCTGGGATATTTAAGGTGGAATGAAGTGGAGGTCCTGGTCAACAGAGCAGCCCTAAACTTTGGGGTGCTTGTGTCTTGCTGATTTTTAATTTTCCCAATTTATACCCCCATGAGTGGAAGTGCCCTACGCTCTCTAAGCTGTGTTTTTCAGATGTTTCAGGACTCACCGGACACTTCTCCAGAGTGGCTCTTGGCCATTTACATCCCGCCCATCAGTGTAGCAAGGCTCCCATTTCTCCATGGCCTCTCCTGCATTTCTGGTTTTGACACTCTTTTCAGCATGGCCCTTTTGACCGATGGGAAGCGAGACTTCTTTGTAGCGCTGATTTGCCTTTCCAGGTTGCTTGGTTGGCCAAAAAGGGCGTATGCGTTTTTTCCTGAATATATTCAGGAAAAAACGCATACGCCCTTTTTGGCCAAGGGCATCATTGTCAACGTTTTGCCGCTTTTCATGTGCTTTAAAGGCGATTCGTATCTACCTCCTGAAATCTGTTTCCTGCAATTCTGCCTTGATTTCAAATCCTCTTCTTTGCCTTCCCTCAATATATTTGTGGACGAGAGTTATCATTGATAACTCTGCAGGTTTGTGAATTGCAGTGCCCTGAACCTCCATTTTACAACTCGTTTTTATGGGAGCTGGCCGCCAAATCGCAGAATGGCTTCAGGCCCTGTTCTGGTTCCAGGGGGCAGGCTGAGCCTGTGGTTAATTCTTCTTCCTGATGGGAAAATAGTGTCACCTGTGCCTGTCCCAACACCAAGAGCTAGTCTCTCGTTGGTTCCACGTCTTCCCGTTTATCCTCAGGACAAATTGCAACCTGTACGGAACAGGAGGTTAAAGGTGCTGATGCTCCAAGTAGGGAGCTTGCTAGTGAAGCGGCTGGAATGGCGAACCCGGGCACAAGGAGATGAGAAATGAGGTGCGTTTTAGAAACCTTTCCCCATCACACGGTGTACCATCTTCTGGGTTTCTCATGCATGTTTTTGATGTAGGAAGATGCCCTTGAACCTGGAGATTTGGGACCCATGCGATGGGTACCACGCAGTATTACTTTAAAGGGTCTGCGTTTGCTCACCCAACCTCACCAAACCTCTCAGCCCCAAGAGTGTCCACCCTTATGTCTCATCCAGCTGTGGGTCTAGATATGGTCAATCCAGGTTGCATCACAGCCCCTGAACGCATTGTGTAAGAATTTCTCTCTCTTTCACTGTCTTTGTTTCATGGGTGTTTCAAAGTAATTTATTTTTATAATGGGGTTTAGCTGCTTTTCACTGCTGTGTTTATGCCGCTTTACACCCACTTGACACACTAACAGAGAGATATCAATACATAGGTTTTACGATTATTATTAGTCAGATATATTCTTGTGCGGTGAATAGGGCGTGTTGAGTCCAGTTCTCTGAGCAAGTAGTAGGTCTTGTCTATTACATATTGGGTTTATGGAACGGTATCTGAGCTAACTTGATACCCTTGTTTTATGTATCACCCCACCTCACCTTTCCCGTTAAGCAGCCATAGTGTGTTTTCTGCATGTGTGACTCTGTTCTGTTTTGTAATTCAGTTCAAGTGTAACGGTTTTTACATTCCCTCTATCTGTGATACCTTATGAGAAGTGTCCTTTTCTGTGTGACTTATTTCACTTAGAATCGTGGTACCTAAATCCACTCATCATGCTGCTACTAACCTTACGACATTGATTTCATGGCTGAGTGATATTCCATTGTACATAAGGACCACAACTTCTTTATCCATTTTTGTCTTTCCTGGGATATTGAAGGTGGAATGAAGTGGAGGTCCTGGTCAACAGAGCAGCCCTAAACTTTGGGGTGCTTGTGTCTTGCTGATTTTTAATTTTCCCAATTTCTACCCCCATGAGTGGAAGTGCCCTACGCTCTCTAAGCTGTGTTTTTCAGATGTTTCAGGACTCACCGGACACTTCTCCAGAGTGGCTCTTGGCAATTTACATCCCGCCCATCAGTGTAGCAAGGCTCCCATTTCTCCATGGCCTGTCCTGCATTTCTGGTTTTGAGACTTTTTTCAGCATGGCCCTTTTGACCGATGGGAAGCGAGACTTCTTTGTAGCGCTGATTTGCCTTTCCAGGTTGCTTGGTTGGCCAAAAAGGGCGTATGCGTTTTTTCCTGAATATATTCAGGAAAAAACGCATACGCCCTTTTTGGCCAAGGGCATCATTGTCAACGTTTTGCCGCTTTTCATGTGCTTTAAAGGCGATTCGTATCTACCTCCTGAAATCTGTTTCCTGCAATTCTGCCTTGATTTCAAATCCTCTTCTTTGCCTTCCCTCAATATATTTGTGGACGAGAGTTATCATTGATAACTCTGCAGGTTTGTGAATTGCAGTGCCCTGAACCTCCATTTTACAACTCGTTTTTATGGGAGCTGGCCGCAAAATCGCAGAATGGCTTCAGGCCCTGTTCTGGTTCCGGGGGGCAGGCTGAGCCTGTGGTTAATTCTTCTTCCTGATGGGAAAATAGTGTCACCTGTGCCTGTCCCAACACCAAGAGCTAGTCTCTCGTTGGTTCCACGTCTTCCCGTTTATCCTCAGGACAAATTGCAACCTGTACGGAACAGGAGGTTAAAGGTGCTGATGCTCCAAGTAGGGAGCTTGCTAGTGAAGCGGCTGGAATGGCGAACCCGGGCACAAGGAGATGAGAAATGAGGTGCGTTTTAGAAACCTTTCCCCATCACACGGTGTACCATCTTCTGGGTTTCTCATGCATGTTTTTGATGTAGGAAGATGCCCTTGAACCTGGAGATTTGGGACCCATGCGATGGGTACCACGCAGTATTACTTTAAAGGGTCTGCGTTTGCTCACCCAACCTCACCAAACCTCTCAGCCCCAAGAGTGTCCACCCTTATGTCTCATCCAGCTGTGCGTCTAGATATGGTCAATCCAGGTTGCATCACAGCCCCTGAACGCATTGTGTAAGAATTTCTCTCTCTTTCACTGTCTTTGTTTCATGGGTGTTTCAAAGTAATTTATTTTCATAATGGGGTTTAGCTGCTTTTCACTGCTGTGTTTATGCCGCTTTACACCCACTTGACACACTAACAGAGAGATATCAATACATAGGTTTTACGATTATTACTAGTCAGATATATTCTTGTGCGGTGAATAGGGCGTGTTGAGTCCAGTTCTCTGAGCAAGGAGTAGGTCTTGTCTATTACATATTGGGTTTATGGAACGGTATCTGAGCTAATTTGATACCCTTGTTTTATGTATCACCCCACCTCACCTTTCCCGTTAAGCAGCCATAGTGTGTTTTCTGCATGTGTGACTCTGTTCTGTTTTGTAATTCAGTTCAAGTGTAACGGTTTTTACATTCCCTCTATCTGTGATACCTTATGAGAAGTGTCCTTTTCTGTGTGACTTATTTCACTTAGAATCGTCGTACCTAAATCCACTCATCATGCTGCTACTAGCCTTATGACATTGATTTCATGGCTGAGTGATATTCCATTGTACATAAGGACCACAACTTCTTTATCCATTTTTCTCTTTCCTGGGATATTTAAGGTGGAATGAAGTGGAGGTCCTGGTCAACAGAGCAGCCCTAAACTTTGGGGTGCTTGTGTCTTGCTGATTTTTAATTTTCCCAATTTATACCCCCATGAGTGGAAGTGCCCTACGCTCTCTAAGCTGTGTTTTTCAGATGTTTCAGGACTCACCGGACACTTCTCCAGAGTGGCTCTTGGCAATTTACATCCCGCCCATCAGTGTAGCAAGGCTCCCATTTCTCCATGGCCTGTCCTGCATTTCTGGTTTTGAGACTTTTTTCAGCATGGCCCTTTTGACCGATGGGAAGCGAGACTTCTTTGTAGCTCTGATTTGCCTTTCCAGGTTGCTTGGTTGGCCAAAAAGGGCGTATGCGTTTTTTCCTGAATATATTCAGGAAAAAACGCATACGCCCTTTTTGGCCAAGGGCATCATTGTCAACGTTTTGCCGCTTTTCATGTGCTTTAAAGGCGATTCGTATCTACCTCCTGAAATCTGTTTCCTGCAATTCTGCCTTGATTTCAAATCCTCTTCTTTGCCTTCCCTCAATATATTTGTGGACGAGAGTTATCATTGATAACTCTGCAGGTTTGTGAATTGCAGTGCCCTGAACCTCCATTTTACAACTCGTTTTTATGGGAGCTGGCCGCAAAATCGCAGAATGGCTTCAGGCCCTGTTCTGGTTCCGGGGGGCAGGCTGAGCCTGTGGTTAATTCTTCTTCCTGATGGGAAAATAGTGTCACCTGTGCCTGTCCCAACACCAAGAGCTAGTCTCTCGTTGGTTCCACGTCTTCCCGTTTATCCTCAGGACAAATTGCAACCTGTACGGAACAGGAGGTTAAAGGTGCTGATGCTCCAAGTAGGGAGCTTGCTAGTGAAGCGGCTGGAATGGCGAACCCGGGCACAAGGAGATGAGAAATGAGGTGCGTTTTAGAAACCTTTCCCCATCACACGGTGTACCATCTTCTGGGTTTCTCATGCATGTTTTTGCTGTAGGAAGATGCCCTTGAACCTGGAGATTTGGGACCCATGCGATGGGTACCACGCAGTATTACTTTAAAGGGTCTGCGTTTGCTCACCCAACCTCACCAAACCTCTCAGCCCCAAGAGTGTCCACCCTTATGTCTCATCCAGCTGTGCGTCTAGATATGGTCAATCCAGGTTGCATCACAGCCCCTGAACGCATTGTGTAAGAATTTCTCTCTCTTTCACTGTCTTTGTTTCATGGGTGTTTCAAAGTAATTTATTTTCATAATGGGGTTTAGCTGCTTTTCACTGCTGTGTTTATGCCGCTTTACACCCACTTGACACACTAACAGAGAGATATCAATACATAGGTTTTACGATTATTACTAGTCAGATATATTCTTGTGCGGTGAATAGGGCGTGTTGAGTCCAGTTCTCTGAGCAAGGAGTAGGTCTTGTCTATTACATATTGGGTTTATGGAACGGTATCTGAGCTAATTTGATACCCTTGTTTTATGTATCACCCCACCTCACCTTTCCCGTTAAGCAGCCATAGTGTGTTTTCTGCATGTGTGACTCTGTTCTGTTTTGTAATTCAGTTCAAGTGTAACGGTTTTTACATTCCCTCTATCTGTGATACCTTATGAGAAGTGTCCTTTTCTGTGTGACTTATTTCACTTAGAATCGTCGTACCTAAATCCACTCATCATGCTGCTACTAGCCTTACGACATTGATTTCATGGCTGAGTGATATTCCATTGTACATAAGGACCACAACTTCTTTATCCATTTTTCTCTTTCCTGGGATATTTAAGGTGGAATGAAGTGGAGGTCCTGGTCAACAGAGCAGCCCTAAACTTTGGGGTGCTTGTGTCTTGCTGATTTTTAATTTTCCCAATTTATACCCCCATGAGTGGAAGTGCCCTACGCTCTCTAAGCTGTGTTTTTCAGATGTTTCAGGACTCACCGGACACTTCTCCAGAGTGGCTCTTGGCCATTTACATCCCGCCCATCAGTGTAGCAAGGCTCCCATTTCTCCATGGCCTGTCCTGCATTTCTGGTTTTGAGACTTTTTTCAGCATGGCCCTTTTGACCGATGGGAAGCGAGACTTCTTTGTAGCGCTGATTTGCCTTTCCAGGTTGCTTGGTTGGCCAAAAAGGGCGTATGCGTTTTTTCCTGAATATATTCAGGAAAAAACGCATACGCCCTTTTTGGCCAAGGGCATCATTGTCAACGTTTTGCCGCTTTTCATGTGCTTTAAAGGCGATTCGTATCTACCTCCTGAAATCTGTTTCCTGCAATTCTGCCTTGATTTCAAATCCTCTTCTTTGCCTTCCCTCAATATATTTGTGGACGAGAGTTATCATTGATAACTCTGCAGGTTTGTGAATTGCAGTGCCCTGAACCTCCATCTTACAACTCGTTTTTATGGGAGCTGGCCGCAAAATCGCAGAATGGCTTCAGGCCCTGTTCTGGTTCCGGGGGGCAGGCTGAGCCTGTGGTTAATTCTTCTTCCTGATGGGAAAATAGTGTCACCTGTGCCTGTCCCAACACGAAGAGCTAGTCTCTCGTTGGTTCCACGTCTTCCCGTTTATCCTCAGGACAAATTGCTACCTGTATGGAACAGGAGGTTAAAGGTGCTGATGCTCCAAGTAGGGAGCTTGCTAGTGAAGCGGCTGGAATGGCGAACCCGGGCACAAGGAGATGAGAAATGAGGTGCGTTTTAGAAACCTTTCCCCATCACACGGTGTACCATCTTCTGGGTTTCTCATGCATGTTTTTGATGTAGGAAGATGCCCTTGAACCTGGAGATTTGGGACCCATGCGATGGGTACCACGCAGTATTACTTTAAAGGGTCTGCGTTTGCTCACCCAACCTCACCAAACCTCTCAGCCCCAAGAGTGTCCACCCTTATGTCTCATCCAGCTGTGCGTCTAGATATGGTCAATCCAGGTTGCATCACAGCCCCTGAACGCATTGTGTAAGAATTTCTCTCTCTTTCACTGTCTTTGTTTCATGGGTGTTTCAAAGTAATTTATTTTCATAATGGGGTTTAGCTGCTTTTCACTGCTGTGTTTATGCCGCTTTACACCCACTTGACACACTAACAGAGAGATATCAATACATAGGTTTTACGATTATTACTAGTCAGATATATTCTTGTGCGGTGAATAGGGCGTGTTGAGTCCAGTTCTCTGAGCAAGGAGTAGGTCTTGTCTATTACATATTGGGTTTATGGAACGGTATCTGAGCTAATTTGATACCCTTGTTTTATGTATCACCCCACCTCACCTTTCCCGTTAAGCAGCCATAGTGTGTTTTCTGCATGTGTGACTCTGTTCTGTTTTGTAATTCAGTTCAAGTGTAACGGTTTTTACATTCCCTCTATCTGTGATACCTTATGAGAAGTGTCCTTTTCTGTGTGACTTATTTCACTTAGAATCGTCGTACCTAAATCCACTCATCATGCTGCTACTAGCCTTATGACATTGATTTCATGGCTGAGTGATATTCCATTGTACATAAGGACCACAACTTCTTTATCCATTTTTCTCTTTCCTGGGATATTTAAGGTGGAATGAAGTGGAGGTCCTGGTCAACAGAGCAGCCCTAAACTTTGGGGTGCTTGTGTCTTGCTGATTTTTCATTTTCCCAATTTCTACCCCCATGAGTGGAAGTGCCCTACGCTCTCTAAGCTGTGTTTTTCAGATGTTTCAGGACTCACCTGACACTTCTCCAGAGTGGCTCTTGGCCATTTACATCCCGCCCATCAGTGTAGCAAGGCTCCCATTTCTCCATGGCCTGTCCTGCATTTCTGGTTTTGACACTCTTTTCAGCATGGCCCTTTTGACCGATGGGAAGCGAGACTTCTTTTTATCGCTGATTTGCCTTTCCATGTTGCTTGGTTGGCCAAAAAGGGCGTATGCGTTTTTTCCTGAATATATTCAGGAAAAAACGCATACTCCCTTTTTGGCCAAGGGCATCATTGTCAACGTTTTGCTGCTTTTCATGTGCTTTAAAGGCGATTCGTATCTACCTCCTGAAATCTGTTTCCTGCAATTCTGCCTTGATTTCAAATCCTCTTCTTTGCCTTCCCTCAATATATTTGTGGACGAGAGTTATCATTTATAACTCTGCAGGTTTGTGAATTGCAGTGCCCTGAACCTCCATTTTACAACTCGTTTTTATGGGAGCTGGCCGCAAAATCGCAGAATGGCTTCAGGCCCTGTTCTGGTTCCGGGGGGCAGGCTGAGCCTGTGGTTAATTCTTCTTCCTGATGGGAAAATAGTGTGACCTGTGCCTGTCCCGACACCTAGAGCTAGTCTCTCGTTGGTTCCACGTCTTCCCGTTTATCCTCAGGACAAATTGCAACCTGTACGGAACAGGAGGTTAAAGGTGCTGATGCTCCAAGTAGGGAGCTTGCTAGTGAAGCGGCTGGAATGGCGAACCCGGGCACAAGGAGATGAGAAATGAGGTGCGTTTTAGAAACCTTTCCCCATCACACGGTGTACCATCTTCTGGGTTTCTCATGCATGTTTTTGATGTAGGAAGATGCCCTTGAACCTGGAGATTTGGGACCCATGCGATGGGTACCACGCAGTATTACTTTAAAGGGTCTGCGTTTGCTCACCCAACCTCACCAAACCTCTCAGCCCCAAGAGTGTCCACCCTTATGTCTCATCCAGCTGTGGGTCTAGATATGGTCAATCCAGGTTGCATCACAGCCCCTGAACGCATCGTGTAAGAATTTCTCTCTCTTTCACTGTCTTTGTTTCATGGGTGTTTCAAAGTAATTTATTTTCATAATGGGATTTAGCTGCTTTTCACTGCTGTGTTTATGCCGCTTTACACCCACTTGACACACTAACAGACAGATATCAATACATAGGTTTTACGATTATTACTAGTCAGATATATTCTTGTGCGGTGAATAGGGCGTGTTGAGTCCAGTTCTCTGAGCAAGGAGTAGGTCTTGTCTATTACATATTGGGTTTATGGAACGGTATCTGAGCTAATTTGATACCCTTGTTTTATGTATCACCCCACCTCACCTTTCCCGTTAAGCAGCCATAGTGTGTTTTCTGCATGTGTGACTGTTCTGTTTTGTAATTCAGTTCAAGTGTAACGGTTTTTACATTCCCTCTATCTGTGATACCTTATGAGAAGTGTCCTTTTCTTTGTGACTTATTTCACTTAGAATCGTCGTACCTAAATCCACTCATCATGCTGCTACTAACCTTACCACATTGATTTCATGGCTGAGTGATATTCCATTGTACATAAGGACCACAACTTCTTTATCCATTTTTCTCTTTCCTGGGATATTTAAGGTGGAATGAAGTGGAGGTCCTGGTCAACAGAGCAGCCCTAAACTTTGGGGTGCTTGTGTCTTGCTGATTTTTAATTTTCCCAATTTCTACCCCCATGAGTGGAAGTGCCCTACGCTCTCTAAGCTGTGTTTTTCAGATGTTTCAGGACTCACCGGACACTTCTCCAGAGTGGCTCTTGGCCATTTACATCCCGCCCATCAGTGTAGCAAGGCTCCCATTTCTCCATGGCCTGTCCTGCATTTCTGGTTTTGAGACTCTTTTCAGCATGGCCCTTTTGACCGATGGGAAGCGAGACTTCTTTGTAGCGCTGATTTGCCTTTCCAGGTTGCTTGGTTGGCCAAAAAGGGCGTATGCGTTTTTTCCTGAATATATTCAGGAAAAAACGCATACGCCCTTTTTGGCCAAGGGCATCATTGTCAACGTTTTGCCGCTTTTCATGTGCTTTAAAGGCGATTCGTATCTACCTCCTGAAATCTGTTTCCTGCAATTCTGCCTTGATTTCAAATCCTCTTCTTTGCCTTCCCTCAATATATTTGTGGACGAGAGTTATCATTTATAACTCTGCAGGTTTGTGAATTGCAGTGCCCTGAACCTCCATTTTACAACTCGTTTTTATGGGAGCTGGCCGCAAAATTGCAGAATGGCTTCAGGCCCTGTTCTGGTTCCGGGGGGCAGGCTGAGCCTGTGGTTAATTCTTCTTCCTGATGGGAAAATAGTGTCACCTGTGCCTGTCCCAACACCAAGAGCTAGTCTCTCGTTGGTTCCACGTCTTCCCGTTTATCCTCAGGACAAATTGCAACCTGTACGGAACAGGAGGTTAAAGGTGCTGATGCTCCAAGTAGGGAGCTTGCTAGTAAAGCGGCTGGAATGGCGAACCCGGGCACAAGGAGATGAGAAATGAGGTGCGTTTTAGAAACCTTTCCCCATCACACGGTGTACCATCTTCTGGGTTTCTCATGCATGTTTTTGATGTAGGAAGATGCCCTTGAACCTGGAGATTTGGGACCCATGCGATGGGTACCACGCAGTATTACTTTAAAGGGTCTGCGTTTGCTCACCCAACCTCACCAAACCTCTCAGCCCCAAGAGTGTCCACCCTTATGTCTCATCCAGCTGTGCGTCTAGATATGGTCAATCCAGGTTGCATCACAGCCCCTGAACGCATTGTGTAAGAATTTCTCTCTCTTTCACTGTCTTTGTTTCATGGGTGTTTCAAAGTAATTTATTTTTATAATGGGGTTTAGCTGCTTTTCACTGCTGTGTTTATGCCGCTTTACACCCACTTGACACACTAACAGAGAGATATCAATACATAGGTTTTACGATTATTATTAGTCAGATATATTCTTGTGCGGTGAATAGGGCGTGTTGAGTCCAGTTCTCTGAGCAAGGAGTAGGTCTTGTCTATTACATATTGGGTTTATGGAACGGTATCTGAGCTAACTTGATACCCTTGTTTTATGTATCACCCCACCTCACCTTTCCCGTTAAGCAGCCATAGTGTGTTTTCTGCATGTGTGACTCTGTTCTGTTTTGTAATTCAGTTCAAGTGTAACGGTTTTTACATTCCCTCTATCTGTGATACCTTATGAGAAGTGTCCTTTTCTGTGTGACTTATTTCACTTAGAATCGTCGTACCTAAATCCACTCATCATGCTGCTACTAACCTTACGACATTGATTTCATGGCTGAGTGATATTCCATTGTACATAAGGACCACAACTTCTTTATCCATTTTTCTCTTTCCTGGGATATTTAAGGTGGAATGAAGTGGAGGTCCTGGTCAACAGAGCAGCCCTAAACTTTGGGGTGCTTGTGTCTTGCTGATTTTTCATTTTCCCAATTTATACCCCCATGAGTGGAAGTGCCCTACGCTCTCTAAGCTGTGTTTTTCAGATGTTTCAGGACTCACCGGACACTTCTCCAGAGTGGCTCTTGGCCATTTACATCCCGCCCATCAGTGTAGCAAGGCTCCCATTTCTCCATGGCCTGTCCTGCATTTCTGGTTTTGAGACTCTTTTCAGCATGGCCCTTTTGACCGATGGGAAGCGAGACTTCTTTGTAGCGCTGATTTGCCTTTCCAGGTTGCTTGGTTGGCCAAAAAGGGCGTATGCGTTTTTTCCTGAATATATTCAGGAAAAAACGCATACGCCCTTTTTGGCCAAGGGCATCATTGTCAACGTTTTGCCGCTTTTCATGTGCTTTAAAGGCGATTCGTATCTACCTCCTGAAATCTGTTTCCTGCAATTCTGCCTTGATTTCAAATCCTCTTCTTTGCCTTCCCTCAATATATTTGTGGACGAGAGTTATCATTTATAACTCTGCAGGTTTGTGAATTGCAGTGCCCTGAACCTCCATTTTACAACTCGTTTTTATGGGAGCTGGCCGCAAAATCGCAGAATGGCTTCAGGCCCTGTTCTGGTTCCGGGGGGCAGGCTGAGCCTGTGGTTAATTCTTCTTCCTGATGGGAAAATAGTGTGACCTGTGCCTGTCCCAACACCAAGAGCTAGTCTCTCGTTGGTTCCACGTCTTCCCGTTTATCCTCAGGACAAATTGCAACCTGTACGGAACAGGAGGTTAAAGGTGCTGATGCTCCAAGTAGGGAGCTTGCTAGTGAAGTGGCTGGAATGGCGAACCCGGGCACAAGGAGATGAGAAATGAGGTGCGTTTTAGAAACCTTTCCCCATCACACGGTGTACCATCTTCTGGGTTTCTCATGCATGTTTTTGATGTAGGAAGATGCCCTTGAACCTGGAGATTTGGGACCCATGCAATGGGTACCACGCAGTATTACTTTAAAGGGTCTGCGTTTGCTCACCCAACCTCACCAAACCTCTCAGCCCCAAGAGTGTCCACCCTTATGTCTCATCCAGCTGTGGGTCTAGATATGGTCAATCCAGGTTGCATCACAGCCCCTGAACGCATTGTGTAAGAATTTCTCTCTCTTTCACTGTCTTTGTTTCATGGGTGTTTCAAAGTAATTTATTTTTATAATGGGGTTTAGCTGCTTTTCACTGCTGTGTTTATGCCGCTTTACACCCACTTGACACACTAACAGAGAGATATCAATACATAGGTTTTACGATTATTATTAGTCAGATATATTCTTGTGCGGTGAATATGGCGTGTTGAGTCCAGTTCTCTGAGCAAGGAGTAGGTCTTGTCTATTACATATTGGGTTTATGGAACGGTATCTGATCTAATTTGATACCCTTGTTTTATGTATCACCCCACCTCACCTTTCCCGTTAAGCAGCCATAGTGTGTTTTCTGCATGTGTGACTCTGTTCTGTTTTGTAATTCAGTTCAAGTGTAACGGTTTTTACATTCCCTCTATCTGTGATACCTTATGAGAAGTGTCCTTTTCTGTGTGACTTATTTCACTTAGAATCGTCGTACCTAAATCCACTCATCATGCTGCTACTAGCCTTATGACATTGATTTCATGGCTGAGTGATATTCCATTGTACATAAGGACCACAACTTCTTTATCCATTTTTCTCTTTCCTGGGATATTGAAGGTGGAATGAAGTGGAGGTCCTGGTCAACAGAGCAGCCCTAAACTTTGGGGTGCTTGTGTCTTGCTGATTTTTAATTTTCCCAATTTATACCCCCATGAGTGGAAGTGCCCTACGCTCTCTAAGCTGTGTTTTTCAGATGTTTCAGGACTCACCGGACACTTCTCCAGAGTGGCTCTTGGCAATTTACATCCCGCCCATCAGTGTAGCAAGGCTCCCATTTCTCCATGGCCTGTCCTGCATTTCTGGTTTTGAGACTTTTTTCAGCATGGCCCTTTTGACCGATGGGAAGCGAGACTTCTTTGTAGCGCTGATTTGCCTTTCCAGGTTGCTTGGTTGGCCAAAAAGGGCGTATGCGTTTTTTCCTGAATATATTCAGGAAAAAACGCATACGCCCTTTTTGGCCAAGGGCATCATTGTCAACGTTTTGCCGCTTTTCATGTGCTTTAAAGGCGATTCGTATCTACCTCCTGAAATCTGTTTCCTGCAATTCTGCCTTGATTTCAAATCCTCTTCTTTGCCTTCCCTCAATATATTTGTGGACGAGAGTTATCATTGATAACTCTGCAGGTTTGTGAATTGCAGTGCCCTGAACCTCCATTTTACAACTCGTTTTTATGGGAGCTGGCCGCAAAATCGCAGAATGGCTTCAGGCCCTGTTCTGGTTCCGGGGGGCAGGCTGAGCCTGTGGTTAATTCTTCTTCCTGATGGGAAAATAGTGTCACCTGTGCCTGTCCCAACACCAAGAGCTAGTCTCTCGTTGGTTCCACGTCTTCCCGTTTATCCTCAGGACAAATTGCAACCTGTACGGAACAGGAGGTTAAAGGTGCTGATGCTCCAAGTAGGGAGCTTGCTAGTGAAGCGGCTGGAATGGCGAACCCGGGCACAAGGAGATGAGAAATGAGGTGCGTTTTAGAAACCTTTCCCCATCACACGGTGTACCATCTTCTGGGTTTCTCATGCATGTTTTTGATGTAGGAAGATGCCCTTGAACCTGGAGATTTGGGACCCATGCGATGTGTACCACGCAGTATTACTTTAAAGGGTCTGCGTTTGCTCACCCAACCTCACCAAACCTCTCAGCCCCAAGAGTGTCCACCCTTATGTCTCATCCAGCTGTGCGTCTAGATATGGTCAATCCAGGTTGCATCACAGCCCCTGAACGCATTGTGTAAGAATTTCTCTCTCTTTCACTGTCTTTGTTTCATGGGTGTTTCAAAGTAATTTATTTTCATAATGGGATTTAGCTGCTTTTCACTGCTGTGTTTATGCCGCTTTACACCCACTTGACACACTAACAGAGAGATATCAATACATAGGTTTTACGATTATTACTAGTCAGATATATTCTTGTGCGGTGAATAGGGCGTGTTGAGTCCAGTTCTCTGAGCAAGGAGTAGGTCGTGTCTATTACATATTGGGTTTATGGAACGGTATCTGAGCTAATTTGATACCCTTGTTTTATGTATCACCCCACCTCACCTTTCCCGTTAAGCAGCCATAGTGTGTTTTCTGCATGTGTGACTCTGTTCTGTTTTGTAATTCAGTTCAAGTGTAACGGTTTTTACATTCCCTCTATCTGTGATACCTTATGAGAAGTGTCCTTTTCTGTGTGACTTATTTCACTTAGAATCGTCGTACCTAAATCCACTCATCATGCTGCTACTAGCCTTACGACATTGATTTCATGGCTGAGTGATATTCCATTGTACATAAGGACCACAACTTCTTTATCCATTTTTCTCTTTCCTGGGATATTTAAGGTGGAATGAAGTGGAGGTCCTGGTCAACAGAGCAGCCCTAAACTTTGGGGTGCTTGTGTCTTGCTGATTTTTCATTTTCCCAATTTCTACCCCCATGAGTGGAAGTGCCCTACGCTCTCTAAGCTGTGTTTTTCAGATGTTTCAGGACTCACCGGACACTTCTCCAGAGTGGCTCTTGGCCATTTACATCCCGCCCATCAGTGTAGCAAGGCTCCCATTTCTCCATGGCCTGTCCTGCATTTCTGGTTTTGAGACTCTTTTCAGCATGGCCCTTTTGACCGATGGGAAGCGAGACTTCTTTGTAGCGCTGATTTGCCTTTCCAGGTTGCTTGGTTGGCCAAAAAGGGCGTATGCGTTTTTTCCTGAATATATTCAGGAAAAAACGCATACGCCCTTTTTGACCAAGGGCATCATTGTCAACGTTTTGCCGCTTTTCATGTGCTTTAAAGGCGATTCGTATCTACCTCCTGAAATCTGTTTCCTGCAATTCTGCCTTGATTTCAAATCCTCTTCTTTGCCTTCCCTCAATATATTTGTGGACGAGAGTTATCATTTATAACTCTGCAGGTTTGTGAATTGCAGTGCCCTGAACCTCCATTTTACAACTCGTTTTTATGGGAGCTGGCCGCAAAATTGCAGAATGGCTTCAGGCCCTGTTCTGGTTCCGGGGGGCAGGCTGAGCCTGTGGTTAATTCTTCTTCCTGATGGGAAAATAGTGTCACCTGTGCCTGTCCCAACACCAAGAGCTAGTCTCTCGTTGGTTCCACGTCTTCCCGTTTATCCTCAGGACAAATTGCAACCTGTACGGAACAGGAGGTTAAAGGTGCTGATGCTCCAAGTAGGGAGCTTGCTAGTGAAGTGGCTGGAATGGCGAACCCGGGCACAAGGAGATGAGAAATGAGGTGCGTTTTAGAAACCTTTCCCCATCACACGGTGTACCATCTTCTGGGTTTCTCATGCATGTTTTTGATGTAGGAAGATGCCCTTGAACCTGGAGATTTGGGACCCATGCGATGGGTACCACGCAGTATTACTTTAAAGGGTCTGCGTTTGCTCACCCAACCTCACCAAACCTCTCAGCCCCAAGAGTGTCCACCCTTATGTCTCATCCAGCTGTGGGTCTAGATATGGTCAATCCAGGTTGCATCACAGCCCCTGAACGCATTGTGTAAGAATTTCTCTCTCTTTCTCTGTCTTTGTTTCATGGGTGTTTCAAAGTAATTTATTTTCATAATGGGGTTTAGCTGCTTTTCACTGCTGTGTTTATGCCGCTTTACACCCACTTGACACACTAACAGAGAGATATCAATACATAGGTTTTACGATTATTACTAGTCAGATATATTCTTGTGCGGTGAATAGGGCGTGTTGAGTCCAGTTCTCTGAGCAAGGAGTAGGTCTTGTCTATTACATATTGGGTTTATGGAACGGTATCTGAGCTAATTTGATACCCTTGTTTTATGTATCACCCCACCTCACCTTTCCCGTTAAGCAGCCATAGTGTGTTTTCTGCATGTGTGACTCTGTTCTGTTTTGTAATTCAGTTCAAGTGTAACGGTTTTTACATTCCCTCTATCTGTGATACCTTATGAGAAGTGTCCTTTTCTGTGTGACTTATTTCACTTAGAATCGTCGTACCTAAATCCACTCATCATGCTGCTACTAGCCTTATGACATTGATTTCATGGCTGAGTGATATTCCATTGTACATAAGGACCACAACTTCTTTATCCATTTTTCTCTTTCCTGGGATATTTAAGGTGGAATGAAGTGGAGGTCCTGGTCAACAGAGCAGCCCTAAACTTTGGGGTGCTTGTGTCTTGCTGATTTTTCATTTTCCCAATTTCTACCCCCATGAGTGGAAGTGCCCTACGCTCTCTAAGCTGTGTTTTTCAGATGTTTCAGGACTCACCTGACACTTCTCCAGAGTGGCTCTTGGCCATTTACATCCCGCCCATCAGTGTAGCAAGGCTCCCATTTCTCCATGGCCTGTCCTGCATTTCTGGTTTTGACACTCTTTTCAGCATGGCCCTTTTGACCGATGGGAAGCGAGACTTCTTTTTATCGCTGATTTGCCTTTCCATGTTGCTTGGTTGGCCAAAAAGGGCGTATGCGTTTTTTCCTGAATATATTCAGGAAAAAACGCATACGCCCTTTTTGGCCAAGGGCATCATTGTCAACGTTTTGCCGCTTTTCATGTGCTTTAAAGGCGATTCGTATCTACCTCCTGAAATCTGTTTCCTGCAATTCTGCCTTGATTTCAAATCCTCTTCTTTGCCTTCCCTCAATATATTTGTGGACGAGAGTTATCATTTATAACTCTGCAGGTTTGTGAATTGCAGTGCCCTGAACCTCCATTTTACAACTCGTTTTTATGGGAGCTGGCCGCAAAATCGCAGAATGGCTTCAGGCCCTGTTCTGGTTCCGGGGGGCAGGCTGAGCCTGTGGTTAATTCTTCTTCCTGATGGGAAAATAGTGTGACCTGTGCCTGTCCCAACACCTAGAGCTAGTCTCTCGTTGGTTCCACGTCTTCCCGTTTATCCTCAGGACAAATTGCAACCTGTACGGAACAGGAGGTTAAAGGTGCTGATGCTCCAAGTAGGGAGCTTGCTAGTGAAGCGGCTGGAATGGCGAACCCGGGCACAAGGAGATGAGAAATGAGGTGCGTTTTAGAAACCTTTCCCCATCACACGGTGTACCATCTTCTGGGTTTCTCATGCATGTTTTTGATGTAGGAAGATGTCCTTGAACCTGGAGATTTGGGACCCATGCGATGGGTACCACGCAGTATTACTTTAAAGGGTCTGCGTTTGCTCACCCAACCTCACCAAACCTCTCAGCCCCAAGAGTGTCCACCCTTATGTCTCATCCAGCTGTGGGTCTAGATATGGTCAATCCAGGTTGCATCACAGCCCCTGAACGCATCGTGTAAGAATTTCTCTCTCTTTCACTGTCTTTGTTTCATGGGTGTTTCAAAGTAATTTATTTTCATAATGGGATTTAGCTGCTTTTCACTGCTGTGTTTATGCCGCTTTACACCCACTTGACACACTAACAGAGAGATATCAATACATAGGTTTTACGATTATTACTAGTCAGATATATTCTTGTGCGGTGAATAGGGCGTGTTGAGTCCAGTTCTCTGAGCAAGGAGTAGGTCTTGTCTATTACATATTGGGTTTATGGAACGGTATCTGAGCTAATTTGATACCCTTGTTTTATGTATCACCCCACCTCACCTTTCCCGTTAAGCAGCCATAGTGTGTTTTCTGCATGTGTGACTCTGTTCTGTTTTGTAATTCAGTTCAAGTGTAACGGTTTTTACATTCCCTCTATCTGTGATACCTTATGAGAAGTGTCCTTTTCTTTGTGACTTATTTCACTTAGAATCGTCGTACCTAAATCCACTCATCATGCTGCTACTAACCTTACCACATTGATTTCATGGCTGAGTGATATTCCATTGTACATAAGGACCACAACTTCTTTATCCATTTTTCTCTTTCCTGGGATATTTAAGGTGGAATGAAGTGGAGGTCCTGGTCAACAGAGCAGCCCTAAACTTTGGGGTGCTTGTGTCTTGCTGATTTTTAATTTTCCCAATTTCTACCCCCATGAGTGGAAGTGCCCTACGCTCTCTAAGCTGTGTTTTTCAGATGTTTCAGGACTCACCGGACACTTCTCCAGAGTGGCTCTTGGCAATTTACATCCCGCCCATCAGTGTAGCAAGGCTCCCATTTCTCCATGGCCTGTCCTGCATTTCTGGTTTTGAGACTTTTTTCAGCATGGCCCTTTTGACCGATGGGAAGCGAGACTTCTTTGTAGCGCTGATTTGCCTTTCCAGGTTGCTTGGTTGGCCAAAAAGGGCGTATGCGTTTTTTCCTGAATATATTCAGGAAAAAACGCATACGCCCTTTTTGGCCAAGGGCATCATTGTCAACGTTTTGCCGCTTTTCATGTGCTTTAAAGGCGATTCGTATCTACCTCCTGAAATCTGTTTCCTGCAATTCTGCCTTGATTTCAAATCCTCTTCTTTGCCTTCCCTCAATATATTTGTGGACGAGAGTTATCATTGATAACTCTGCAGGTTTGTGAATTGCAGTGCCCTGAACCTCCATCTTACAACTCGTTTTTATGGGAGCTGGCCGCAAAATCGCAGAATGGCTTCAGGCCCTGTTCTGGTTCCGGGGGGCAGGCTGAGCCTGCGGTTAATTCTTCTTCCTGATGGGAAAATAGTGTCACCTGTGCCTGTCCCAACACCAAGAGCTAGTCTCTCGTTGGTTCCACGTCTTCCCGTTTATCCTCAGGACAAATTGCAACCTGTATGGAACAGGAGGTTAAAGGTGCTGATGCTCCAAGTAGGGAGCTTGCTAGTGAAGCGGCTGGAATGGCGAACCCGGGCACAAGGAGATGAGAAATGAGGTGCGTTTTAGAAACCTTTCCCCATCACACGGTGTACCATCTTCTGGGTTTCTCATGCATGTTTTTGATGTAGGAAGATGCCCTTGAACCTGGAGATTTGGGACCCATGCGATGGGTACCACGCAGTATTACTTTAAAGGGTCTGCGTTTGCTCACCCAACCTCACCAAACCTCTCAGCCCCAAGAGTGTCCACCCTTATGTCTCATCCAGCTGTGCGTCTAGATATGGTCAATCCAGGTTGCATCACAGCCCCTGAACGCATTGTGTAAGAATTTCTCTCTCTTTCACTGTCTTTGTTTCATGGGTGTTTCAAAGTAATTTATTTTCATAATGGGGTTTAGCTGCTTTTCACTGCTGTGTTTATGCCGCTTTACACCCACTTGACACACTAACAGAGAGATATCAATACATAGGTTTTACGATTATTACTAGTCAGATATATTCTTGTGCGGTGAATAGGGCGTGTTGAGTCCAGTTCTCTGAGCAAGGAGTAGGTCTTGTCTATTACATATTGGGTTTATGGAACGGTATCTGAGCTAATTTGATACCCTTGTTTTATGTATCACCCCACCTCACCTTTCCCGTTAAGCAGCCATAGTGTGTTTTCTGCATGTGTGACTCTGTTCTGTTTTGTAATTCAGTTCAAGTGTAACGGTTTTTACATTCCCTCTATCTGTGATACCTTATGAGAAGTGTCCTTTTCTGTGTGACTTATTTCACTTAGAATCGTCGTACCTAAATCCACTCATCATGCTGCTACTAACCTTACGACATTGATTTCATGGCTGAGTGATATTCCATTGTACATAAGGACCACAACTTCTTTATCCATTTTTCTCTTTCCTGGGATATTTAAGGTGGAATGAAGTGGAGGTCCTGGTCAACAGAGCAGCCCTAAACTTTGGGGTGCTTGTGTCTTGCTGATTTTTAATTTTCCCAATTTCTACCCCCATGAGTGGAAGTGCCCTACGCTCTCTAAGCTGTGTTTTTCAGATGTCTCAGGACTCACCGGACACTTCTCCAGAGTGGCTCTTGGCCATTTACATCCCGCCCATCAGTGTAGCAAGGCTCCCATTTCTCCATGGCCTGTCCTGCATTTCTGGTTTTGAGACTCTTTTCAGCATGGCCCTTTTGACCGATGGGAAGCGAGACTTCTTTGTAGCGCTGATTTGCCTTTCCAGGTTGCTTGGTTGGCCAAAAAGGGCGTATGCGTTTTTTCCTGAATATATTCAGGAAAAAACGCATACGCCCTTTTTGACCAAGGGCATCATTGTCAACGTTTTGCCGCTTTTCATGTGCTTTAAAGGCGATTCGTATCTACCTCCTGAAATCTGTTTCCTGCAATTCTGCCTTGATTTCAAATCCTCTTCTTTGCCTTCCCTCAATATATTTGTGGACGAGAGTTATCATTTATAACTCTGCAGGTTTGTGAATTGCAGTGCCCTGAACCTCCATTTTACAACTCGTTTTTATGGGAGCTGGCCGCAAAATCGCAGAATGGCTTCAGGCCCTGTTCTGGTTCCGGGGGGCAGGCTGAGCCTGTGGTTAATTCTTCTTCCTGATGGGAAAATAGTGTGACCTGTGCCTGTCCCAACACCAAGAGCTAGTCTCTCGTTGGTTCCACGTCTTCCCGTTTATCCTCAGGACAAATTGCAACCTGTACGGAACAGGAGGTTAAAGGTGCTGATGCTCCAAGTAGGGAGCTTGCTAGTGAAGTGGCTGGAATGGCGAACCCGGGCACAAGGAGATGAGAAATGAGGTGCGTTTTAGAAACCTTTCCCCATCACACGGTGTACCATCTTCTGGGTTTCTCATGCATGTTTTTGATGTAGGAAGATGCCCTTGAACCTGGAGATTTGGGACCCATGCGATGGGTACCACGCAGTATTACTTTAAAGGGTCTGCGTTTGCTCACCCAACCTCACCAAACCTCTCAGCCCCAAGAGTGTCCACCCTTATGTCTCATCCAGCTGTGGGTCTAGATATGGTCAATCCAGGTTGCATCACAGCCCCTGAACGCATTGTGTAAGAATTTCTCTCTCTTTCTCTGTCTTTGTTTCATGGGTGTTTCAAAGTAATTTATTTTCATAATGGGATTTAGCTGCTTTTCACTGCTGTGTTTATGCCGCTTTACACCCACTTGACACACTAACAGAGAGATATCAATACATAGGTTTTACGATTATTACTAGTCAGATATATTCTTGTGCGGTGAATAGGGCGTGTTGAGTCCAGTTCTCTGAGCAAGGAGTAGGTCTTGTCTATTACATATTGGGTTTATGGAACGGTATCTGAGCTAATTTGATACCCTTGTTTTATGTATCACCCCACCTCACCTTTCCCGTTAAGCAGCCATAGTGTGTTTTCTGCATGTGTGACTCTGTTCTGTTTTGTAATTCAGTTCAAGTGTAACGGTTTTTACATTCCCTCTATCTGTGATACCTTATGAGAAGTGTCCTTTTCTGTGTGACTTATTTCACTTAGAATCGTCGTACCTAAATCCACTCATCATGCTGCTACTAGCCTTATGACATTGATTTCATGGCTGAGTGATATTCCATTGTACATAAGGACCACAACTTCTTTATCCATTTTTCTCTTTCCTGGGATATTTAAGGTGGAATGAAGTGGAGGTCCTGGTCAACAGAGCAGCCCTAAACTTTGGGGTGCTTGTGTCTTGCTGATTTTTCATTTTCCCAATTTCTACCCCCATGAGTGGAAGTGCCCTACGCTCTCTAAGCTGTGTTTTTCAGATGTTTCAGGACTCACCTGACACTTCTCCAGAGTGGCTCTTGGCCATTTACATCCCGCCCATCAGTGTAGCAAGGCTCCCATTTCTCCATGGCCTGTCCTGCATTTCTGGTTTTGACACTCTTTTCAGCATGGCCCTTTTGACCGATGGGAAGCGAGACTTCTTTTTATCGCTGATTTGCCTTTCCATGTTGCTTGGTTGGCCAAAAAGGGCGTATGCGTTTTTTCCTGAATATATTCAGGAAAAAACGCATACGCCCTTTTTGGCCAAGGGCATCATTGTCAACGTTTTGCCGCTTTTCATGTGCTTTAAAGGCGATTCGTATCTACCTCCTGAAATCTGTTTCCTGCAATTCTGCCTTGATTTCAAATCCTCTTCTTTGCCTTCCCTCAATATATTTGTGGACGAGAGTTATCATTTATAACTCTGCAGGTTTGTGAATTGCAGTGCCCTGAACCTCCATTTTACAACTCGTTTTTATGGGAGCTGGCCGCAAAATCGCAGAATGGCTTCAGGCCCTGTTCTGGTTCCGGGGGGCAGGCTGAGCCTGTGGTTAATTCTTCTTCCTGATGGGAAAATAGTGTGACCTGTGCCTGTCCCAACACCTAGAGCTAGTCTCTCGTTGGTTCCACGTCTTCCCGTTTATCCTCAGGACAAATTGCAACCTGTACGGAACAGGAGGTTAAAGGTGCTGATGCTCCAAGTAGGGAGCTTGCTAGTGAAGCGGCTGGAATGGCGAACCCGGGCACAAGGAGATGAGAAATGAGGTGCGTTTTAGAAACCTTTCCCCATCACACGGTGTACCATCTTCTGGGTTTCTCATGCATGTTTTTGATGTAGGAAGATGCCCTTGAACCTGGAGATTTGGGACCCATGCGATGGGTACCACGCAGTATTACTTTAAAGGGTCTGCGTTTGCTCACCCAACCTCACCAAACCTCTCAGCCCCAAGAGTGTCCACCCTTATGTCTCATCCAGCTGTGGGTCTAGATATGGTCAATCCAGGTTGCATCACAGCCCCTGAACGCATCGTGTAAGAATTTCTCTCTCTTTCACTGTCTTTGTTTCATGGGTGTTTCAAAGTAATTTATTTTCATAATGGGATTTAGCTGCTTTTCACTGCTGTGTTTATGCCGCTTTACACCCACTTGACACACTAACAGACAGATATCAATACATAGGTTTTACGATTATTACTAGTCAGATATATTCTTGTGCGGTGAATAGGGCGTGTTGAGTCCAGTTCTCTGAGCAAGGAGTAGGTCTTGTCTATTACATATTGGGTTTATGGAACGGTATCTGAGCTAATTTGATACCCTTGTTTTATGTATCACCCCACCTCACCTTTCCCGTTAAGCAGCCATAGTGTGTTTTCTGCATGTGTGACTCTGTTCTGTTTTGTAATTCAGTTCAAGTGTAACGGTTTTTACATTCCCTCTATCTGTGATACCTTATGAGAAGTGTCCTTTTCTGTGTGACTTATTTCACTTAGAATCGTCGTACCTAAATCCACTCATCATGCTGCTACTAGCCTTATGACATTGATTTCATGGCTGAGTGATATTCCATTGTACATAAGGACCACAACTTCTTTATCCATTTTTCTCTTTCCTGGGATATTTAAGGTGGAATGAAGTGGAGGTCCTGGTCAACAGAGCAGCCCTAAACTTTGGGGTGCTTGTGTCTTGCTGATTTTTCATTTTCCCAATTTCTACCCCCATGAGTGGAAGTGCCCTACGCTCTCTAAGCTGTGTTTTTCAGATGTTTCAGGACTCACCTGACACTTCTCCAGAGTGGCTCTTGGCCATTTACATCCCGCCCATCAGTGTAGCAAGGCTCCCATTTCTCCATGGCCTGTCCTGCATTTCTGGTTTTGACACTCTTTTCAGCATGGCCCTTTTGACCGATGGGAAGCGAGACTTCTTTTTATCGCTGATTTGCCTTTCCATGTTGCTTGGTTGGCCAAAAAGGGCGTATGCGTTTTTTCCTGAATATATTCAGGAAAAAACGCATACGCCCTTTTTGGCCAAGGGCATCATTGTCAACGTTTTGCCGCTTTTCATGTGCTTTAAAGGCGATTCGTATCTACCTCCTGAAATCTGTTTCCTGCAATTCTGCCTTGATTTCAAATCCTCTTCTTTGCCTTCCCTCAATATATTTGTGGACGAGAGTTATCATTTATAACTCTGCAGGTTTGTGAATTGCAGTGCCCTGAACCTCCATTTTACAACTCGTTTTTATGGGAGCTGGCCGCAAAATCGCAGAATGGCTTCAGGCCCTGTTCTGGTTCCGGGGGGCAGGCTGAGCCTGTGGTTAATTCTTCTTCCTGATGGGAAAATAGTGTGACCTGTGCCTGTCCCAACACCTAGAGCTAGTCTCTCGTTGGTTCCACGTCTTCCCGTTTATCCTCAGGACAAATTGCAACCTGTACGGAACAGGAGGTTAAAGGTGCTGATGCTCCAAGTAGGGAGCTTGCTAGTGAAGCGGCTGGAATGGCGAACCCGGGCACAAGGAGATGAGAAATGAGGTGCGTTTTAGAAACCTTTCCCCATCACACGGTGTACCATCTTCTGGGTTTCTCATGCATGTTTTTGATGTAGGAAGATGCCCTTGAACCTGGAGATTTGGGACCCATGCGATGGGTACCACGCAGTATTACTTTAAAGGGTCTGCGTTTGCTCACCCAACCTCACCAAACCTCTCAGCCCCAAGAGTGTCCACCCTTATGTCTCATCCAGCTGTGGGTCTAGATATGGTCAATCCAGGTTGCATCACAGCCCCTGAACGCATTGTGTAAGAATTTCTCTCTCTTTCACTGTCTTTGTTTCATGGGTGTTTCAAAGTAATTTATTTTTATAATGGGGTTTAGCTGCTTTTCACTGCTGTGTTTATGCCGCTTTACACCCACTTGACACACTAACAGAGAGATATCAATACATAGGTTTTACGATTATTATTAGTCAGATATATTCTTGTGCGGTGAATAGGGCGTGTTGAGTCCAGTTCTCTGAGCAAGGAGTAGGTCTTGTCTATTACATATTGGGTTTATGGAACGGTATCTGAGCTAACTTGATACCCTTGTTTTATGTATCACCCCACCTCACCTTTCCCGTTAAGCAGCCATAGTGTGTTTTCTGCATGTGTGACTCTGTTCTGTTTTGTAATTCAGTTCAAGTGTAACGGTTTTTACATTCCCTCTATCTGTGATACCTTATGAGAAGTGTCCTTTTCTGTGTGACTTATTTCACTTAGAATCGTCGTACCTAAATCCACTCATCATGCTGCTACTAACCTTACGACATTGATTTCATGGCTGAGTGATATTCCATTGTACATAAGGACCACAACTTCTTTATCCATTTTTCTCTTTCCTGGGATATTTAAGGTGGAATGAAGTGGAGGTCCTGGTCAACAGAGCAGCCCTAAACTTTGGGGTGCTTGTGTCTTGCTGATTTTTAATTTTCCCAATTTCTACCCCCATGAGTGGAAGTGCCCTACGCTCTCTAAGCTGTGTTTTTCAGATGTTTCAGGACTCACCGGACACTTCTCCAGAGTGGCTCTTGGCCATTTACATCCCGCCCATCAGTGTAGCAAGGCTCCCATTTCTCCATGGCCTGTCCTGCATTTCTGGTTTTGAGACTCTTTTCAGCATGGCCCTTTTGACCGATGGGAAGCGAGACTTCTTTGTAGCGCTGATTTGCCTTTCCAGGTTGCTTGGTTGGCCAAAAAGGGCGTATGCGTTTTTTCCTGAATATAGTCAGGAAAAAACGCATACGCCCTTTTTGGCCAAGGGCATCATTGTCAACGTTTTGCTGCTTTTCATGTGCTTTAAAGGCGATTCGTATCTACCTCCTGAAATCTGTTTCCTGCAATTCTGCCTTGATTTCAAATCTTCTTCTTTGCCTTCCCTCAATATATTTGTGGACGAGAGTTATCATTTATAACTCTGCAGGTTTGTGAATTGCAGTGCCCTGAACCTCCATTTTACAACTCGTTTTTATGGGAGCTGGCCGCAAAATCGCAGAATGGCTTCAGGCCCTGTTCTGGTTCCGGGGGGCAGGCTGAGCCTGTGGTTAATTCTTCTTCCTGATGGGAAAATAGTGTCACCTGTGCCTGTCCCAACACCAAGAGCTAGTCTCTCGTTGGTTCCACGTCTTCCCGTTTATCCTCAGGACAAATTGCAACCTGTACGGAACAGGAGGTTAAAGGTGCTGATGCTCCAAGTAGGGAGCTTGCTAGTAAAGCGGCTGGAATGGCGAACCCGGGCACAAGGAGATGAGAAATGAGGTGCGTTTTAGAAACCTTTCCCCATCACACGGTGTACCATCTTCTGGGTTTCTCATGCATGTTTTTGATGTAGGAAGATGCCCTTGAACCTGGAGATTTGGGACCCATGCGATGGGTACCACGCAGTATTACTTTAAAGGGTCTGCGTTTGCTCACCCAACCTCACCAAACCTCTCAGCCCCAAGAGTGTCCACCCTTATGTCTCATCCAGCTGTGCGTCTAGATATGGTCAATCCAGGTTGCATCACAGCCCCTGAACGCATTGTGTAAGAATTTCTCTCTCTTTCACTGTCTTTGTTTCATGGGTGTTTCAAAGTAATTTATTTTTATAATGGGGTTTAGCTGCTTTTCACTGCTGTGTTTATGCCGCTTTACACCCACTTGACACACTAACAGAGAGATATCAATACATAGGTTTTACGATTATTACTAGTCAGGTATATTCTTGTGCGGTGAATAGGGCGTGTTGAGTCCAGTTCTCTGAGCAAGGAGTAGGTCTTGTCTATTACATATTGGGTTTATGGAACGGTATCTGAGCTAACTTGATACCCTTGTTTTATGTATCACCCCACCTCACCTTTCCCGTTAAGCAGCCATAGTGTGTTT
The DNA here is from genome assembly GCF_028023285.1 of Balaenoptera ricei. Taxonomy (NCBI): domain Eukaryota; kingdom Metazoa; phylum Chordata; class Mammalia; order Artiodactyla; family Balaenopteridae; genus Balaenoptera; species Balaenoptera ricei. Next base: position 500,138 of record NW_026777439.1, on the reverse strand, counting down.
TCTGCATGTGTGACTCTGTTCTGTTTTGTAATTCAGTTCAAGTGTAACGGTTTTTACATTCCCTCTATCTGTGATACCTTATGAGAAGTGTCCTTTTCTGTGTGACTTATTTCACTTAGAATCGTCGTACCTAAATCCACTCATCATGCTGCTACTAACCTTACGACATTGATTTCATGGCTGAGTGATATTCCATTGTACATAAGGACCACAACTTCTTTATCCATTTTTCTCTTTCCTGGGATATTTAAGGTGGAATGAAGTGGAGGTCCTGGTCAACAGAGCAGCCCTAAACTTTGGGGTGCTTGTGTCTTGCTGATTTTTAATTTTCCCAATTTCTACCCCCATGAGTGGAAGTGCCCTACGCTCTCTAAGCTGTGTTTTTCAGATGTTTCAGGACTCACCGGACACTTCTCCAGAGTGGCTCTTGGCCATTTACATCCCGCCCATCAGTGTAGCAAGGCTCCCATTTCTCCATGGCCTGTCCTGCATTTCTGGTTTTGAGACTGTTTTCAGCATGGCCCTTTTGACCGATGGGAAGCGAGACTTCTTTTTATCGCTGATTTGCCTTTCCATGTTGCTTGGTTGGCCAAAAAGGGCGTATGCGTTTTTTCCTGAATATATTCAGGAAAAAACGCATACGCCCTTTTTGGCCAAGGGCATCATTGTCAACGTTTTGCTGCTTTTCATGTGCTTTAAAGGCGATTCGTATCTACCTCCTGAAATCTGTTTCCTGCAATTCTGCCTTGATTTCAAATCCTCTTCTTTGCCTTCCCTCAATATATTTGTGGACGAGAGTTATCCTTTATAACTCTGCAGGTTTGTGAATTGCAGTGCCCTGAACCTCCATTTTACAACTCGTTTTTATGGGAGCTGGCCGCAAAATCGCAGAATGGCTTCAGGCCCTGTTCTGGTTCCGGGGGGCAGGCTGAGCCTGTGGTTAATTCTTCTTCCTGATGGGAAAATAGTGTCACCTGTGCCTGTCCCAACACCAAGAGCTAGTCTCTCATTGGTTCCACGTCTTCCCGTTTATCCTCAGGACACATTGCAACCTGTACGGAACAGGAGGTTAAAGGTGCTGATGCTCCAAGTAGGGAGCTTGCTAGTAAAGCGGCTGGAATGGCGAACCCGGGCACAAGGAGATGAGAAATGAGGTGCGTTTTAGAAACCTTTCCCCATCACACGGTGTACCATCTTCTGGGTTTCTCATGCATGTTTTTGATGTAGGAAGATGCCCTTGAACCTGGAGATTTGGGACCCATGCGATGGGTACCACGCAGTATTACTTTAAAGGGTCTGCGTTTGCTCACCCAACCTCACCAAACCTCTCAGCCCCAAGAGTGTCCACCCTTATGTCTCATCCAGCTGTGGGTCTAGATATGGTCAATCCAGGTTGCATCACAGCCCCTGAACGCATTGTGTAAGAATTTCTCTCTCTTTCACTGTCTTTGTTTCATGGGTGTTTCAAAGTAATTTATTTTTATAATGGGGTTTAGCTGCTTTTCACTGCTGTGTTTATGCCGCTTTACACCCACTTGACACACTAACAGAGAGATATCAATACATAGGTTTTACGATTATTATTAGTCAGATATATTCTTGTGCGGTGAATAGGGCGTGTTGAGTCCAGTTCTCTGAGCAAGGAGTAGGTCTTGTCTATTACATATTGGGTTTATGGAACGGTATCTGAGCTAATTTGATACCCTTGTTTTATGTATCACCCCACCTCACCTTTCCCGTTAAGCAGCCATAGTGTGTTTTCTGCATGTGTGACTCTGTTCTGTTTTGTAATTCAGTTCAAGTGTAACGGTTTTTACATTCCCTCTATCTGTGATACCTTATGAGAAGTGTCCTTTTCTGTGTGACTTATTTCACTTAGAATCGTCGTACCTAAATCCACTCATCATGCTGCTACTAGCCTTATGACATTGATTTCATGGCTGAGTGATATTCCATTGTACATAAGGACCACAACTTCTTTATCCATTTTTCTCTTTCCTGGGATATTTAAGGTGGAATGAAGTGGAGGTCCTGGTCAACAGAGCAGCCCTAAACTTTGGGGTGCTTGTGTCTTGCTGATTTTTAATTTTCCCAATTTCTACCCCCATGAGTGGAAGTGCCCTACGCTCTCTAAGCTGTGTTTTTCAGATGTTTCAGGACTCACCGGACACTTCTCCAGAGTGGCTCTTGGCCATTTACATCCCGCCCATCAGTGTAGCAAGGCTCCCATTTCTCCATGGCCTGTCCTGCATTTCTGGTTTTGAGACTTTTTTCAGCATGGCCCTTTTGACCGATGGGAAGCGAGACTTCTTTGTAGCGCTGATTTGCCTTTCCAGGTTGCTTGGTTGGCCAAAAAGGGCGTATGCGTTTTTTCCTGAATATATTCAGGAAAAAACGCATACGCCCTTTTTGGCCAAGGGCATCATTGTCAACGTTTTGCCGCTTTTCATGTGCTTTAAAGGCGATTCGTATCTACCTCCTGAAATCTGTTTCCTGCAATTCTGCCTTGATTTCAAATCCTCTTCTTTGCCTTCCCTCAATATATTTGTGGACGAGAGTTATCATTGATAACTCTGCAGGTTTGTGAATTGCAGTGCCCTGAACCTCCATTTTACAACTCGTTTTTATGGGAGCTGGCCGCAAAATCGCAGAATGGCTTCAGGCCCTGTTCTGGTTCCGGGGGGCAGGCTGAGCCTGTGGTTAATTCTTCTTCCTGATGGGAAAATAGTGTCACCTGTGCCTGTCCCAACACCAAGAGCTAGTCTCTCGTTGGTTCCACGTCTTCCCGTTTATCCTCAGGACAAATTGCAACCTGTACGGAACAGGAGGTTAAAGGTGCTGATGCTCCAAGTAGGGAGCTTGCTAGTGAAGCGGCTGGAATGGCGAACCCGGGCACAAGGAGATGAGAAATGAGGTGCGTTTTAGAAACCTTTCCCCATCACACGGTGTACCATCTTCTGGGTTTCTCATGCATGTTTTTGATGTAGGAAGATGCCCTTGAACCTGGAGATTTGGGACCCATGCGATGGGTACCACGCAGTATTACTTTAAAGGGTCTGCGTTTGCTCACCCAACCTCACCAAACCTCTCAGCCCCAAGAGTGTCCACCCTTATGTCTCATCCAGCTGTGCGTCTAGATATGGTCAATCCAGGTTGCATCACAGCCCCTGAACGCATTGTGTAAGAATTTCTCTCTCTTTCACTGTCTTTGTTTCATGGGTGTTTCAAAGTAATTTATTTTCATAATGGGGTTTAGCTGCTTTTCACTGCTGTGTTTATGCCGCTTTACACCCACTTGACACACTAACAGAGAGATATCAATACATAGGTTTTACGATTATTACTAGTCAGATATATTCTTGTGCGGTGAATAGGGCGTGTTGAGTCCAGTTCTCTGAGCAAGGAGTAGGTCTTGTCTATTACATATTGGGTTTATGGAACGGTATCTGAGCTAATTTGATACCCTTGTTTTATGTATCACCCCACCTCACCTTTCCCGTTAAGCAGCCATAGTGTGTTTTCTGCATGTGTGACTCTGTTCTGTTTTGTAATTCAGTTCAAGTGTAACGGTTTTTACATTCCCTCTATCTGTGATACCTTATGAGAAGTGTCCTTTTCTGTGTGACTTATTTCACTTAGAATCGTCGTACCTAAATCCACTCATCATGCTGCTACTAGCCTTACGACATTGATTTCATGGCTGAGTGATATTCCATTGTACATATGGACCACAACTTCTTTATCCATTTTTCTCTTTCCTGGGATATTTAAGGTGGAATGAAGTGGAGGTCCTGGTCAACAGAGCAGCCCTAAACTTTGGGGTGCTTGTGTCTTGCTGATTTTTAATTTTCCCAATTTATACCCCCATGAGTGGAAGTGCCCTACGCTCTCTAAGCTGTGTTTTTCAGATGTTTCAGGACTCACCGGACACTTCTCCAGAGTGGCTCTTGGCAATTTACATCCCGCCCATCAGTGTAGCAAGGCTCCCATTTCTCCATGGCCTGTCCTGCATTTCTGGTTTTGAGACTTTTTTCAGCATGGCCCTTTTGACCGATGGGAAGCGAGACTTCTTTGTAGCGCTGATTTGCCTTTCCAGGTTGCTTGGTTGGCCAAAAAGGGCGTATGCGTTTTTTCCTGAATATATTCAGGAAAAAACGCATACGCCCTTTTTGGCCAAGGGCATCATTGTCAACGTTTTGCCGCTTTTCATGTGCTTTAAAGGCGATTCGTATCTACCTCCTGAAATCTGTTTCCTGCAATTCTGCCTTGATTTCAAATCCTCTTCTTTGCCTTCTCTCAATATATTTGTGGACGAGAGTTATCATTGATAACTCTGCAGGTTTGTGAATTGCAGTGCCCTGAACCTCCATCTTACAACTCGTTTTTATGGGAGCTGGCCGCAAAATCGCAGAATGGCTTCAGGCCCTGTTCTGGTTCCGGGGGGCAGGCTGAGCCTGCGGTTAATTCTTCTTCCTGATGGGAAAATAGTGTCACCTGTGCCTGTCCCAACACCAAGAGCTAGTCTCTCGTTGGTTCCACGTCTTCCCGTTTATCCTCAGGACAAATTGCAACCTGTATGGAACAGGAGGTTAAAGGTGCTGATGCTCCAAGTAGGGAGCTTGCTAGTGAAGCGGCTGAAATGGCGAACCCGGGCACAAGGAGATGAGAAATGAGGTGCGTTTTAGAAACCTTTCCCCATCACACGGTGTACCATCTTCTGGGTTTCTCATGCATGTTTTTGATGTAGGAAGATGCCCTTGAACCTGGAGATTTGGGACCCATGCGATGGGTACCACGCAGTATTACTTTAAAGGGTCTGCGTTTGCTCACCCAACCTCACCAAACCTCTCAGCCCCAAGAGTGTCCACCCTTATGTCTCATCCAGCTGTGCGTCTAGATATGGTCAATCCAGGTTGCATCACAGCCCCTGAACGCATTGTGTAAGAATTTCTCTCTCTTTCACTGTCTTTGTTTCATGGGTGTTTCAAAGTAATTTATTTTCATAATGGGGTTTAGCTGCTTTTCACTGCTGTGTTTATGCCGCTTTACACCCACTTGACACACTAACAGAGAGATATCAATACATAGGTTTTACGATTATTACTAGTCAGATATATTCTTGTGCGGTGAATAGGGCGTGTTGAGTCCAGTTCTCTGAGCAAGGAGTAGGTCTTGTCTATTACATATTGGGTTTATGGAACGGTATCTGAGCTAATTTGATACCCTTGTTTTATGTATCACCCCACCTCACCTTTCCCGTTAAGCAGCCATAGTGTGTTTTCTGCATGTGTGACTCTGTTCTGTTTTGTAATTCAGTTCAAGTGTAACGGTTTTTACATTCCCTCTATCTGTGATACCTTATGAGAAGTGTCCTTTTCTGTGTGACTTATTTCACTTAGAATCGTCGTACCTAAATCCACTCATCATGCTGCTACTAACCTTACGACATTGATTTCATGGCTGAGTGATATTCCATTGTACATAAGGACCACAACTTCTTTATCCATTTTTCTCTTTCCTGGGATATTTAAGGTGGAATGAAGTGGAGGTCCTGGTCAACAGAGCAGCCCTAAACTTTGGGGTGCTTGTGTCTTGCTGATTTTTAATTTTCCCAATTTCTACCCCCATGAGTGGAAGTGCCCTACGCTCTCTAAGCTGTGTTTTTCAGATGTTTCAGGACTCACCGGACACTTCTCCAGAGTGGCTCTTGACCATTTACATCCCGCCCATCAGTGTAGCAAGGCTCCCATTTCTCCATGGCCTGTCCTGCATTTCTGGTTTTGAGACTCTTTTCAGCATGGCCCTTTTGACCGATGGGAAGCGAGACTTCTTTGTAGCGCTGATTTGCCTTTCCAGGTTGCTTGGTTGGCCAAAAAGGGCGTATGCGTTTTTTCCTGAATATATTCAGGAAAAAACGCATACGCCCTTTTTGACCAAGGGCATCATTGTCAACGTTTTGCCGCTTTTCATGTGCTTTAAAGGCGATTCGTATCTACCTCCTGAAATCTGTTTCCTGCAATTCTGCCTTGATTTCAAATCCTCTTCTTTGCCTTCCCTCAATATATTTGTGGACGAGAGTTATCATTTATAACTCTGCAGGTTTGTGAATTGCAGTGCCCTGAACCTCCATCTTACAACTCGTTTTTATGGGAGCTGGCCGCAAAATCGCAGAATGGCTTCAGGCCCTGTTCTGGTTCCGGGGGGCAGGCTGAGCCTGTGGTTAATTCTTCTTCCTGATGGGAAAATAGTGTGACCTGTGCCTGTCCCAACACCAAGAGCTAGTCTCTCGTTGGTTCCACGTCTTCCCGTTTATCCTCAGGACAAATTGCAACCTGTACGGAACAGGAGGTTAAAGGTGCTGATGCTCCAAGTAGGGAGCTTGCTAGTGAAGTGGCTGGAATGGCGAACCCGGGCACAAGGAGATGAGAAATGAGGTGCGTTTTAGAAACCTTTCCCCATCACACGGTGTACCATCTTCTGGGTTTCTCATGCATGTTTTTGATGTAGGAAGATGCCCTTGAACCTGGAGATTTGGGACCCATGCGATGGGTACCACGCAGTATTACTTTAAAGGGTCTGCGTTTGCTCACCCAACCTCACCAAACCTCTCAGCCCCAAGAGTGTCCACCCTTATGTCTCATCCAGCTGTGGGTCTAGATATGGTCAATCCAGGTTGCATCACAGCCCCTGAACGCATCGTGTAAGAATTTCTCTCTCTTTCACTGTCTTTGTTTCATGGGTGTTTCAAAGTAATTTATTTTCATAATGGGATTTCGCTGCTTTTCACTGCTGTGTTTATGCCGCTTTACACCCACTTGACACACTAACAGAGAGATATCAATACATAGGTTTTACGATTATTACTAGTCAGATATATTCTTGTGCGGTGAATAGGGCGTGTTGAGTCCAGTTCTCTGAGCAAGGAGTAGGTCTTGTCTATTACATATTGGGTTTATGGAACGGTATCTGAGCTAATTTGATACCCTTGTTTTATGTATCACCCCACCTCACCTTTCCCGTTAAGCAGCCATAGTGTGTTTTCTGCATGTGTGACTCTGTTCTGTTTTGTAATTCAGTTCAAGTGTAACGGTTTTTACATTCCCTCTATCTGTGATACCTTATGAGAAGTGTCCTTTTCTTTGTGACTTATTTCACTTAGAATCGTCGTACCTAAATCCACTCATCATGCTGCTACTAACCTTACCACATTGATTTCATGGCTGAGTGATATTCCATTGTACATAAGGACCACAACTTCTTTATCCATTTTTCTCTTTCCTGGGATATTTAAGGTGGAATGAAGTGGAGGTCCTGGTCAACAGAGCAGCCCTAAACTTTGGGGTGCTTGTGTCTTGCTGATTTTTCATTTTCCCAATTTCTACCCCCATGAGTGGAAGTGCCCTACGCTCTCTAAGCTGTGTTTTTCAGATGTTTCAGGACTCACCGGACACTTCTCCAGAGTGGCTCTTGGCCATTTACATCCCGCCCATCAGTGTAGCAAGGCTCCCATTTCTCCATGGCCTGTCCTGCATTTCTGGTTTTGAGACTCTTTTCAGCATGGCCCTTTTGACCGATGGGAAGCGAGACTTCTTTGTAGCGCTGATTTGCCTTTCCAGGTTGCTTGGTTGGCCAAAAAGGGCGTATGCGTTTTTTCCTGAATATATTCAGGAAAAAACGCATACGCCCTTTTTGACCAAGGGCATCATTGTCAACGTTTTGCCGCTTTTCATGTGCTTTAAAGGCGATTCGTATCTACCTCCTGAAATCTGTTTCCTGCAATTCTGCCTTGATTTCAAATCCTCTTCTTTGCCTTCCCTCAATATATTTGTGGACGAGAGTTATCATTTATAACTCTGCAGGTTTGTGAATTGCAGTGCCCTGAACCTCCATCTTACAACTCGTTTTTATGGGAGCTGGCCGCAAAATCGCAGAATGGCTTCAGGCCCTGTTCTGGTTCCGGGGGGCAGGCTGAGCCTGTGGTTAATTCTTCTTCCTGATGGGAAAATAGTGTCACCTGTGCCTGTCCCAACACCAAGAGCTAGTCTCTCGTTGGTTCCACGTCTTCCCGTTTATCCTCAGGACAAATTGCAACCTGTACGGAACAGGAGGTTAAAGGTGCTGATGCTCCAAGTAGGGAGCTTGCTAGTGAAGTGGCTGGAATGGCGAACCCGGGCACAAGGAGATGAGAAATGAGGTGCGTTTTAGAAACCTTTCCCCATCACACGGTGTACCATCTTCTGGGTTTCTCATGCATGTTTTTGATGTAGGAAGATGCCCTTGAACCTGGAGATTTGGGACCCATGCGATGGGTACCACGCAGTATTACTTTAAAGGGTCTGCGTTTGCTCACCCAACCTCACCAAACCTCTCAGCCCCAAGAGTGTCCACCCTTATGTCTCATCCAGCTGTGGGTCTAGATATGGTCAATCCAGGTTGCATCACAGCCCCTGAACGCATTGTGTAAGAATTTCTCTCTCTTTCTCTGTCTTTGTTTCATGGGTGTTTCAAAGTAATTTATTTTCATAATGGGATTTAGCTGCTTTTCACTGCTGTGTTTATGCCGCTTTACACCCACTTGACACACTAACAGAGAGATATCAATACATAGGTTTTACGATTATTACTAGTCAGATATATTCTTGTGCGGTGAATAGGGCGTGTTGAGTCCAGTTCTCTGAGCAAGGAGTAGGTCTTGTCTATTACATATTGGGTTTATGGAACGGTATCTGAGCTAATTTGATACCCTTGTTTTATGTATCACCCCACCTCACCTTTCCCGTTAAGCAGCCATAGTGTGTTTTCTGCATGTGTGACTCTGTTCTGTTTTGTAATTCAGTTCAAGTGTAACGGTTTTTACATTCCCTCTATCTGTGATACCTTATGAGAAGTGTCCTTTTCTTTGTGACTTATTTCACTTAGAATCGTCGTACCTAAATCCACTCATCATGCTGCTACTAACCTTACCACATTGATTTCATGGCTGAGTGATATTCCATTGTACATAAGGACCACAACTTCTTTATCCATTTTTCTCTTTCCTGGGATATTTAAGGTGGAATGAAGTGGAGGTCCTGGTCAACAGAGCAGCCCTAAACTTTGGGGTGCTTGTGTCTTGCTGATTTTTAATTTTCCCAATTTCTACCCCCATGAGTGGAAGTGCCCTACGCTCTCTAAGCTGTGTTTTTCAGATGTTTCAGGACTCACCGGACACTTCTCCAGAGTGGCTCTTGGCCATTTACATCCCGCCCATCAGTGTAGCAAGGCTCCCATTTCTCCATGGCCTGTCCTGCATTTCTGGTTTTGAGACTCTTTTCAGCATGGCCCTTTTGACCGATGGGAAGCGAGACTTCTTTGTAGCGCTGATTTGCCTTTCCAGGTTGCTTGGTTGGCCAAAAAGGGCGTATGCGTTTTTTCCTGAATATATTCAGGAAAAAACGCATACGCCCTTTTTGGCCAAGGGCATCATTGTCAACGTTTTGCCGCTTTTCATGTGCTTTAAAGGCGATTCGTATCTACCTCCTGAAATCTGTTTCCTGCAATTCTGCCTTGATTTCAAATCCTCTTCTTTGCCTTCCCTCAATATATTTGTGGACGAGAGTTATCATTTATAACTCTGCAGGTTTGTGAATTGCAGTGCCCTGAACCTCCATTTTACAACTCGTTTTTATGGGAGCTGGCCGCAAAATTGCAGAATGGCTTCAGGCCCTGTTCTGGTTCCGGGGGGCAGGCTGAGCCTGTGGTTAATTCTTCTTCCTGATGGGAAAATAGTGTCACCTGTGCCTGTCCCAACACCAAGAGCTAGTCTCTCGTTGGTTCCACGTCTTCCCGTTTATCCTCAGGACAAATTGCAACCTGTACGGAACAGGAGGTTAAAGGTGCTGATGCTCCAAGTAGGGAGCTTGCTAGTGAAGCGGCTGGAATGGCGAACCCGGGCACAAGGAGATGAGAAATGAGGTGCGTTTTAGAAACCTTTCCCCATCACACGGTGTACCATCTTCTGGGTTTCTCATGCATGTTTTTGATGTAGGAAGATGCCCTTGAACCTGGAGATTTGGGACCCATGCGATGGGTACCACGCAGTATTACTTTAAAGGGTCTGCGTTTGCTCACCCAACCTCACCAAACCTCTCAGCCCCAAGAGTGTCCACCCTTATGTCTCATCCAGCTGTGGGTCTAGATATGGTCAATCCAGGTTGCATCACAGCCCCTGAACGCATTGTGTAAGAATTTCTCTCTCTTTCACTGTCTTTGTTTCATGGGTGTTTCAAAGTAATTTATTTTTATGATGGGGTTTAGCTGCTTTTCACTGCTGTGTTTATGCCGCTTTACACCCACTTGACACACTAACAGAGAGATATCAATACATAGGTTTTACGATTATTATTAGTCAGATATATTCTTGTGCGGTGAATAGGGCGTGTTGAGTCCAGTTCTCTGAGCAAGGAGTAGGTCTTGTCTATTACATATTGGGTTTATGGAACGGTATCTGAGCTAACTTGATACCCTTGTTTTATGTATCACCCCACCTCACCTTTCCCGTTAAGCAGCCATAGTGTGTTTTCTGCATGTGTGACTCTGTTCTGTTTTGTAATTCAGTTCAAGTGTAACGGTTTTTACATTCCCTCTATCTGTGATACCTTATGAGAAGTGTCCTTTTCTGTGTGACTTATTTCACTTAGAATCGTCGTACCTAAATCCACTCATCATGCTGCTACTAACCTTACGACATTGATTTCATGGCTGAGTGATATTCCATTGTACATAAGGACCACAACTTCTTTATCCATTTTTCTCTTTCCTGGGATATTTAAGGTGGAATGAAGTGGAGGTCCTGGTCAACAGAGCAGCCCTAAACTTTGGGGTGCTTGTGTCTTGCTGATTTTTCATTTTCCCAATTTCTACCCCCATGAGTGGAAGTGCCCTACGCTCTCTAAGCTGTGTTTTTCAGATGTTTCAGGACTCACCGGACACTTCTCCAGAGTGGCTCTTGGCCATTTACATCCCGCCCATCAGTGTAGCAAGGCTCCCATTTCTCCATGGCCTGTCCTGCATTTCTGGTTTTGAGACTCTTTTCAGCATGGCCCTTTTGACCGATGGGAAGCGAGACTTCTTTGTAGCGCTGATTTGCCTTTCCAGGTTGCTTGGTTGGCCAAAAAGGGCGTATGCGTTTTTTCCTGAATATAGTCAGGAAAAAACGCATACGCCCTTTTTGGCCAAGGGCATCATTGTCAACGTTTTGCTGCTTTTCATGTGCTTTAAAGGCGATTCGTATCTACCTCCTGAAATCTGTTTCCTGCAATTCTGCCTTGATTTCAAATCCTCTTCTTTGCCTTCCCTCAATATATTTGTGGACGAGAGTTATCATTTATAACTCTGCAGGTTTGTGAATTGCAGTGCCCTGAACCTCCATTTTACAACTCGTTTTTATGGGAGCTGGCCGCAAAATCGCAGAATGGCTTCAGGCCCTGTTCTGGTTCCGGGGGGCAGGCTGAGCCTGTGGTTAATTCTTCTTCCTGATGGGAAAATAGTGTCACCTGTGCCTGTCCCAACACCAAGAGCTAGTCTCTCGTTGGTTCCACGTCTTCCCGTTTATCCTCAGGACAAATTGCAACCTGTACGGAACAGGAGGTTAAAGGTGCTGATGCTCCAAGTAGGGAGCTTGCTAGTAAAGTGGCTGGAATGGCGAACCCGGGCACAAGGAGATGAGAAATGAGGTGCGTTTTAGAAACCTTTCCCCATCACACGGTGTACCATCTTCTGGGTTTCTCATGCATGTTTTTGATGTAGGAAGATGCCCTTGAACCTGGAGATTTGGGACCCATGCGATGGGTACCACGCAGTATTACTTTAAAGGGTCTGCGTTTGCTCACCCAACCTCACCAAACCTCTCAGCCCCAAGAGTGTCCACCCTTATGTCTCATCCAGCTGTGCGTCTAGATATGGTCAATCCAGGTTGCATCACAGCCCCTGAACGCATTGTGTAAGAATTTCTCTCTCTTTCACTGTCTTTGTTTCATGGGTGTTTCAAAGTAATTTATTTTTATAATGGGGTTTAGCTGCTTTTCACTGCTGTGTTTATGCCGCTTTACACCCACTTGACACACTAACAGAGAGATATCAATACATAGGTTTTACGATTATTACTAGTCAGGTATATTCTTGTGCGGTGAATAGGGCGTGTTGAGTCCATTTCTCTGAGCAAGGAGTAGGTCTTGTCTATTACATATTGGGTTTATGGAACGGTATCTGAGCTAACTTGATACCCTTGTTTTATGTATCACCCCACCTCACCTTTCCCGTTAAGCAGCCATAGTGTGTTTTCTGCATGTGTGACTCTGTTCTGTTTTGTAATTCAGTTCAAGTGTAACGGTTTTTACATTCCCTCTATCTGTGATACCTTATGAGAAGTGTCCTTTTCTGTGTGACTTATTTCACTTAGAATCGTCGTACCTAAATCCACTCATCATGCTGCTACTAACCTTACGACATTGATTTCATGGCTGAGTGATATTCCATTGTACATAAGGACCACAACTTCTTTATCCATTTTTCTCTTTCCTGGGATATTTAAGGTGGAATGAAGTGGAGGTCCTGGTCAACAGAGCAGCCCTAAACTTTGGGGTGCTTGTGTCTTGCTGATTTTTCATTTTCCCAATTTCTACCCCCATGAGTGGAAGTGCCCTACGCTCTCTAAGCTGTGTTTTTCAGATGTTTCAGGACTCACCGGACACTTCTCCAGAGTGGCTCTTGGCCATTTACATCCCGCCCATCAGTGTAGCAAGGCTCCCATTTCTCCATGGCCTGTCCTGCATTTCTGGTTTTGAGACTTTTTTCAGCATGGCCCTTTTGACCGATGGGAAGCGAGACTTCTTTGTAGCGCTGATTTGCCTTTCCAGGTTGCTTGGTTGGCCAAAAAGGGCGTATGCGTTTTTTCCTGAATATATTCAGGAAAAAACGCATACGCCCTTTTTGGCCAAGGGCATCATTGTCAACGTTTTGCTGCTTTTCATGTGCTTTAAAGGCGATTCGTATCTACCTCCTGAAATCTGTTTCCTGCAATTCTGCCTTGATTTCAAATCCTCTTCTTTGCCTTCCCTCAATATATTTGTGGACGAGAGTTATCATTTATAACTCTGCAGGTTTGTGAATTGCAGTGCCCTGAACCTCCATTTTACAACTCGTTTTTATGGGAGCTGGCCGCAAAATCGCAGAATGGCTTCAGGCCCTGTTCTGGTTCCGGGGGGCAGGCTGAGCCTGTGGTTAATTCTTCTTCCTGATGGGAAAATAGTGTCACCTGTGCCTGTCCCAACACCAAGAGCTAGTCTCTCGTTGGTTCCACGTCTTCCCGTTTATCCTCAGGACACATTGCAACCTGTACGGAACAGGAGGTTAAAGGTGCTGATGCTCCAAGTAGGGAGCTTGCTAGTAAAGCGGCTGGAATGGCGACCCCGGGCACAAGGAGATGAGAAATGAGGTGCGTTTTAGAAACCTTTCCCCATCACACGGTGTACCATCTTCTGGGTTTCTCATGCATGTTTTTGATGTAGGAAGATGCCCTTGAACCTGGAGATTTGGGACCCATGCGATGGGTACCACGCAGTATTACTTTAAAGGGTCTGCGTTTGCTCACCCAACCTCACCAAACCTCTCAGCCCCAAGAGTGTCCACCCTTATGTCTCATCCAGCTGTGGGTCTAGATATGGTCAATCCAGGTTGCATCACAGCCCCTGAACGCATTGTGTAAGAATTTCTCTCTCTTTCACTGTCTTTGTTTCATGGGTGTTTCAAAGTAATTTATTTTTATAATGGGGTTTAGCTGCTTTTCACTGCTGTGTTTATGCCGCTTTACACCCACTTGACACACTAACAGAGAGATATCAATACATAGGTTTTACGATTATTATTAGTCAGATATATTCTTGTGCGGTGAATAGGGCGTGTTGAGTCCAGTTCTCTGAGCAAGGAGTAGGTCTTGTCTATTACATATTGGGTTTATGGAACGGTATCTGAGCTAACTTGATACCCTTGTTTTATGTATCACCCCACCTCACCTTTCCCGTTAAGCAGCCATAGTGTGTTTTCTGCATGTGTGACTCTGTTCTGTTTTGTAATTCAGTTCAAGTGTAACGGTTTTTACATTCCCTCTATCTGTGATACCTTATGAGAAGTGTCCTTTTCTGTGTGACTTATTTCACTTAGAATCGTCGTACCTAAATCCACTCATCATGCTGCTACTAACCTTACGACATTGATTTCATGGCTGAGTGATATTCCATTGTACATAAGGACCACAACTTCTTTATCCATTTTTCTCTTTCCTGGGATATTTAAGGTGGAATGAAGTGGAGGTCCTGGTCAACAGAGCAGCCCTAAACTTTGGGGTGCTTGTGTCTTGCTGATTTTTCATTTTCCCAATTTCTACCCCCATGAGTGGAAGTGCCCTACGCTCTCTAAGCTGTGTTTTTCAGATGTTTCAGGACTCACCGGACACTTCTCCAGAGTGGCTCCTGGCAATTTACATCCCCCCCATCAGTGTAGCAAGGCTCCCATTTCTCCATGGCCTGTCCTGCATTTCTGGTTTTGAGACTTTTTTCAGCATGGCCCTTTTGACCGATGGGAAGCGAGACTTCTTTGTAGCGCTGATTTGCCTTTCCAGGTTGCTTGGTTGGCCAAAAAGGGCGTATGCGTTTTTTCCTGAATATATTCAGGAAAAAACGCATACGCCCTTTTTGGCCAAGGGCATCATTGTCAACGTTTTGCCGCTTTTCATGTGCTTTAAAGGCGATTCGTATCTACCTCCTGAAATCTGTTTCCTGCAATTCTGCCTTGATTTCAAATCCTCTTCTTTGCCTTCCCTCAATATATTTGTGGACGAGAGTTATCATTTATAACTCTGCAGGTTTGTGAATTGTAGTGCCCTGAACCTCCATCTTACAACTCGTTTTTATGGGAGCTGGCCGCAAAATCGCAGAATGGCTTCAGGCCCTGTTCTGGTTCCGGGGGGCAGGCTGAGCCTGTGGTTAATTCTTCTTCCTGATGGGAAAATAGTGTCACCTGTGCCTGTCCCAACACCAAGAGCTAGTCTCTCGTTGGTTCCACGTCTTCCCGTTTATCCTCAGGACAAATTGCAACCTGTACGGAACAGGAGGTTAAAGGTGCTGATGCTCCAAGTAGGGAGCTTGCTAGTGAAGCGGCTGGAATGGCGAACCCGGGCACAAGGAGATGAGAAATGAGGTGCGTTTTAGAAACCTTTCCCCATCACACGGTGTACCATCTTCTGGGTTTCTCATGCATGTTTTTGATGTAGGAAGATGCCCTTGAACCTGGAGATTTGGGACCCATGCGATGGGTACCACGCAGTATTACTTTAAAGGGTCTGCGTTTGCTCACCCAACCTCACCAAACCTCTCAGCCCCAAGAGTGTCCACCCTTATGTCTCATCCAGCTGTGGGTCTAGATATGGTCAATCCAGGTTGCATCACAGCCCCTGAACGCATTGTGTAAGAATTTCTCTCTCTTTCACTGTCTTTGTTTCATGGGTGTTTCAAAGTAATTTATTTTTATAATGGGGTTTAGCTGCTTTTCACTGCTGTGTTTATGCCGCTTTACACCCACTTGACACACTAACAGAGAGATATCAATACATAGGTTTTACGATTATTATTAGTCAGATATATTCTTGTGCGGTGAATAGGGCGTGTTGAGTCCAGTTCTCTGAGCAAGGAGTAGGTCTTGTCTATTACATATTGGGTTTATGGAACGGTATCTGAGCTAACTTGATACCCTTGTTTTATGTATCACCCCACCTCACCTTTCCCGTTAAGCAGCCATAGTGTGTTTTCTGCATGTGTGACTCTGTTCTGTTTTGTAATTCAGTTCAAGTGTAACGGTTTTTACATTCCCTCTATCTGTGATACCTTATGAGAAGTGTCCTTTTCTGTGTGACTTATTTCACTTAGAATCGTCGTACCTAAATCCACTCATCATGCTGCTACTAACCTTACGACATTGATTTCATGGCTGAGTGATATTCCATTGTACATAAGGACCACAACTTCTTTATCCATTTTTCTCTTTCCTGGGATATTTAAGGTGGAATGAAGTGGAGGTCCTGGTCAACAGAGCAGCCCTAAACTTTGGGGTGCTTGTGTCTTGCTGATTTTTAATTTTCCCAATTTATACCCCCATGAGTGGAAGTGCCCTACGCTCTCTAAGCTGTGTTTTTCAGATGTTTCAGGACTCACCGGACACTTCTCCAGAGTGGCTCCTGGCAATTTACATCCCCCCCATCAGTGTAGCAAGGCTCCCATTTCTCCATGGCCTGTCCTGCATTTCTGGTTTTGAGACTTTTTTCAGCATGGCCCTTTTGACCGATGGGAAGCGAGACTTCTTTGTAGCGCTGATTTGCCTTTCCAGGTTGCTTGGTTGGCCAAAAAGGGCGTATGCGTTTTTTCCTGAATATATTCAGGAAAAAACGCATACGCCCTTTTTGGCCAAGGGCATCATTGTCAACGTTTTGCCGCTTTTCATGTGCTTTAAAGGCGATTCGTATCTACCTCCTGAAATCTGTTTCCTGCAATTCTGCCTTGATTTCAAATCCTCTTCTTTGCCTTCCCTCAATATATTTGTGGACGAGAGTTATCATTTATAACTCTGCAGGTTTGTGAATTGCAGTGCCCTGAACCTCCATCTTACAACTCGTTTTTATGGGAGCTGGCCGCAAAATCGCAGAATGGCTTCAGGCCCTGTTCTGGTTCCGGGGGCAGGCTGAGCCTGTGGTTAATTCTTCTTCCTGATGGGAAAATAGTGTCACCTGTGCCTGTCCCAACACCAAGAGCTAGTCTCTCGTTGGTTCCACGTCTTCCCGTTTATCCTCAGGACAAATTGCAACCTGTACGGAACAGGAGGTTAAAGGTGCTGATGCTCCAAGTAGGGAGCTTGCTAGTGAAGCGGCTGGAATGGCGAACCCGGGCACAAGGAGATGAGAAATGAGGTGCGTTTTAGAAACCTTTCCCCATCACACGGTGTACCATCTTCTGGGTTTCTCATGCATGTTTTTGATGTAGGAAGATGCCCTTGAACCTGGAGATTTGGGACCCATGCGATGGGTACCACGCAGTATTACTTTAAAGGGTCTGCGTTTGCTCACCCAACCTCACCAAACCTCTCAGCCCCAAGAGTGTCCACCCTTATGTCTCATCCAGCTGTGGGTCTAGATATGGTCAATCCAGGTTGCATCACAGCCCCTGAACGCATTGTGTAAGAATTTCTCTCTCTTTCACTGTCTTTGTTTCATGGGTGTTTCAAAGTAATTTATTTTTATAATGGGGTTTAGCTGCTTTTCACTGCTGTGTTTATGCCGCTTTACACCCACTTGACACACTAACAGAGAGATATCAATACATAGGTTTTACGATTATTATTAGTCAGATATATTCTTGTGCGGTGAATAGGGCGTGTTGAGTCCAGTTCTCTGAGCAAGGAGTAGGTCTTGTCTATTACATATTGGGTTTATGGAACGGTATCTGAGCTAACTTGATACCCTTGTTTTATGTATCACCCAACCTCACCTTTCCCGTTAAGCAGCCATAGTGTGTTTTCTGCATGTGTGACTCTGTTCTGTTTTGTAATTCAGTTCAAGTGTAACGGTTTTTACATTCCCTCTATCTGTGATACCTTATGAGAAGTGTCCTTTTCTGTGTGACTTATTTCACTTAGAATCGTCGTACCTAAATCCACTCATCATGCTGCTACTAACCTTACGACATTGATTTCATGGCTGAGTGATATTCCATTGTACATAAGGACCACAACTTCTTTATCCATTTTTCTCTTTCCTGGGATATTTAAGGTGGAATGAAGTGGAGGTCCTGGTCAACAGAGCAGCCCTAAACTTTGGGGTGCTTGTGTCTTGCTGATTTTTCATTTTCCCAATTTCTACCCCCATGAGTGGAAGTGCCCTACGCTCTCTAAGCTGTGTTTTTCAGATGTTTCAGGACTCACCGGACACTTCTCCAGAGTGGCTCTTGGCCATTTACATCCCGCCCATCAGTGTAGCAAGGCTCCCATTTCTCCATGGCCTGTCCTGCATTTCTGGTTTTGAGACTCTTTTCAGCATGGCCCTTTTGACCGATGGGAAGCGAGACTTCTTTGTAGCGCTGATTTGCCTTTCCAGGTTGCTTGGTTGGCCAAAAAGGGCGTATGCGTTTTTTCCTGAATATAGTCAGGAAAAAACAGCATACGCCCTTTTTGGCCAAGGGCATCATTGTCAACGTTTTGCTGCTTTTCATGTGCTTTAAAGGCGATTCGTATCTACCTCCTGAAATCTGTTTCCTGCAATTCTGCCTTGATTTCAAATCCTCTTCTTTGCCTTCCCTCAATATATTTGTGGACGAGAGTTATCATTTATAACTCTGCAGGTTTGTGAATTGCAGTGCCCTGAACCTCCATTTTACAACTCGTTTTTATGAGAGCTGGCCGCAAAATCGCAGAATGGCTTCAGGCCCTGTTCTGGTTCCGGGGGGCAGGCTGAGCCTGTGGTTAATTCTTCTTCCTGATGGGAAAATAGTGTCACCTGTGCCTGTCCCAACACCAAGAGCTAGTCTCTCGTTGGTTCCACGTCTTCCCGTTTATCCTCAGGACAAATTGCAACCTGTACGGAACAGGAGGTTAAAGGTGCTGATGCTCCAAGTAGGGAGCTTGCTAGTAAAGTGGCTGGAATGGCGAACCCGGGCACAAGGAGATGAGAAATGAGGTGCGTTTTAGAAACCTTTCCCCATCACACGGTGTACCATCTTCTGGGTTTCTCATGCATGTTTTTGATGTAGGAAGATGCCCTTGAACCTGGAGATTTGGGACCCATGCGATGGGTACCACGCAGTATTACTTTAAAGGGTCTGCGTTTGCTCACCCAACCTCACCAAACCTCTCAGCCCCAAGAGTGTCCACCCTTATGTCTCATCCAGCTGTGCGTCTAGATATGGTCAATCCAGGTTGCATCACAGCCCCTGAACGCATTGTGTAAGAATTTCTCTCTCTTTCACTGTCTTTGTTTCATGGGTGTTTCAAAGTAATTTATTTTTATAATGGGGTTTAGCTGCTTTTCACTGCTGTGTTTATGCCGCTTTACACCCACTTGACACACTAACAGAGAGATATCAATACATAGGTTTTACGATTATTATTAGTCAGATATATTCTTGTGCGGTGAATAGGGCGTGTTGAGTCCAGTTCTCTGAGCAAGGAGTAGGTCTTGTCTATTACATATTGGGTTTATGGAACGGTATCTGAGCTAACTTGATACCCTTGTTTTATGTATCACCCCACCTCACCTTTCCCGTTAAGCAGCCATAGTGTGTTTTCTGCATGTGTGACTCTGTTCTGTTTTGTAATTCAGTTCAAGTGTAACGGTTTTTACATTCCCTCTATCTGTGATACCTTATGAGAAGTGTCCTTTTCTGTGTGACTTATTTCACTTAGAATCGTCGTACCTAAATCCACTCATCATGCTGCTACTAACCTTACGACATTGATTTCATGGCTGAGTGATATTCCATTGTACATAAGGACCACAACTTCTTTATCCATTTTTCTCTTTCCTGGGATATTTAAGGTGGAATGAAGTGGAGGTCCTGGTCAACAGAGCAGCCCTAAACTTTGGGGTGCTTGTGTCTTGCTGATTTTTCATTTTCCCAATTTCTACCCCCATGAGTGGAAGTGCCCTACGCTCTCTAAGCTGTGTTTTTCAGATGTTTCAGGACTCACCGGACACTTCTCCAGAGTGGCTCTTGGCCATTTACATCCCGCCCATCAGTGTAGCAAGGCTCCCATTTCTCCATGGCCTGTCCTGCATTTCTGGTTTTGAGACTCTTTTCAGCATGGCCCTTTTGACCGATGGGAAGCGAGACTTCTTTGTAGCGCTGATTTGCCTTTCCAGGTTGCTTGGTTGGCCAAAAAGGGCGTATGCGTTTTTTCCTGAATATAGTCAGGAAAAAACGCATACGCCCTTTTTGGCCAAGGGCATCATTGTCAACGTTTTGCTGCTTTTCATGTGCTTTAAAGGCGATTCGTATCTACCTCCTGAAATCTGTTTCCTGCAATTCTGCCTTGATTTCAAATCCTCTTCTTTGCCTTCCCTCAATATATTTGTGGACGAGAGTTATCATTTATAACTCTGCAGGTTTGTGAATTGCAGTGCCCTGAACCTCCATTTTACAACTCGTTTTTATGAGAGCTGGCCGCAAAATCGCAGAATGGCTTCAGGCCCTGTTCTGGTTCCGGGGGGCAGGCTGAGCCTGTGGTTAATTCTTCTTCCTGATGGGAAAATAGTGTCACCTGTGCCTGTCCCAACACCAAGAGCTAGTCTCTCGTTGGTTCCACGTCTTCCCGTTTATCCTCAGGACAAATTGCAACCTGTACGGAACAGGAGGTTAAAGGTGCTGATGCTCCAAGTAGGGAGCTTGCTAGTAAAGTGGCTGGAATGGCGAACCCGGGCACAAGGAGATGAGAAATGAGGTGCGTTTTAGAAACCTTTCCCCATCACACGGTGTACCATCTTCTGGGTTTCTCATGCATGTTTTTGATGTAGGAAGATGCCCTTGAACCTGGAGATTTGGGACCCATGCGATGGGTACCACGCAGTATTACTTTAAAGGGTCTGCGTTTGCTCACCCAACCTCACCAAACCTCTCAGCCCCAAGAGTGTCCACCCTTATGTCTCATCCAGCTGTGCGTCTAGATATGGTCAATCCAGGTTGCATCACAGCCCCTGAACGCATTGTGTAAGAATTTCTCTCTCTTTCACTGTCTTTGTTTCATGGGTGTTTCAAAGTAATTTATTTTTATAATGGGGTTTAGCTGCTTTTCACTGCTGTGTTTATGCCGCTTTACACCCACTTGACACACTAACAGAGAGATATCAATACATAGGTTTTACGATTATTATTAGTCAGATATATTCTTGTGCGGTGAATAGGGCGTGTTGAGTCCAGTTCTCTGAGCAAGGAGTAGGTCTTGTCTATTACATATTGGGTTTATGGAACGGTATCTGAGCTAACTTGATACCCTTGTTTTATGTATCACCCCACCTCACCTTTCCCGTTAAGCAGCCATAGTGTGTTTTCTGCATGTGTGACTCTGTTCTGTTTTGTAATTCAGTTCAAGTGTAACGGTTTTTACATTCCCTCTATCTGTGATACCTTATGAGAAGTGTCCTTTTCTGTGTGACTTATTTCACTTAGAATCGTCGTACCTAAATCCACTCATCATGCTGCTACTAACCTTACGACATTGATTTCATGGCTGAGTGATATTCCATTGTACATAAGGACCACAACTTCTTTATCCATTTTTCTCTTTCCTGGGATATTTAAGGTGGAATGAAGTGGAGGTCCTGGTCAACAGAGCAGCCCTAAACTTTGGGGTGCTTGTGTCTTGCTGATTTTTCATTTTCCCAATTTCTACCCCCATGAGTGGAAGTGCCCTACGCTCTCTAAGCTGTGTTTTTCAGATGTTTCAGGACTCACCGGACACTTCTCCAGAGTGGCTCTTGGCCATTTACATCCCGCCCATCAGTGTAGCAAGGCTCCCATTTCTCCATGGCCTGTCCTGCATTTCTGGTTTTGAGACTCTTTTCAGCATGGCCCTTTTGACCGATGGGAAGCGAGACTTCTTTGTAGCGCTGATTTGCCTTTCCAGGTTGCTTGGTTGGCCAAAAAGGGCGTATGCGTTTTTTCCTGAATATAGTCAGGAAAAAACGCATACGCCCTTTTTGGCCAAGGGCATCATTGTCAACGTTTTGCTGCTTTTCATGTGCTTTAAAGGCGATTCGTATCTACCTCCTGAAATCTGTTTCCTGCAATTCTGCCTTGATTTCAAATCCTCTTCTTTGCCTTCCCTCAATATATTTGTGGACGAGAGTTATCATTTATAACTCTGCAGGTTTGTGAATTGCAGTGCCCTGAACCTCCATTTTACAACTCGTTTTTATGAGAGCTGGCCGCAAAATCGCAGAATGGCTTCAGGCCCTGTTCTGGTTCCGGGGGGCAGGCTGAGCCTGTGGTTAATTCTTCTTCCTGATGGGAAAATAGTGTCACCTGTGCCTGTCCCAACACCAAGAGCTAGTCTCTCGTTGGTTCCACGTCTTCCCGTTTATCCTCAGGACAAATTGCAACCTGTACGGAACAGGAGGTTAAAGGTGCTGATGCTCCAAGTAGGGAGCTTGCTAGTAAAGTGGCTGGAATGGCGAACCCGGGCACAAGGAGATGAGAAATGAGGTGCGTTTTAGAAACCTTTCCCCATCACACGGTGTACCATCTTCTGGGTTTCTCATGCATGTTTTTGATGTAGGAAGATGCCCTTGAACCTGGAGATTTGGGACCCATGCGATGGGTACCACGCAGTATTACTTTAAAGGGTCTGCGTTTGCTCACCCAACCTCACCAAACCTCTCAGCCCCAAGAGTGTCCACCCTTATGTCTCATCCAGCTGTGCGTCTAGATATGGTCAATCCAGGTTGCATCACAGCCCCTGAACGCATTGTGTAAGAATTTCTCTCTCTTTCACTGTCTTTGTTTCATGGGTGTTTCAAAGTAATTTATTTTTATAATGGGGTTTAGCTGCTTTTCACTGCTGTGTTTATGCCGCTTTACACCCACTTGACACACTAACAGAGAGATATCAATACATAGGTTTTACGATTATTACTAGTCAGGTATATTCTTGTGCGGTGAATAGGGCGTGTTGAGTCCATTTCTCTGAGCAAGGAGTAGGTCTTGTCTATTACATATTGGGTTTATGGAACGGTATCTGAGCTAACTTGATACCCTTGTTTTATGTATCACCCCACCTCACCTTTCCCGTTAAGCAGCCATAGTGTGTTTTCTGCATGTGTGACTCTGTTCTGTTTTGTAATTCAGTTCAAGTGTAACGGTTTTTACATTCCCTCTATCTGTGATACCTTATGAGAAGTGTCCTTTTCTGTGTGACTTATTTCACTTAGAATCGTCGTACCTAAATCCACTCATCATGCTGCTACTAACCTTACGACATTGATTTCATGGCTGAGTGATATTCCATTGTACATAAGGACCACAACTTCTTTATCCATTTTTCTCTTTCCTGGGATATTTAAGGTGGAATGAAGTGGAGGTCCTGGTCAACAGAGCAGCCCTAAACTTTGGGGTGCTTGTGTCTTGCTGATTTTTCATTTTCCCAATTTCTACCCCCATGAGTGGAAGTGCCCTACGCTCTCTAAGCTGTGTTTTTCAGATGTTTCAGGACTCACCGGACACTTCTCCAGAGTGGCTCTTGGCCATTTACATCCCGCCCATCAGTGTAGCAAGGCTCCCATTTCTCCATGGCCTGTCCTGCATTTCTGGTTTTGAGACTTTTTTCAGCATGGCCCTTTTGACCGATGGGAAGCGAGACTTCTTTGTAGCGCTGATTTGCCTTTCCAGGTTGCTTGGTTGGCCAAAAAGGGCGTATGCGTTTTTTCCTGAATATATTCAGGAAAAAACGCATACGCCCTTTTTGGCCAAGGGCATCATTGTCAACGTTTTGCTGCTTTTCATGTGCTTTAAAGGCGATTCGTATCTACCTCCTGAAATCTGTTTCCTGCAATTCTGCCTTGATTTCAAATCCTCTTCTTTGCCTTCCCTCAATATATTTGTGGACGAGAGTTATCATTTATAACTCTGCAGGTTTGTGAATTGCAGTGCCCTGAACCTCCATTTTACAACTCGTTTTTATGGGAGCTGGCCGCAAAATCGCAGAATGGCTTCAGGCCCTGTTCTGGTTCCGGGGGGCAGGCTGAGCCTGTGGTTAATTCTTCTTCCTGATGGGAAAATAGTGTCACCTGTGCCTGTCCCAACACCAAGAGCTAGTCTCTCGTTGGTTCCACGTCTTCCCGTTTATCCTCAGGACACATTGCAACCTGTACGGAACAGGAGGTTAAAGGTGCTGATGCTCCAAGTAGGGAGCTTGCTAGTAAAGCGGCTGGAATGGCGACCCCGGGCACAAGGAGATGAGAAATGAGGTGCGTTTTAGAAACCTTTCCCCATCACACGGTGTACCATCTTCTGGGTTTCTCATGCATGTTTTTGATGTAGGAAGATGCCCTTGAACCTGGAGATTTGGGACCCATGCGATGGGTACCACGCAGTATTACTTTAAAGGGTCTGCGTTTGCTCACCCAACCTCACCAAACCTCTCAGCCCCAAGAGTGTCCACCCTTATGTCTCATCCAGCTGTGGGTCTAGATATGGTCAATCCAGGTTGCATCACAGCCCCTGAACGCATTGTGTAAGAATTTCTCTCTCTTTCACTGTCTTTGTTTCATGGGTGTTTCAAAGTAATTTATTTTTATAATGGGGTTTAGCTGCTTTTCACTGCTGTGTTTATGCCGCTTTACACCCACTTGACACACTAACAGAGAGATATCAATACATAGGTTTTACGATTATTATTAGTCAGATATATTCTTGTGCGGTGAATAGGGCGTGTTGAGTCCAGTTCT
Source organism: Balaenoptera ricei (assembly GCF_028023285.1). Lineage (NCBI taxonomy): Eukaryota > Metazoa > Chordata > Mammalia > Artiodactyla > Balaenopteridae > Balaenoptera > Balaenoptera ricei. The sequence continues at coordinate 475,624 of NW_026777439.1, read as the reverse complement.
CTGAGCAAGGAGTAGGTCTTGTCTATTACATATTGGGTTTATGGAACGGTATCTGAGCTAACTTGATACCCTTGTTTTATGTATCACCCCACCTCACCTTTCCCGTTAAGCAGCCATAGTGTGTTTTCTGCATGTGTGACTCTGTTCTGTTTTGTAATTCAGTTCAAGTGTAACGGTTTTTACATTCCCTCTATCTGTGATACCTTATGAGAAGTGTCCTTTTCTGTGTGACTTATTTCACTTAGAATCGTCGTACCTAAATCCACTCATCATGCTGCTACTAACCTTACGACATTGATTTCATGGCTGAGTGATATTCCATTGTACATAAGGACCACAACTTCTTTATCCATTTTTCTCTTTCCTGGGATATTTAAGGTGGAATGAAGTGGAGGTCCTGGTCAACAGAGCAGCCCTAAACTTTGGGGTGCTTGTGTCTTGCTGATTTTTAATTTTCCCAATTTATACCCCCATGAGTGGAAGTGCCCTACGCTCTCTAAGCTGTGTTTTTCAGATGTTTCAGGACTCACCGGACACTTCTCCAGAGTGGCTCCTGGCAATTTACATCCCCCCCATCAGTGTAGCAAGGCTCCCATTTCTCCATGGCCTGTCCTGCATTTCTGGTTTTGAGACTTTTTTCAGCATGGCCCTTTTGACCGATGGGAAGCGAGACTTCTTTTTAGCGCTGATTTGCCTTTCCAGGTTGCTTGGTTGGCCAAAAAGGGCGTATGCGTTTTTTCCTGAATATATTCAGGAAAAAACGCATACGCCCTTTTTGGCCAAGGGCATCATTGTCAACGTTTTGCCGCTTTTCATGTGCTTTAAAGGCGATTCGTATCTACCTCCTGAAATCTGTTTCCTGCAATTCTGCCTTGATTTCAAATCCTCTTCTTTGCCTTCCCTCAATATATTTGTGGACGAGAGTTATCATTTATAACTCTGCAGGTTTGTGAATTTCAGTGCCCTGAACCTCCATCTTACAACTCGTTTTTATGGGAGCTGGCCGCAAAATCGCAGAATGGCTTCAGGCCCTGTTCTGGTTCCGGGGGGCAGGCTGAGCCTGTGGTTAATTCTTCTTCCTGATGGGAAAATAGTGTCACCTGTGCCTGTCCCAACACCAAGAGCTAGTCTCTCGTTGGTTCCACGTCTTCCCGTTTATCCTCAGGACAAATTGCAACCTGTACGGAACAGGAGGTTAAAGGTGCTGATGCTCCAAGTAGGGAGCTTGCTAGTGAAGCGGCTGGAATGGCGAACCCGGGCACAAGGAGATGAGAAATGAGGTGCGTTTTAGAAACCTTTCCCCATCACACGGTGTACCATCTTCTGGGTTTCTCATGCATGTTTTTGATGTAGGAAGATGCCCTTGAACCTGGAGATTTGGGACCCATGCGATGGGTACCACGCAGTATTACTTTAAAGGGTCTGCGTTTGCTCACCCAACCTCACCAAACCTCTCAGCCCCAAGAGTGTCCACCCTTATGTCTCATCCAGCTGTGGGTCTAGATATGGTCAATCCAGGTTGCATCACAGCCCCTGAACGCATTGTGTAAGAATTTCTCTCTCTTTCACTGTCTTTGTTTCATGGGTGTTTCAAAGTAATTTATTTTTATAATGGGGTTTAGCTGCTTTTCACTGCTGTGTTTATGCCGCTTTACACCCACTTGACACACTAACAGAGAGATATCAATACATAGGTTTTACGATTATTATTAGTCAGATATATTCTTGTGCGGTGAATAGGGCGTGTTGAGTCCAGTTCTCTGAGCAAGGAGTAGGTCTTGTCTATTACATATTGGGTTTATGGAACGGTATCTGAGCTAACTTGATACCCTTGTTTTATGTATCACCCCACCTCACCTTTCCCGTTAAGCAGCCATAGTGTGTTTTCTGCATGTGTGACTCTGTTCTGTTTTGTAATTCAGTTCAAGTGTAACGGTTTTTACATTCCCTCTATCTGTGATACCTTATGAGAAGTGTCCTTTTCTGTGTGACTTATTTCACTTAGAATCGTCGTACCTAAATCCACTCATCATGCTGCTACTAACCTTACGACATTGATTTCATGGCTGAGTGATATTCCATTGTACATAAGGACCACAACTTCTTTATCCATTTTTCTCTTTCCTGGGATATTTAAGGTGGAATGAAGTGGAGGTCCTGGTCAACAGAGCAGCCCTAAACTTTGGGGTGCTTGTGTCTTGCTGATTTTTAATTTTCCCAATTTATACCCCCATGAGTGGAAGTGCCCTACGCTCTCTAAGCTGTGTTTTTCAGATGTTTCAGGACTCACCGGACACTTCTCCAGAGTGGCTCCTGGCAATTTACATCCCCCCCATCAGTGTAGCAAGGCTCCCATTTCTCCATGGCCTGTCCTGCATTTCTGGTTTTGAGACTTTTTTCAGCATGGCCCTTTTGACCGATGGGAAGCGAGACTTCTTTGTAGCGCTGATTTGCCTTTCCAGGTTGCTTGGTTGGCCAAAAAGGGCGTATGCGTTTTTTCCTGAATATATTCAGGAAAAAACGCATACGCCCTTTTTGGCCAAGGGCATCATTGTCAACGTTTTGCCGCTTTTCATGTGCTTTAAAGGCGATTCGTATCTACCTCCTGAAATCTGTTTCCTGCAATTCTGCCTTGATTTCAAATCCTCTTCTTTGCCTTCCCTCAATATATTTGTGGACGAGAGTTATCATTTATAACTCTGCAGGTTTGTGAATTGCAGTGCCCTGAACCTCCATCTTACAACTCGTTTTTATGGGAGCTGGCCGCAAAATCGCAGAATGGCTTCAGGCCCTGTTCTGGTTCCGGGGGGCAGGCTGAGCCTGTGGTTAATTCTTCTTCCTGATGGGAAAATAGTGTCACCTGTGCCTGTCCCAACACCAAGAGCTAGTCTCTCGTTGGTTCCACGTCTTCCCGTTTATCCTCAGGACAAATTGCAACCTGTACGGAACAGGAGGTTAAAGGTGCTGATGCTCCAAGTAGGGAGCTTGCTAGTGAAGCGGCTGGAATGGCGAACCCGGGCACAAGGAGATGAGAAATGAGGTGCGTTTTAGAAACCTTTCCCCATCACACGGTGTACCATCTTCTGGGTTTCTCATGCATGTTTTTGATGTAGGAAGATGCCCTTGAACCTGGAGATTTGGGACCCATGCGATGGGTACCACGCAGTATTACTTTAAAGGGTCTGCGTTTGCTCACCCAACCTCACCAAACCTCTCAGCCCCAAGAGTGTCCACCCTTATGTCTCATCCAGCTGTGGGTCTAGATATGGTCAATCCAGGTTGCATCACAGCCCCTGAACGCATTGTGTAAGAATTTCTCTCTCTTTCACTGTCTTTGTTTCATGGGTGTTTCAAAGTAATTTATTTTTATAATGGGGTTTAGCTGCTTTTCACTGCTGTGTTTATGCCGCTTTACACCCACTTGACACACTAACAGAGAGATATCAATACATAGGTTTTACGATTATTATTAGTCAGATATATTCTTGTGCGGTGAATAGGGCGTGTTGAGTCCAGTTCTCTGAGCAAGGAGTAGGTCTTGTCTATTACATATTGGGTTTATGGAACGGTATCTGAGCTAACTTGATACCCTTGTTTTATGTATCACCCCACCTCACCTTTCCCGTTAAGCAGCCATAGTGTGTTTTCTGCATGTGTGACTCTGTTCTGTTTTGTAATTCAGTTCAAGTGTAACGGTTTTTACATTCCCTCTATCTGTGATACCTTATGAGAAGTGTCCTTTTCTGTGTGACTTATTTCACTTAGAATCGTCGTACCTAAATCCACTCATCATGCTGCTACTAACCTTACGACATTGATTTCATGGCTGAGTGATATTCCATTGTACATAAGGACCACAACTTCTTTATCCATTTTTCTCTTTCCTGGGATATTTAAGGTGGAATGAAGTGGAGGTCCTGGTCAACAGAGCAGCCCTAAACTTTGGGGTGCTTGTGTCTTGCTGATTTTTAATTTTCCCAATTTCTACCCCCATGAGTGGAAGTGCCCTACGCTCTCTAAGCTGTGTTTTTCAGATGTTTCAGGACTCACCGGACACTTCTCCAGAGTGGCTCTTGGCCATTTACATCCCGCCCATCAGTGTAGCAAGGCTCCCATTTCTCCATGGCCTGTCCTGCATTTCTGGTTTTGAGACTCTTTTCAGCATGGCCCTTTTGACCGATGGGAAGCGAGACTTCTTTGTAGCGCTGATTTGCCTTTCCAGGTTGCTTGGTTGGCCAAAAAGGGCGTATGCGTTTTTTCCTGAATATATTCAGGAAAAACCGCATACGCCCTTTTTGGCCAAGGGCATCATTGTCAACGTTTTTCCGCTTTTCATGTGCTTTAAAGGCGATTCGTATCTACCTCCTGAAATCTGTTTCCTGCAATTCTGCCTTGATTTCAAATCCTCTTCTTTGCCTTCCCTCAATATATTTGTGGACGAGAGTTATCATTTATAACTCTGCAGGTTTGTGAATTGCAGTGCCCTGAACCTCCATTTTACAACTCGTTTTTATGGGAGCTGGCCGCAAAATCGCAGAATGGCTTCAGGCCCTGTTCTGGTTCCGGGGGGCAGGCTGAGCCTGTGGTTAATTCTTCTTCCTGATGGGAAAATAGTGTGACCTGTGCCTGTCCCAACACCTAGAGCTAGTCTCTCGTTGGTTCCACGTCTTCCCGTTTATCCTCAGGACAAATTGCAACCTGTACGGAACAGGAGGTTAAAGGTGCTGATGCTCCAAGTAGGGAGCTTGCTAGTGAAGCGGCTGGAATGGCGAACCCGGGCACAAGGAGATGAGAAATGAGGTGCGTTTTAGAAACCTTTCCCCATCACACGGTGTACCATCTTCTGGGTTTCTCATGCATGTTTTTGATGTAGGAAGATGCCCTTGAACCTGGAGATTTGGGACCCATGCGATGGGTACCACGCAGTATTACTTTAAAGGGTCTGCGTTTGCTCACCCAACCTCACCAAACCTCTCAGCCCCAAGAGTGTCCACCCTTATGTCTCATCCAGCTGTGGGTCTAGATATGGTCAATCCAGGTTGCATCACAGCCCCTGAACGCATCGTGTAAGAATTTCTCTCTCTTTCACTGTCTTTGTTTCATGGGTGTTTCAAAGTAATTTATTTTTATAATGGGGTTTAGCTGCTTTTCACTGCTGTGTTTATGCCGCTTTACACCCACTTGACACACTAACAGAGAGATATCAATACATAGGTTTTACGATTATTATTAGTCAGATATATTCTTGTGCGGTGAATAGGGCGTGTTGAGTCCAGTTCTCTGAGCAAGGAGTAGGTCTTGTCTATTACATATTGGGTTTATGGAACGGTATCTGAGCTAACTTGATACCCTTGTTTTATGTATCACCCCACCTCACCTTTCCCGTTAAGCAGCCATAGTGTGTTTTCTGCATGTGTGACTCTGTTCTGTTTTGTAATTCAGTTCAAGTGTAACGGTTTTTACATTCCCTCTATCTGTGATACCTTATGAGAAGTGTCCATTTCTGTGTGACTTATTTCACTTAGAATCGTCGTACCTAAATCCACTCATCATGCTGCTACTAACCTTACGACATTGATTTCATGGCTGAGTGATATTCCATTGTACATAAGGACCACAACTTCTTTATCCATTTTTCTCTTTCCTGGGATATTTAAGGTGGAATGAAGTGGAGGTCCTGGTCAACAGAGCAGCCCTAAACTTTGGGGTGCTTGTGTCTTGCTGATTTTTAATTTTCCCAATTTCTACCCCCATGAGTGGAAGTGCCCTACGCTCTCTAAGCTGTGTTTTTCAGATGTTTCAGGACTCACCGGACACTTCTCCAGAGTGGCTCTTGGCCATTTACATCCCGCCCATCAGTGTAGCAAGGCTCCCATTTCTCCATGGCCTGTCCTGCATTTCTGGTTTTGAGACTCTTTTCAGCATGGCCCTTTTGACCGATGGGAAGCGAGACTTCTTTGTAGCGCTGATTTGCCTTTCCAGGTTGCTTGGTTGGCCAAAAAGGGCGTATGCGTTTTTTCCTGAATATATTCAGGAAAAAACGCATACGCCCTTTTTGGCCAAGGGCATCATTGTCAACGTTTTTCCGCTTTTCATGTGCTTTAAAGGCGATTCGTATCTACCTCCTGAAATCTGTTTCCTGCAATTCTGCCTTGATTTCAAATCCTCTTCTTTGCCTTCCCTCAATATATTTGTGGACGAGAGTTATCATTTATAACTCTGCAGGTTTGTGAATTGCAGTGCCCTGAACCTCCATTTTACAACTCGTTTTTATGGGAGCTGGCCGCAAAATCGCAGAATGGCTTCAGGCCCTGTTCTGGTTCCGGGGGGCAGGCTGAGCCTGTGGTTAATTCTTCTTCCTGATGGGAAAATAGTGTGACCTGTGCCTGTCCCAACACCTAGAGCTAGTCTCTCGTTGGTTCCACGTCTTCCCGTTTATCCTCAGGACAAATTGCAACCTGTACGGAACAGGAGGTTAAAGGTGCTGATGCTCCAAGTAGGGAGCTTGCTAGTGAAGCGGCTGGAATGGCGAACCCGGGCACAAGGAGATGAGAAATGAGGTGCGTTTTAGAAACCTTTCCCCATCACACGGTGTACCATCTTCTGGGTTTCTCATGCATGTTTTTGATGTAGGAAGATGCCCTTGAACCTGGAGATTTGGGACCCATGCGATGGGTACCACGCAGTATTACTTTAAAGGGTCTGCGTTTGCTCACCCAACCTCACCAAACCTCTCAGCCCCAAGAGTGTCCACCCTTATGTCTCATCCAGCTGTGGGTCTAGATATGGTCAATCCAGGTTGCATCACAGCCCCTGAACGCATCGTGTAAGAATTTCTCTCTCTTTCACTGTCTTTGTTTCATGGGTGTTTCAAAGTAATTTATTTTCATAATGGGGTTTAGCTGCTTTTCACTGCTGTGTTTATGCCGCTTTACACCCACTTGACACACTAACAGAGAGATATCAATACATAGGTTTTACGATTATTACTAGTCAGATATATTCTTGTGCGGTGAATAGGGCGTGTTGAGTCCAGTTCTCTGAGCAAGGAGTAGGTCTTGTCTATTACATATTGGGTTTATGGAACGGTATCTGAGCTAATTTGATACCCTTGTTTTATGTATCACCCCACCTCACCTTTCCCGTTAAGCAGCCATAGTGTGTTTTCTGCATGTGTGACTCTGTTCTGTTTTGTAATTCAGTTCAAGTGTAACGGTTTTTACATTCCCTCTATCTGTGATACCTTATGAGAAGTGTCCTTTTCTTTGTGACTTATTTCACTTAGAATCGTCGTACCTAAATCCACTCATCATGCTGCTACTAACCTTACCACATTGATTTCATGGCTGAGTGATATTCCATTGTACATAAGGACCACAACTTCTTTATCCATTTTTCTCTTTCCTGGGATATTTAAGGTGGAATGAAGTGGAGGTCCTGGTCAACAGAGCAGCCCTAAACTTTGGGGTGCTTGTGTCTTGCTGATTTTTAATTTTCCCAATTTCTACCCCCATGAGTGGAAGTGCCCTACGCTCTCTAAGCTGTGTTTTTCAGATGTTTCAGGACTCACCGGACACTTCTCCAGAGTGGCTCTTGGCCATTTACATCCCGCCCATCAGTGTAGCAAGGCTCCCATTTCTCCATGGCCTGTCCTGCATTTCTGGTTTTGAGACTCTTTTCAGCATGGCCCTTTTGACCGATGGGAAGCGAGACTTCTTTGTAGCGCTGATTTGCCTTTCCAGGTTGCTTGGTTGGCCAAAAAGGGCGTATGCGTTTTTTCCTGAATATATTCAGGAAAAAACGCATACGCCCTTTTTGGCCAAGGGCATCATTGTCAACGTTTTGCCGCTTTTCATGTGCTTTAAAGGCGATTCGTATCTACCTCCTGAAATCTGTTTCCTGCAATTCTGCCTTGATTTCAAATCCTCTTCTTTGCCTTCCCTCAATATATTTGTGGACGAGAGTTATCATTTATAACTCTGCAGGTTTGTGAATTGCAGTGCCCTGAACCTCCATTTTACAACTCGTTTTTATGGGAGCTGGCCGCAAAATTGCAGAATGGCTTCAGGCCCTGTTCTGGTTCCGGGGGGCAGGCTGAGCCTGTGGTTAATTCTTCTTCCTGATGGGAAAATAGTGTCACCTGTGCCTGTCCCAACACCAAGAGCTAGTCTCTCGTTGGTTCCACGTCTTCCCGTTTATCCTCAGGACAAATTGCAACCTGTACGGAACAGGAGGTTAAAGGTGCTGATGCTCCAAGTAGGGAGCTTGCTAGTAAAGCGGCTGGAATGGCGAACCCGGGCACAAGGAGATGAGAAATGAGGTGCGTTTTAGAAACCTTTCCCCATCACACGGTGTACCATCTTCTGGGTTTCTCATGCATGTTTTTGATGTAGGAAGATGCCCTTGAACCTGGAGATTTGGGACCCATGCGATGGGTACCACGCAGTATTACTTTAAAGGGTCTGCGTTTGCTCACCCAACCTCACCAAACCTCTCAGCCCCAAGAGTGTCCACCCTTATGTCTCATCCAGCTGTGGGTCTAGATATGGTCAATCCAGGTTGCATCACAGCCCCTGAACGCATTGTGTAAGAATTTCTCTCTCTTTCACTGTCTTTGTTTCATGGGTGTTTCAAAGTAATTTATTTTTATAATGGGGTTTAGCTGCTTTTCACTGCTGTGTTTATGCCGCTTTACACCCACTTGACACACTAACAGAGAGATATCAATACATAGGTTTTACGATTATTATTAGTCAGATATATTCTTGTGCGGTGAATAGGGCGTGTTGAGTCCAGTTCTCTGAGCAAGGAGTAGGTCTTGTCTATTACATATTGGGTTTATGGAACGGTATCTGAGCTAACTTGATACCCTTGTTTTATGTATCACCCCACCTCACCTTTCCCGTTAAGCAGCCATAGTGTGTTTTCTGCATGTGTGACTCTGTTCTGTTTTGTAATTCAGTTCAAGTGTAACGGTTTTTACATTCCCTCTATCTGTGATACCTTATGAGAAGTGTCCTTTTCTGTGTGACTTATTTCACTTAGAATCGTCGTACCTAAATCCACTCATCATGCTGCTACTAACCTTACGACATTGATTTCATGGCTGAGTGATATTCCATTGTACATAAGGACCACAACTTCTTTATCCATTTTTCTCTTTCCTGGGATATTTAAGGTGGAATGAAGTGGAGGTCCTGGTCAACAGAGCAGCCCTAAACTTTGGGGTGCTTGTGTCTTGCTGATTTTTAATTTTCCCAATTTCTACCCCCATGAGTGGAAGTGCCCTACGCTCTCTAAGCTGTGTTTTTCAGATGTTTCAGGACTCACCGGACACTTCTCCAGAGTGGCTCTTGGCCATTTACATCCCGCCCATCAGTGTAGCAAGGCTCCCATTTCTCCATGGCCTGTCCTGCATTTCTGGTTTTGAGACTCTTTTCAGCATGGCCCTTTTGACCGATGGGAAGCGAGACTTCTTTGTAGCGCTGATTTGCCTTTCCAGGTTGCTTGGTTGGCCAAAAAGGGCGTATGCGTTTTTTCCTGAATATAGTCAGGAAAAAACGCATACGCCCTTTTTGGCCAAGGGCATCATTGTCAACGTTTTGCTGCTTTTCATGTGCTTTAAAGGCGATTCGTATCTACCTCCTGAAATCTGTTTCCTGCAATTCTGCCTTGATTTCAAATCCTCTTCTTTGCCTTCCCTCAATATATTTGTGGACGAGAGTTATCATTTATAACTCTGCAGGTTTGTGAATTGCAGTGCCCTGAACCTCCATTTTACAACTCGTTTTTATGGGAGCTGGCCGCAAAATCGCAGAATGGCTTCAGGCCCTGTTCTGGTTCCGGGGGGCAGGCTGAGCCTGTGGTTAATTCTTCTTCCTGATGGGAAAATAGTGTCACCTGTGCCTGTCCCAACACCTAGAGCTAGTCTCTCGTTGGTTCCACGTCTTCCCGTTTATCCTCAGGACAAATTGCAACCTGTACGGAACAGGAGGTTAAAGGTGCTGATGCTCCAAGTAGGGAGCTTGCTAGTAAAGCGGCTGGAATGGCGAACCCGGGCACAAGGAGATGAGAAATGAGGTGCGTTTTAGAAACCTTTCCCCATCACACGGTGTACCATCTTCTGGGTTTCTCATGCATGTTTTTGATGTAGGAAGATGCCCTTGAACCTGGAGATTTGGGACCCATGCGATGGGTACCACGCAGTATTACTTTAAAGGGTCTGCGTTTGCTCACCCAACCTCACCAAACCTCTCAGCCCCAAGAGTGTCCACCCTTATGTCTCATCCAGCTGTGCGTCTAGATATGGTCAATCCAGGTTGCATCACAGCCCCTGAACGCATTGTGTAAGAATTTCTCTCTCTTTCACTGTCTTTGTTTCATGGGTGTTTCAAAGTAATTTATTTTTATAATGGGGTTTAGCTGCTTTTCACTGCTGTGTTTATGCCGCTTTACACCCACTTGACACACTAACAGAGAGATATCAATACATAGGTTTTACGATTATTACTAGTCAGGTATATTCTTGTGCGGTGAATAGGGCGTGTTGAGTCCAGTTCTCTGAGCAAGGAGTAGGTCTTGTCTATTACATATTGGGTTTATGGAACGGTATCTGAGCTAACTTGATACCCTTGTTTTATGTATCACCCCACCTCACCTTTCCCGTTAAGCAGCCATAGTGTGTTTTCTGCATGTGTGACTCTGTTCTGTTTTGTAATTCAGTTCAAGTGTAACGGTTTTTACATTCCCTCTATCTGTGATACCTTATGAGAAGTGTCCTTTTCTGTGTGACTTATTTCACTTAGAATCGTCGTACCTAAATCCACTCATCATGCTGCTACTAACCTTACGACATTGATTTCATGGCTGAGTGATATTCCATTGTACATAAGGACCACAACTTCTTTATCCATTTTTCTCTTTCCTGGGATATTTAAGGTGGAATGAAGTGGAGGTCCTGGTCAACAGAGCAGCCCTAAACTTTGGGGTGCTTGTGTCTTGCTGATTTTTCATTTTCCCAATTTCTACCCCCATGAGTGGAAGTGCCCTACGCTCTCTAAGCTGTGTTTTTCAGATGTTTCAGGACTCACCGGACACTTCTCCAGAGTGGCTCTTGGCCATTTACATCCCGCCCATCAGTGTAGCAAGGCTCCCATTTCTCCATGGCCTGTCCTGCATTTCTGGTTTTGAGACTCTTTTCAGCATGGCCCTTTTGACCGATGGGAAGCGAGACTTCTTTGTAGCGCTGATTTGCCTTTCCAGGTTGCTTGGTTGGCCAAAAAGGGCGTATGCGTTTTTTCCTGAATATATTCAGGAAAAAACGCATACGCCCTTTTTGGCCAAGGGCATCATTGTCAACGTTTTGCCGCTTTTCATGTGCTTTAAAGGCGATTCGTATCTACCTCCTGAAATCTGTTTCCTGCAATTCTGCCTTGATTTCAAATCCTCTTCTTTGCCTTCCCTCAATATATTTGTGGACGAGAGTTATCATTTATAACTCTGCAGGTTTGTGAATTGCAGTGCCCTGAACCTCCATTTTACAACTCGTTTTTATGGGAGCTGGCCGCAAAATCGCAGAATGGCTTCAGGCCCTGTTCTGGTTCCGGGGGGCAGGCTGAGCCTGTGGTTAATTCTTCTTCCTGATGGGAAAATAGTGTCACCTGTGCCTGTCCCAACACCAAGAGCTAGTCTCTCGTTGGTTCCACGTCTTCCCGTTTATCCTCAGGACACTTTGCAACCTGTACGGAACAGGAGGTTAAAGGTGCTGATGCTCCAAGTAGGGAGCTTGCTAGTAAAGCGGCTGGAATGGCGACCCCGGGCACAAGGAGATGAGAAATGAGGTGCGTTTTAGAAACCTTTCCCCATCACACGGTGTACCATCTTCTGGGTTTCTCATGCATGTTTTTGATGTAGGAAGATGCCCTTGAACCTGGAGATTTGGGACCCATGCGATGGGTACCACGCAGTATTACTTTAAAGGGTCTGCGTTTGCTCACCCAACCTCACCAAACCTCTCAGCCCCAAGAGTGTCCACCCTTATGTCTCATCCAGCTGTGGGTCTAGATATGGTCAATCCAGGTTGCATCACAGCCCCTGAACGCATTGTGTAAGAATTTCTCTCTCTTTCTCTGTCTTTGTTTCATGGGTGTTTCAAAGTAATTTATTTTCATAATGGGATTTAGCTGCTTTTCACTGCTGTGTTTATGCCGCTTTACACCCACTTGACACACTAACAGAGAGATATCAATACATAGGTTTTACGATTATTACTAGTCAGATATATTCTTGTGCGGTGAATAGGGCGTGTTGAGTCCAGTTCTCTGAGCAAGGAGTAGGTCTTGTCTATTACATATTGGGTTTATGGAACGGTATCTGAGCTAATTTGATACCCTTGTTTTATGTATCACCCCACCTCACCTTTCCCGTTAAGCAGCCATAGTGTGTTTTCTGCATGTGTGACTCTGTTCTGTTTTGTAATTCAGTTCAAGTGTAACGGTTTTTACATTCCCTCTATCTGTGATACCTTATGAGAAGTGTCCTTTTCTGTGTGACTTATTTCACTTAGAATCGTCGTACCTAAATCCACTCATCATGCTGCTACTAGCCTTATGACATTGATTTCATGGCTGAGTGATATTCCATTGTACATAAGGACCACAACTTCTTTATCCATTTTTCTCTTTCCTGGGATATTTAAGGTGGAATGAAGTGGAGGTCCTGGTCAACAGAGCAGCCCTAAACTTTGGGGTGCTTGTGTCTTGCTGATTTTTCATTTTCCCAATTTCTACCCCCATGAGTGGAAGTGCCCTACGCTCTCTAAGCTGTGTTTTTCAGATGTTTCAGGACTCACCTGACACTTCTCCAGAGTGGCTCTTGGCCATTTACATCCCGCCCATCAGTGTAGCAAGGCTCCCATTTCTCCATGGCCTGTCCTGCATTTCTGGTTTTGACACTCTTTTCAGCATGGCCCTTTTGACCGATGGGAAGCGAGACTTCTTTTTATCGCTGATTTGCCTTTCCATGTTGCTTGGTTGGCCAAAAAGGGCGTATGCGTTTTTTCCTGAATATATTCAGGAAAAAACGCATACGCCCTTTTTGGCCAAGGGCATCATTGTCAACGTTTTGCCGCTTTTCATGTGCTTTAAAGGCGATTCGTATCTACCTCCTGAAATCTGTTTCCTGCAATTCTGCCTTGATTTCAAATCCTCTTCTTTGCCTTCCCTCAATATATTTGTGGACGAGAGTTATCATTTATAACTCTGCAGGTTTGTGAATTGCAGTGCCCTGAACCTCCATTTTACAACTCGTTTTTATGGGAGCTGGCCGCAAAATCGCAGAATGGCTTCAGGCCCTGTTCTGGTTCCGGGGGGCAGGCTGAGCCTTTTTTTAATTCTTCTTCCTGATGGGAAAATAGTGTGACCTGTGCCTGTCCCAACACCTAGAGCTAGTCTCTCGTTGGTTCCACGTCTTCCCGTTTATCCTCAGGACAAATTGCAACCTGTACGGAACAGGAGGTTAAAGGTGCTGATGCTCCAAGTAGGGAGCTTGCTAGTGAAGCGGCTGGAATGGCGAACCCGGGCACAAGGAGATGAGAAATGAGGTGCGTTTTAGAAACCTTTCCCCATCACACGGTGTACCATCTTCTGGGTTTCTCATGCATGTTTTTGATGTAGGAAGATGCCCTTGAACCTGGAGATTTGGGACCCATGCGATGGGTACCACGCAGTATTACTTTAAAGGGTCTGCGTTTGCTCACCCAACCTCACCAAACCTCTCAGCCCCAAGAGTGTCCACCCTTATGTCTCATCCAGCTGTGGGTCTAGATATGGTCAATCCAGGTTGCATCACAGCCCCTGAACGCATTGTGTAAGAATTTCTCTCTCTTTCACTGTCTTTGTTTCATGGGTGTTTCAAAGTAATTTATTTTCATAATGGGATTTAGCTGCTTTTCACTGCTGTGTTTATGCCGCTTTACACCCACTTGACACACTAACAGAGAGATATCAATACATAGGTTTTACGATTATTACTAGTCAGATATATTCTTGTGCGGTGAATAGGGCGTGTTGAGTCCAGTTCTCTGAGCAAGGAGTAGGTCTTGTCTATTACATATTGGGTTTATGGAACGGTATCTGAGCTAATTTGATACCCTTGTTTTATGTATCACCCCACCTCACCTTTCCCGTTAAGCAGCCATAGTGTGTTTTCTGCATGTGTGACTCTGTTCTGTTTTGTAATTCAGTTCAACTGTAACGGTTTTTACATTCCCTCTATCTGTGATACCTTATGAGAAGTGTCCTTTTCTTTGTGACTTATTTCACTTAGAATCGTCGTACCTAAATCCACTCATCATGCTGCTACTAACCTTACCACATTGATTTCATGGCTGAGTGATATTCCATTGTACATAAGGACCACAACTTCTTTATCCATTTTTCTCTTTCCTGGGATATTTAAGGTGGAATGAAGTGGAGGTCCTGGTCAACAGAGCAGCCCTAAACTTTGGGGTGCTTGTGTCTTGCTGATTTTTAATTTTCCCAATTTCTACCCCCATGAGTGGAAGTGCCCTACGCTCTCTAAGCTGTGTTTTTCAGATGTTTCAGGACTCACCGGACACTTCTCCAGAGTGGCTCTTGGCCATTTACATCCCGCCCATCAGTGTAGCAAGGCTCCCATTTCTCCATGGCCTGTCCTGCATTTCTGGTTTTGAGACTCTTTTCAGCATGGCCCTTTTGACCGATGGGAAGCGAGACTTCTTTGTAGCGCTGATTTGCCTTTCCAGGTTGCTTGGTTGGCCAAAAAGGGCGTATGCGTTTTTTCCTGAATATATTCAGGAAAAAACGCATACGCCCTTTTTGGCCAAGGGCATCATTGTCAACGTTTTGCCGCTTTTCATGTGCTTTAAAGGCGATTCGTATCTACCTCCTGAAATCTGTTTCCTGCAATTCTGCCTTGATTTCAAATCCTCTTCTTTGCCTTCCCTCAATATATTTGTGGACGAGAGTTATCATTTATAACTCTGCAGGTTTGTGAATTGCAGTGCCCTGAACCTCCATTTTACAACTCGTTTTTATGGGAGCTGGCCGCAAAATTGCAGAATGGCTTCAGGCCCTGTTCTGGTTCCGGGGGGCAGGCTGAGCCTGTGGTTAATTCTTCTTCCTGATGGGAAAATAGTGTCACCTGTGCCTGTCCCAACACCAAGAGCTAGTCTCTCGTTGGTTCCACGTCTTCCCGTTTATCCTCAGGACAAATTGCAACCTGTACGGAACAGGAGGTTAAAGGTGCTGATGCTCCAAGTAGGGAGCTTGCTAGTAAAGCGGCTGGAATGGCGAACCCGGGCACAAGGAGATGAGAAATGAGGTGCGTTTTAGAAACCTTTCCCCATCACACGGTGTACCATCTTCTGGGTTTCTCATGCATGTTTTTGATGTAGGAAGATGCCCTTGAACCTGGAGATTTGGGACCCATGCGATGGGTACCACGCAGTATTACTTTAAAGGGTCTGCGTTTGCTCACCCAACCTCACCAAACCTCTCAGCCCCAAGAGTGTCCACCCTTATGTCTCATCCAGCTGTGCGTCTAGATATGGTCAATCCAGGTTGCATCACAGCCCCTGAACGCATTGTGTAAGAATTTCTCTCTCTTTCACTGTCTTTGTTTCATGGGTGTTTCAAAGTAATTTATTTTTATAATGGGGTTTAGCTGCTTTTCACTGCTGTGTTTATGCCGCTTTACACCCACTTGACACACTAACAGAGAGATATCAATACATAGGTTTTACGATTATTATTAGTCAGATATATTCTTGTGCGGTGAATAGGGCGTGTTGAGTCCAGTTCTCTGAGCAAGGAGTAGGTCTTGTCTATTACATATTGGGTTTATGGAACGGTATCTGAGCTAACTTGATACCCTTGTTTTATGTATCACCCCACCTCACCTTTCCCGTTAAGCAGCCATAGTGTGTTTTCTGCATGTGTGACTCTGTTCTGTTTTGTAATTCAGTTCAAGTGTAACGGTTTTTACATTCCCTCTATCTGTGATACCTTATGAGAAGTGTCCTTTTCTGTGTGACTTATTTCACTTAGAATCGTCGTACCTAAATCCACTCATCATGCTGCTACTAACCTTACGACATTGATTTCATGGCTGAGTGATATTCCATTGTACATAAGGACCACAACTTCTTTATCCATTTTTCTCTTTCCTGGGATATTTAAGGTGGAATGAAGTGGAGGTCCTGGTCAACAGAGCAGCCCTAAACTTTGGGGTGCTTGTGTCTTGCTGATTTTTCATTTTCCCAATTTCTACCCCCATGAGTGGAAGTGCCCTACGCTCTCTAAGCTGTGTTTTTCAGATGTTTCAGGACTCACCGGACACTTCTCCAGAGTGGCTCTTGGCCATTTACATCCCGCCCATCAGTGTAGCAAGGCTCCCATTTCTCCATGGCCTGTCCTGCATTTCTGGTTTTGAGACTCTTTTCAGCATGGCCCTTTTGACCGATGGGAAGCGAGACTTCTTTGTAGCGCTGATTTGCCTTTCCAGGTTGCTTGGTTGGCCAAAAAGGGCGTATGCGTTTTTTCCTGAATATAGTCAGGAAAAAACGCATACGCCCTTTTTGGCCAAGGGCATCATTGTCAACGTTTTGCTGCTTTTCATGTGCTTTAAAGGCGATTCGTATCTACCTCCTGAAATCTGTTTCCTGCAATTCTGCCTTGATTTCAAATCCTCTTCTTTGCCTTCCCTCAATATATTTGTGGACGAGAGTTATCATTTATAACTCTGCAGGTTTGTGAATTGCAGTGCCCTGAACCTCCATTTTACAACTCGTTTTTATGGGAGCTGGCCGCAAAATCGCAGAATGGCTTCAGGCCCTGTTCTGGTTCCGGGGGGCAGGCTGAGCCTGTGGTTAATTCTTCTTCCTGATGGGAAAATAGTGTCACCTGTGCCTGTCCCAACACCAAGAGCTAGTCTCTCGTTGGTTCCACGTCTTCCCGTTTATCCTCAGGACACATTGCAACCTGTACGGAACAGGAGGTTAAAGGTGCTGATGCTCCAAGTAGGGAGCTTGCTAGTAAAGCGGCTGGAATGGCGACCCCGGGCACAAGGAGATGAGAAATGAGGTGCGTTTTAGAAACCTTTCCCCATCACACGGTGTACCATCTTCTGGGTTTCTCATGCATGTTTTTGATGTAGGAAGATGCCCTTGAACCTGGAGATTTGGGACCCATGCGATGGGTACCACGCAGTATTACTTTAAAGGGTCTGCGTTTGCTCACCCAACCTCACCAAACCTCTCAGCCCCAAGAGTGTCCACCCTTATGTCTCATCCAGCTGTGGGTCTAGATATGGTCAATCCAGGTTGCATCACAGCCCCTGAACGCATTGTGTAAGAATTTCTCTCTCTTTCACTGTCTTTGTTTCATGGGTGTTTCAAAGTAATTTATTTTTATAATGGGGTTTAGCTGCTTTTCACTGCTGTGTTTATGCCGCTTTACACCCACTTGACACACTAACAGAGAGATATCAATACATAGGTTTTACGATTATTATTAGATATATTCTTGTGCGGTGAATAGGGCGTGTTGAGTCCAGTTCTCTGAGCAAGGAGTAGGTCTTGTCTATTACATATTGGGTTTATGGAACGGTATCTGAGCTAACTTGATACCCTTGTTTTATGTATCACCCCACCTCACCTTTCCCGTTAAGCAGCCATAGTGTGTTTTCTGCATGTGTGACTCTGTTCTGTTTTGTAATTCAGTTCAAGTGTAACGGTTTTTACATTCCCTCTATCTGTGATACCTTATGAGAAGTGTCCTTTTCTATGTGACTTATTTCACTTAGAATCGTCGTACCTAAATCCACTCATCATGCTGCTACTAACCTTACGACATTGATTTCATGGCTGAGTGATATTCCATTGTACATAAGGACCACAACTTCTTTATCCATTTTTCTCTTTCCTGGGATATTTAAGGTGGAATGAAGTGGAGGTCCTGGTCAACAGAGCAGCCCTAAACTTTGGGGTGCTTGTGTCTTGCTGATTTTTAATTTTCCCAATTTATACCCCCATGAGTGGAAGTGCCCTACGCTCTCTAAGCTGTGTTTTTCAGATGTTTCAGGACTCACCGGACACTTCTCCAGAGTGGCTCCTGGCAATTTACATCCCCCCCATCAGTGTAGCAAGGCTCCCATTTCTCCATGGCCTGTCCTGCATTTCTGGTTTTGAGACTTTTTTCAGCATGGCCCTTTTGACCGATGGGAAGCGAGACTTCTTTTTAGCGCTGATTTGCCTTTCCAGGTTGCTTGGTTGGCCAAAAAGGGCGTATGCGTTTTTTCCTGAATATATTCAGGAAAAAACGCATACGCCCTTTTTGGCCAAGGGCATCATTGTCAACGTTTTGCCGCTTTTCATGTGCTTTAAAGGCGATTCGTATCTACCTCCTGAAATCTGTTTCCTGCAATTCTGCCTTGATTTCAAATCCTCTTCTTTGCCTTCCCTCAATATATTTGTGGACGAGAGTTATCATTTATAACTCTGCAGGTTTGTGAATTGCAGTGCCCTGAACCTCCATCTTACAACTCGTTTTTATGGGAGCTGGCCGCAAAATCGCAGAATGGCTTCAGGCCCTGTTCTGGTTCCGGGGGGCAGGCTGAGCCTGTGGTTAATTCTTCTTCCTGATGGGAAAATAGTGTCACCTGTGCCTGTCCCAACACCAAGAGCTAGTCTCTCGTTGGTTCCACGTCTTCCCGTTTATCCTCAGGACAAATTGCAACCTGTACGGAACAGGAGGTTAAAGGTGCTGATGCTCCAAGTAGGGAGCTTGCTAGTGAAGCGGCTGGAATGGCGAACCCGGGCACAAGGAGATGAGAAATGAGGTGCGTTTTAGAAACCTTTCCCCATCACACGGTGTACCATCTTCTGGGTTTCTCATGCATGTTTTTGATGTAGGAAGATGCCCTTGAACCTGGAGATTTGGGACCCATGCGATGGGTACCACGCAGTATTACTTTAAAGGGTCTGCGTTTGCTCACCCAACCTCACCAAACCTCTCAGCCCCAAGAGTGTCCACCCTTATGTCTCATCCAGCTGTGGGTCTAGATATGGTCAATCCAGGTTGCATCACAGCCCCTGAACGCATTGTGTAAGAATTTCTCTCTCTTTCACTGTCTTTGTTTCATGGGTGTTTCAAAGTAATTTATTTTTATAATGGGGTTTAGCTGCTTTTCACTGCTGTGTTTATGCCGCTTTACACCCACTTGACACACTAACAGAGAGATATCAATACATAGGTTTTACGATTATTATTAGTCAGATATATTCTTGTGTGGTGAATAGGGCGTGTTGAGTCCAGTTCTCTGAGCAAGGAGTAGGTCTTGTCTATTACATATTGGGTTTATGGAACGGTATCTGAGCTAACTTGATACCCTTGTTTTATGTATCACCCCACCTCACCTTTCCCGTTAAGCAGCCATAGTGTGTTTTCTGCATGTGTGACTCTGTTCTGTTTTGTAATTCAGTTCAAGTGTAACGGTTTTTACATTCCCTCTATCTGTGATACCTTATGAGAAGTGTCCTTTTCTGTGTGACTTATTTCACTTAGAATCGTCGTACCTAAATCCACTCATCATGCTGCTACTAACCTTACGACATTGATTTCATGGCTGAGTGATATTCCATTGTACATAAGGACCACAACTTCTTTATCCATTTTTCTCTTTCCTGGGATATTTAAGGTGGAATGAAGTGGAGGTCCTGGTCAACAGAGCAGCCCTAAACTTTGGGGTGCTTGTGTCTTGCTGATTTTTAATTTTCCCAATTTATACCCCCATGAGTGGAAGTGCCCTACGCTCTCTAAGCTGTGTTTTTCAGATGTTTCAGGACTCACCGGACACTTCTCCAG
The DNA here is from genome assembly GCF_028023285.1 of Balaenoptera ricei. Lineage (NCBI taxonomy): Eukaryota > Metazoa > Chordata > Mammalia > Artiodactyla > Balaenopteridae > Balaenoptera > Balaenoptera ricei. The sequence continues at coordinate 455,723 of NW_026777439.1, read as the reverse complement.
AGTGGCTCCTGGCAATTTACATCCCCCCCATCAGTGTAGCAAGGCTCCCATTTCTCCATGGCCTGTCCTGCATTTCTGGTTTTGAGACTTTTTTCAGCATGGCCCTTTTGACCGATGGGAAGCGAGACTTCTTTTTAGCGCTGATTTGCCTTTCCAGGTTGCTTGGTTGGCCAAAAAGGGCGTATGCGTTTTTTCCTGAATATATTCAGGAAAAAACGCATACGCCCTTTTTGGCCAAGGGCATCATTGTCAACGTTTTGCCGCTTTTCATGTGCTTTAAAGGCGATTCGTATCTACCTCCTGAAATCTGTTTCCTGCAATTCTGCCTTGATTTCAAATCCTCTTCTTTGCCTTCCCTCAATATATTTGTGGACGAGAGTTATCATTTATAACTCTGCAGGTTTGTGAATTGCAGTGCCCTGAACCTCCATCTTACAACTCGTTTTTATGGGAGCTGGCCGCAAAATCGCAGAATGGCTTCAGGCCCTGTTCTGGTTCCGGGGGGCAGGCTGAGCCTGTGGTTAATTCTTCTTCCTGATGGGAAAATAGTGTCACCTGTGCCTGTCCCAACACCAAGAGCTAGTCTCTCGTTGGTTCCACGTCTTCCCGTTTATCCTCAGGACAAATTGCAACCTGTACGGAACAGGAGGTTAAAGGTGCTGATGCTCCAAGTAGGGAGCTTGCTAGTGAAGCGGCTGGAATGGCGAACCCGGGCACAAGGAGATGAGAAATGAGGTGCGTTTTAGAAACCTTTCCCCATCACACGGTGTACCATCTTCTGGGTTTCTCATGCATGTTTTTGATGTAGGAAGATGCCCTTGAACCTGGAGATTTGGGACCCATGCGATGGGTACCACGCAGTATTACTTTAAAGGGTCTGCGTTTGCTCACCCAACCTCACCAAACCTCTCAGCCCCAAGAGTGTCCACCCTTATGTCTCATCCAGCTGTGGGTCTAGATATGGTCAATCCAGGTTGCATCACAGCCCCTGAACGCATTGTGTAAGAATTTCTCTCTCTTTCACTGTCTTTGTTTCATGGGTGTTTCAAAGTAATTTATTTTTATAATGGGGTTTAGCTGCTTTTCACTGCTGTGTTTATGCCGCTTTACACCCACTTGACACACTAACAGAGAGATATCAATACATAGGTTTTACGATTATTATTAGTCAGATATATTCTTGTGCGGTGAATAGGGCGTGTTGAGTCCAGTTCTCTGAGCAAGGAGTAGGTCTTGTCTATTACATATTGGGTTTATGGAACGGTATCTGAGCTAACTTGATACCCTTGTTTTATGTATCACCCCACCTCACCTTTCCCGTTAAGCAGCCATAGTGTGTTTTCTGCATGTGTGACTCTGTTCTGTTTTGTAATTCAGTTCAAGTGTAACGGTTTTTACATTCCCTCTATCTGTGATACCTTATGAGAAGTGTCCTTTTCTATGTGACTTATTTCACTTAGAATCGTCGTACCTAAATCCACTCATCATGCTGCTACTAACCTTACGACATTGATTTCATGGCTGAGTGATATTCCATTGTACATAAGGACCACAACTTCTTTATCCATTTTTCTCTTTCCTGGGATATTTAAGGTGGAATGAAGTGGAGGTCCTGGTCAACAGAGCAGCCCTAAACTTTGGGGTGCTTGTGTCTTGCTGATTTTTAATTTTCCCAATTTATACCCCCATGAGTGGAAGTGCCCTACGCTCTCTAAGCTGTGTTTTTCAGATGTTTCAGGACTCACCGGACACTTCTCCAGAGTGGCTCCTGGCAATTTACATCCCCCCCATCAGTGTAGCAAGGCTCCCATTTCTCCATGGCCTGTCCTGCATTTCTGGTTTTGAGACTTTTTTCAGCATGGCCCTTTTGACCGATGGGAAGCGAGACTTCTTTTTAGCGCTGATTTGCCTTTCCAGGTTGCTTGGTTGGCCAAAAAGGGCGTATGCGTTTTTTCCTGAATATATTCAGGAAAAAACGCATACGCCCTTTTTGGCCAAGGGCATCATTGTCAACGTTTTGCCGCTTTTCATGTGCTTTAAAGGCGATTCGTATCTACCTCCTGAAATCTGTTTCCTGCAATTCTGCCTTGATTTCAAATCCTCTTCTTTGCCTTCCCTCAATATATTTGTGGACGAGAGTTATCATTTATAACTCTGCAGGTTTGTGAATTGCAGTGCCCTGAACCTCCATCTTACAACTCGTTTTTATGGGAGCTGGCCGCAAAATCGCAGAATGGCTTCAGGCCCTGTTCTGGTTCCGGGGGGCAGGCTGAGCCTGTGGTTAATTCTTCTTCCTGATGGGAAAATAGTGTCACCTGTGCCTGTCCCAACACCAAGAGCTAGTCTCTCGTTGGTTCCACGTCTTCCCGTTTATCCTCAGGACAAATTGCAACCTGTACGGAACAGGAGGTTAAAGGTGCTGATGCTCCAAGTAGGGAGCTTGCTAGTGAAGCGGCTGGAATGGCGAACCCGGGCACAAGGAGATGAGAAATGAGGTGCGTTTTAGAAACCTTTCCCCATCACACGGTGTACCATCTTCTGGGTTTCTCATGCATGTTTTTGATGTAGGAAGATGCCCTTGAACCTGGAGATTTGGGACCCATGCGATGGGTACCACGCAGTATTACTTTAAAGGGTCTGCGTTTGCTCACCCAACCTCACCAAACCTCTCAGCCCCAAGAGTGTCCACCCTTATGTCTCATCCAGCTGTGGGTCTAGATATGGTCAATCCAGGTTGCATCACAGCCCCTGAACGCATTGTGTAAGAATTTCTCTCTCTTTCACTGTCTTTGTTTCATGGGTGTTTCAAAGTAATTTATTTTTATAATGGGGTTTAGCTGCTTTTCACTGCTGTGTTTATGCCGCTTTACACCCACTTGACACACTAACAGAGAGATATCAATACATAGGTTTTACGATTATTATTAGTCAGATATATTCTTGTGCGGTGAATAGGGCGTGTTGAGTCCAGTTCTCTGAGCAAGGAGTAGGTCTTGTCTATTACATATTGGGTTTATGGAACGGTATCTGAGCTAACTTGATACCCTTGTTTTATGTATCACCCCACCTCACCTTTCCCGTTAAGCAGCCATAGTGTGTTTTCTGCATGTGTGACTCTGTTCTGTTTTGTAATTCAGTTCAAGTGTAACGGTTTTTACATTCCCTCTATCTGTGATACCTTATGAGAAGTGTCCTTTTCTGTGTGACTTATTTCACTTAGAATCGTCGTACCTAAATCCACTCATCATGCTGCTACTAACCTTACGACATTGATTTCATGGCTGAGTGATATTCCATTGTACATAAGGACCACAACTTCTTTATCCATTTTTCTCTTTCCTGGGATATTTAAGGTGGAATGAAGTGGAGGTCCTGGTCAACAGAGCAGCCCTAAACTTTGGGGTGCTTGTGTCTTGCTGATTTTTAATTTTCCCAATTTATACCCCCATGAGTGGAAGTGCCCTACGCTCTCTAAGCTGTGTTTTTCAGATGTTTCAGGACTCACCGGACACTTCTCCAGAGTGGCTCCTGGCAATTTACATCCCCCCCATCAGTGTAGCAAGGCTCCCATTTCTCCATGGCCTGTCCTGCATTTCTGGTTTTGAGACTTTTTTCAGCATGGCCCTTTTGACCGATGGGAAGCGAGACTTCTTTTTAGCGCTGATTTGCCTTTCCAGGTTGCTTGGTTGGCCAAAAAGGGCGTATGCGTTTTTTCCTGAATATATTCAGGAAAAAACGCATACGCCCTTTTTGGCCAAGGGCATCATTGTCAACGTTTTGCCGCTTTTCATGTGCTTTAAAGGCGATTCGTATCTACCTCCTGAAATCTGTTTCCTGCAATTCTGCCTTGATTTCAAATCCTCTTCTTTGCCTTCCCTCAATATATTTGTGGACGAGAGTTATCATTTATAACTCTGCAGGTTTGTGAATTGCAGTGCCCTGAACCTCCATCTTACAACTCGTTTTTATGGGAGCTGGCCGCAAAATCGCAGAATGGCTTCAGGCCCTGTTCTGGTTCCGGGGGGCAGGCTGAGCCTGTGGTTAATTCTTCTTCCTGATGGGAAAATAGTGTCACCTGTGCCTGTCCCAACACCAAGAGCTAGTCTCTCGTTGGTTCCACGTCTTCCCGTTTATCCTCAGGACAAATTGCAACCTGTACGGAACAGGAGGTTAAAGGTGCTGATGCTCCAAGTAGGGAGCTTGCTAGTGAAGCGGCTGGAATGGCGAACCCGGGCACAAGGAGATGAGAAATGAGGTGCGTTTTAGAAACCTTTCCCCATCACACGGTGTACCATCTTCTGGGTTTCTCATGCATGTTTTTGATGTAGGAAGATGCCCTTGAACCTGGAGATTTGGGACCCATGCGATGGGTACCACGCAGTATTACTTTAAAGGGTCTGCGTTTGCTCACCCAACCTCACCAAACCTCTCAGCCCCAAGAGTGTCCACCCTTATGTCTCATCCAGCTGTGGGTCTAGATATGGTCAATCCAGGTTGCATCACAGCCCCTGAACGCATTGTGTAAGAATTTCTCTCTCTTTCACTGTCTTTGTTTCATGGGTGTTTCAAAGTAATTTATTTTTATAATGGGGTTTAGCTGCTTTTCACTGCTGTGTTTATGCCGCTTTACACCCACTTGACACACTAACAGAGAGATATCAATACATAGGTTTTACGATTATTATTAGTCAGATATATTCTTGTGCGGTGAATAGGGCGTGTTGAGTCCAGTTCTCTGAGCAAGGAGTAGGTCTTGTCTATTACATATTGGGTTTATGGAACGGTATCTGAGCTAACTTGATACCCTTGTTTTATGTATCACCCCACCTCACCTTTCCCGTTAAGCAGCCATAGTGTGTTTTCTGCATGTGTGACTCTGTTCTGTTTTGTAATTCAGTTCAAGTGTAACGGTTTTTACATTCCCTCTATCTGTGATACCTTATGAGAAGTGTCCTTTTCTGTGTGACTTATTTCACTTAGAATCGTCGTACCTAAATCCACTCATCATGCTGCTACTAACCTTACGACATTGATTTCATGGCTGAGTGATATTCCATTGTACATAAGGACCACAACTTCTTTATCCATTTTTCTCTTTCCTGGGATATTTAAGGTGGAATGAAGTGGAGGTCCTGGTCAACAGAGCAGCCCTAAACTTTGGGGTGCTTGTGTCTTGCTGATTTTTAATTTTCCCAATTTCTACCCCCATGAGTGGAAGTGCCCTACGCTCTCTAAGCTGTGTTTTTCAGATGTTTCAGGACTCACCGGACACTTCTCCAGAGTGGCTCTTGGCCATTTACATCCCGCCCATCAGTGTAGCAAGGCTCCCATTTCTCCATGGCCTGTCCTGCATTTCTGGTTTTGACACTCTTTTCAGCATGGCCCTTTTGACCAATGGGAAGCGAGACTTCTTTGTAGCGCTGATTTGCCTTTCCAGGTTGCTTGGTTGGCCAAAAAGGGCGTATGCGTTTTTTCCTGAATATATTCAGGAAAAAACGCATACGCCCTTTTTGGCCAAGGGCATCATTGTCAACGTTTTGCCGCTTTTCATGTGCTTTAAAGGCGATTCGTATCTACCTCCTGAAATCTGTTTCCTGCAATTCTGCCTTGATTTCAAATCCTCTTCTTTGCCTTCCCTCAATATATTTGTGGACGAGAGTTATCATTTATAACTCTGCAGGTTTGTGAATTGCAGTGCCCTGAACCTCCATTTTACAACTCGTTTTTATGGGAGCTGGCCGCAAAATCGCAGAATGGCTTCAGGCCCTGTTCTGGTTCCGGGGGGCAGGCTGAGCCTGTGGTTAATTCTTCTTCCTGATGGGAAAATAGTGTCACCTGTGCCTGTCCCAACACCAAGAGCTAGTCTCTCGTTGGTTCCACGTCTTCCCGTTTATCCTCAGGACAAATTGCAACCTGTACGGAACAGGAGGTTAAAGGTGCTGATGCTCCAAGTAGGGAGCTTGCTAGTAAAGCGGCTGAAATGGTGAACCCGGGCACAAGGAGATGAGAAATGAGGTGCGTTTTAGAAACCTTTCCCCATCACACGGTGTACCATCTTCTGGGTTTCTCATGCATGTTTTTGATGTAGGAAGATGCCCTTGAACCTGGAGATTTGGGACCCATGCGATGGGTACCACGCAGTATTACTTTAAAGGGTCTGCGTTTGCTCACCCAACCTCACCAAACCTCTCAGCCCCAAGAGTGTCCACCCTTATGTCTCATCCAGCTGTGCGTCTAGATATGGTCAATCCAGGTTGCATCACAGCCCCTGAACGCATTGTGTAAGAATTTCTCTCTCTTTCACTGTCTTTGTTTCATGGGTGTTTCAAAGTAATTTATTTTTAAAATGGGGTTTAGCTGCTTTTCACTGCTGTGTTTATGCCGCTTTACACCCACTTGACACACTAACAGAAAGATATCAATACATAGGTTTTACGATTATTATTAGTCAGATATATTCTTGTGCGGTGAATAGGGCGTGTTGAGTCCAGTTCTCTGAGCAAGGAGTAGGTCTTGTCTATTACATATTGGGTTTATGGAACGGTATCTGAGCTAACTTGATACCCTTGTTTTATGTATCACCCCACCTCACCTTTCCCGTTAAGCAGCCATAGTGTGTTTTCTGCATGTGTGACTCTGTTCTGTTTTGTAATTCAGTTCAAGTGTAACGGTTTTTACATTCCCTCTATCTGTGATACCTTATGAGAAGTGTCCTTTTCTGTGTGACTTATTTCACTTAGAATCGTCGTACCTAAATCCACTCATCATGCTGCTACTAACCTTACGACATTGATTTCATGGCTGAGTGATATTCCATTGTACATAAGGACCACAACTTCTTTATCCATTTTTCTCTTTCCTGGGATATTTAAGGTGGAATGAAGTGGAGGTCCTGGTCAACAGAGCAGCCCTAAACTTTGGGGTGCTTGTGTCTTGCTGATTTTTAATTTTCCCAATTTATACCCCCATGAGTGGAAGTGCCCTACGCTCTCTAAGCTGTGTTTTTCAGATGTTTCAGGACTCACCGGACACTTCTCCAGAGTGGCTCTTGGCCATTTACATCCCGCCCATCAGTGTAGCAAGGCTCCCATTTCTCCATGGCCTGTCCTGCATTTCTGGTTTTGAGACTCTTTTCAGCATGGCCCTTTTGACCGATGGGAAGCGAGACTTCTTTGTAGCGCTGATTTGCCTTTCCAGGTTGCTTGGTTGGCCAAAAAGGGCGTATGCGTTTTTTCCTGAATATATTCAGGAAAAAACGCATACGCCCTTTTTGGCCAAGGGCATCATTGTCAACGTTTTGCCGCTTTTCATGTGCTTTAAAGGCGATTCGTATCTACCTCCTGAAATCTGTTTCCTGCAATTCTGCCTTGATTTCAAATCCTCTTCTTTGCCTTCCCTCAATATATTTGTGGACGAGAGTTATCATTTATAACTCTGCAGGTTTGTGAATTGCAGTGCCCTGAACCTCCATTTTACAACTCGTTTTTATGGGAGCTGGCCGCAAAATCCTAGAATGGCTTCAGGCCCTGTTCTGGTTCCGGGGGGCAGGCTGAGCCTGTGGTTAATTCTTCTTCCTGATGGGAAAATAGTGTGACCTGTGCCTGTCCCAACACCTAGAGCTAGTCTCTCGTTGGTTCCACGTCTTCCCGTTTATCCTCAGGACAAATTGCAACCTGTACGGAACAGGAGGTTAAAGGTGCTGATGCTCCAAGTAGGGAGCTTGCTAGTGAAGCGGCTGGAATGGCGAACCCGGGCACAAGGAGATGAGAAATGAGGTGCGTTTTAGAAACCTTTCCCCATCACACGGTGTACCATCTTCTGGGTTTCTCATGCATGTTTTTGATGTAGGAAGATGCCCTTGAACCTGGAGATTTGGGACCCATGCGATGGGTACCACGCAGTATTACTTTAAAGGGTCTGCGTTTGCTCACCCAACCTCACCAAACCTCTCAGCCCCAAGAGTGTCCACCCTTATGTCTCATCCAGCTGTGGGTCTAGATATGGTCAATCCAGGTTGCATCACAGCCCCTGAACGCATTGTGTAAGAATTTCTCTCTCTTTCACTGTCTTTGTTTCATGGGTGTTTCAAAGTAATTTATTTTTATAATGGGGTTTAGCTGCTTTTCACTGCTGTGTTTATGCCGCTTTACACCCACTTGACACACTAACAGAGAGATATCAATACATAGGTTTTACGATTATTATTAGTCAGATATATTCTTGTGCGGTGAATAGGGCGTGTTGAGTCCAGTTCTCTGAGCAAGGAGTAGGTCTTGTCTATTACATATTGGGTTTATGGAACGGTATCTGAGCTAACTTGATACCCTTGTTTTATGTATCACCCCACCTCACCTTTCCCGTTAAGCAGCCATAGTGTGTTTTCTGCATGTGTGACTCTGTTCTGTTTTGTAATTCAGTTCAAGTGTAACGGTTTTTACATTCCCTCTATCTGTGATACCTTATGAGAAGTGTCCTTTTCTGTGTGACTTATTTCACTTAGAATCGTCGTACCTAAATCCACTCATCATGCTGCTACTAACCTTACGACATTGATTTCATGGCTGAGTGATATTCCATTGTACATAAGGACCACAACTTCTTTATCCATTTTTCTCTTTCCTGGGATATTTAAGGTGGAATGAAGTGGAGGTCCTGGTCAACAGAGCAGCCCTAAACTTTGGGGTGCTTGTGTCTTGCTGATTTTTAATTTTCCCAATTTATACCCCCATGAGTGGAAGTGCCCTACGCTCTCTAAGCTGTGTTTTTCAGATGTTTCAGGACTCACCGGACACTTCTCCAGAGTGGCTCTTGGCCATTTACATCCCGCCCATCAGTGTAGCAAGGCTCCCATTTCTCCATGGCCTGTCCTGCATTTCTGGTTTTGAGACTCTTTTCAGCATGGCCCTTTTGACCGATGGGAAGCGAGACTTCTTTGTAGCGCTGATTTGCCTTTCCAGGTTGCTTGGTTGGCCAAAAAGGGCGTATGCGTTTTTTCCTGAATATATTCAGGAAAAAACGCATACGCCCTTTTTGGCCAAGGGCATCATTGTCAACGTTTTTCCGCTTTTCATGTGCTTTAAAGGCGATTCGTATCTACCTCCTGAAATCTGTTTCCTGCAATTCTGCCTTGATTTCAAATCCTCTTCTTTGCCTTCCCTCAATATATTTGTGGACGAGAGTTATCATTTATAACTCTGCAGGTTTGTGAATTGCAGTGCCCTGAACCTCCATTTTACAACTCGTTTTTATGGGAGCTGGCCGCAAAATCGCAGAATGGCTTCAGGCCCTGTTCTGGTTCCGGGGGGCAGGCTGAGCCTGTGGTTAATTCTTCTTCCTGATGGGAAAATAGTGTGACCTGTGCCTGTCCCAACACCTAGAGCTAGTCTCTCGTTGGTTCCACGTCTTCCCGTTTATCCTCAGGACAAATTGCAACCTGTACGGAACAGGAGGTTAAAGGTGCTGATGCTCCAAGTAGGGAGCTTGCTAGTGAAGCGGCTGGAATGGCGAACCCGGGCACAAGGAGATGAGAAATGAGGTGCGTTTTAGAAACCTTTCCCCATCACACGGTGTACCATCTTCTGGGTTTCTCATGCATGTTTTTGATGTAGGAAGATGCCCTTGAACCTGGAGATTTGGGACCCATGCGATGGGTACCACGCAGTATTACTTTAAAGGGTCTGCGTTTGCTCACCCAACCTCACCAAACCTCTCAGCCCCAAGAGTGTCCACCCTTATGTCTCATCCAGCTGTGGGTCTAGATATGGTCAATCCAGGTTGCATCACAGCCCCTGAACGCATTGTGTAAGAATTTCTCTCTCTTTCACTGTCTTTGTTTCATGGGTGTTTCAAAGTAATTTATTTTTATAATGGGGTTTAGCTGCTTTTCACTGCTGTGTTTATGCCGCTTTACACCCACTTGACACACTAACAGAGAGATATCAATACATAGGTTTTACGATTATTATTAGTCAGATATATTCTTGTGCGGTGAATAGGGCGTGTTGAGTCCAGTTCTCTGAGCAAGGAGTAGGTCTTGTCTATTACATATTGGGTTTATGGAACGGTATCTGAGCTAACTTGATACCCTTGTTTTATGTATCACCCCACCTCACCTTTCCCGTTAAGCAGCCATAGTGTGTTTTCTGCATGTGTGACTCTGTTCTGTTTTGTAATTCAGTTCAAGTGTAACGGTTTTTACATTCCCTCTATCTGTGATACCTTATGAGAAGTGTCCTTTTCTGTGTGACTTATTTCACTTAGAATCGTCGTACCTAAATCCACTCATCATGCTGCTACTAACCTTACGACATTGATTTCATGGCTGAGTGATATTCCATTGTACATAAGGACCACAACTTCTTTATCCATTTTTCTCTTTCCTGGGATATTTAAGGTGGAATGAAGTGGAGGTCCTGGTCAACAGAGCAGCCCTAAACTTTGGGGTGCTTGTGTCTTGCTGATTTTTAATTTTCCCAATTTCTACCCCCATGAGTGGAAGTGCCCTACGCTCTCTAAGCTGTGTTTTTCAGATGTTTCAGGACTCACCGGACACTTCTCCAGAGTGGCTCCTGGCAATTTACATCCCCCCCATCAGTGTAGCAAGGCTCCCATTTCTCCATGGCCTGTCCTGCATTTCTGGTTTTGAGACTTTTTTCAGCATGGCCCTTTTGACCGATGGGAAGCGAGACTTCTTTGTAGCGCTGATTTGCCTTTCCAGGTTGCTTGGTTGGCCAAAAAGGGCGTATGCGTTTTTTCCTGAATATATTCAGGAAAAAACGCATACGCCCTTTTTGGCCAAGGGCATCATTGTCAACGTTTTGCCGCTTTTCATGTGCTTTAAAGGCGATTCGTATCTACCTCCTGAAATCTGTTTCCTGCAATTCTGCCTTGATTTCAAATCCTCTTCTTTGCCTTCCCTCAATATATTTGTGGACGAGAGTTATCATTTATAACTCTGCAGGTTTGTGAATTGCAGTGCCCTGAACCTCCATCTTACAACTCGTTTTTATGGGAGCTGGCCGCAAAATCGCAGAATGGCTTCAGGCCCTGTTCTGGTTCCGGGGGGCAGGCTGAGCCTGTGGTTAATTCTTCTTCCTGATGGGAAAATAGTGTCACCTGTGCCTGTCCCAACACCAAGAGCTAGTCTCTCGTTGGTTCCACGTCTTCCCGTTTATCCTCAGGACAAATTGCAACCTGTACGGAACAGGAGGTTAAAGGTGCTGATGCTCCAAGTAGGGAGCTTGCTAGTGAAGCGGCTGGAATGGCGAACCCGGGCACAAGGAGATGAGAAATGAGGTGCGTTTTAGAAACCTTTCCCCATCACACGGTGTACCATCTTCTGGGTTTCTCATGCATGTTTTTGATGTAGGAAGATGCCCTTGAACCTGGAGATTTGGGACCCATGCGATGGGTACCACGCAGTATTACTTTAAAGGGTCTGCGTTTGCTCACCCAACCTCACCAAACCTCTCAGCCCCAAGAGTGTCCACCCTTATGTCTCATCCAGCTGTGGGTCTACATATGGTCAATCCAGGTTGCATCACAGCCCCTGAACGCATTGTGTAAGAATTTCTCTCTCTTTCACTGTCTTTGTTTCATGGGTGTTTCAAAGTAATTTATTTTTATAATGGGGTTTAGCTGCTTTTCACTGCTGTGTTTATGCCGCTTTACACCCACTTGACACACTAACAGAGAGATATCAATACATAGGTTTTACGATTATTATTAGTCAGATATATTCTTGTGCGGTGAATAGGGCGTGTTGAGTCCAGTTCTCTGAGCAAGGAGTAGGTCTTGTCTATTACATATTGGGTTTATGGAACGGTATCTGAGCTAACTTGATACCCTTGTTTTATGTATCACCCCACCTCACCTTTCCCGTTAAGCAGCCATAGTGTGTTTTCTGCATGTGTGACTCTGTTCTGTTTTGTAATTCAGTTCAAGTGTAACGGTTTTTACATTCCCTCTATCTGTGATACCTTATGAGAAGTGTCCTTTTCTGTGTGACTTATTTCACTTAGAATCGTCGTACCTAAATCCACTCATCATGCTGCTACTAACCTTACGACATTGATTTCATGGCTGAGTGATATTCCATTGTACATAAGGACCACAACTTCTTTATCCATTTTTCTCTTTCCTGGGATATTTAAGGTGGAATGAAGTGGAGGTCCTGGTCAACAGAGCAGCCCTAAACTTTGGGGTGCTTGTGTCTTGCTGATTTTTAATTTTCCCAATTTATACCCCCATGAGTGGAAGTGCCCTACGCTCTCTAAGCTGTGTTTTTCAGATGTTTCAGGACTCACCGGACACTTCTCCAGAGTGGCTCTTGGCCATTTACATCCCGCCCATCAGTGTAGCAAGGCTCCCATTTCTCCATGGCCTGTCCTGCATTTCTGGTTTTGAGACTCTTTTCAGCATGGCCCTTTTGACCGATGGGAAGCGAGACTTCTTTGTAGTGCTGATTTGCCTTTCCAGGTTGCTTGGTTGGCCAAAAAGGGCGTATGCGTTTTTTCCTGAATATATTCAGGAAAAAACGCATACGCCCTTTTTGGCCAAGGGCATCATTGTCAACGTTTTGCCGCTTTTCATGTGCTTTAAAGGCGATTCGTATCTACCTCCTGAAATCTGTTTCCTGCAATTCTGCCTTGATTTCAAATCCTCTTCTTTGCCTTCCCTCAATATATTTGTGGACGAGAGTTATCATTTATAACTCTGCAGGTTTGTGAATTGCAGTGCCCTGAACCTCCATTTTACAACTCGTTTTTATGGGAGCTGGCCGCAAAATCGCAGAATGGCTTCAGGCCCTGTTCTGGTTCCGGGGGGCAGGCTGAGCCTGTGGTTAATTCTTCTTCCTGATGGGAAAATAGTGTCACCTGTGCCTGTCCCAACACCAAGAGCTAGTCTCTCGTTGGTTCCACGTCTTCCCGTTTATCCTCAGGACAAATTGCAACCTGTACGGAACAGGAGGTTAAAGGTGCTGATGCTCCAAGTAGGGAGCTTGCTAGTAAAGCGGCTGGAATGGCGACCCCGGGCACAAGGAGATGAGAAATGAGGTGCGTTTTAGAAACCTTTCCCCATCACACGGTGTACCATCTTCTGGGTTTCTCATGCATGTTTTTGATGTAGGAAGATGCCCTTGAACCTGGAGATTTGGGACCCATGCGATGGGTACCACGCAGTATTACTTTAAAGGGTCTGCGTTTGCTCACCCAACCTCACCAAACCTCTCAGCCCCAAGAGTGTCCACCCTTATGTCTCATCCAGCTGTGGGTCTAGATATGGTCAATCCAGGTTGCATCACAGCCCCTGAACGCATCGTGTAAGAATTTCTCTCTCTTTCACTGTCTTTGTTTCATGGGTGTTTCAAAGTAATTTATTTTTATAATGGGGTTTAGCTGCTTTTCACTGCTGTGTTTATGCCGCTTTACACCCACTTGACACACTAACAGAGAGATATCAATACATAGGTTTTACAATTATTATTAGTCAGATATATTCTTGTGCGGTGAATAGGGCGTGTTGAGTCCAGTTCTCTGAGCAAGGAGTAGGTCTTGTCTATTACATATTGGGTTTATGGAACGGTATCTGAGCTAACTTGATACCCTTGTTTTATGTATCACCCCACCTCACCTTTCCCGTTAAGCAGCCATAGTGTGTTTTCTGCATGTGTGACTCTGTTCTGTTTTGTAATTCAGTTCAAGTGTAACGGTTTTTACATTCCCTCTATCTGTGATACCTTATGAGAAGTGTCCTTTTCTGTGTGACTTATTTCACTTAGAATCGTCGTACCTAAATCCACTCATCATGCTGCTACTAACCTTACGACATTGATTTCATGGCTGAGTGATATTCCATTGTACATAAGGACCACAACTTCTTTATCCATTTTTCTCTTTCCTGGGATATTTAAGGTGGAATGAAGTGGAGGTCCTGGTCAACAGAGCAGCCCTAAACTTTGGGGTGCTTGTGTCTTGCTGATTTTTAATTTTCCCAATTTATACCCCCATGAGTGGAAGTGCCCTACGCTCTCTAAGCTGTGTTTTTCAGATGTTTCAGGACTCACCGGACACTTCTCCAGAGTGGCTCTTGGCCATTTACATCCCGCCCATCAGTGTAGCAAGGCTCCCATTTCTCCATGGCCTGTCCTGCATTTCTGGTTTTGAGACTCTTTTCAGCATGGCCCTTTTGACCGATGGGAAGCGAGACTTCTTTGTAGCGCTGATTTGCCTTTCCAGGTTGCTTGGTTGGCCAAAAAGGGCGTATGCGTTTTTTCCTGAATATATTCAGGAAAAAACGCATACGCCCTTTTTGGCCAAGGGCATCATTGTCAACGTTTTTCTGCTTTTCATGTGCTTTAAAGGCGATTCGTATCTACCTCCTGAAATCTGTTTCCTGCAATTCTGCCTTGATTTCAAATCCTCTTCTTTGCCTTCCCTCAATATATTTGTGGACGAGAGTTATCATTTATAACTCTGCAGGTTTGTGAATTGCAGTGCCCTGAACCTCCATTTTACAACTCGTTTTTATGGGAGCTGGCCGCAAAATCGCAGAATGGCTTCAGGCCCTGTTCTGGTTCCGGGGGGCAGGCTGAGCCTGTGGTTAATTCTTCTTCCTGATGGGAAAATAGTGTGACCTGTGCCTGTCCCAACACCTAGAGCTAGTCTCTCGTTGGTTCCACGTCTTCCCGTTTATCCTCAGGACAAATTGCAACCTGTACGGAACAGGAGGTTAAAGGTGCTGATGCTCCAAGTAGGGAGCTTGCTAGTGAAGTGGCTGGAATGGCGAACCCGGGCACAAGGAGATGAGAAATGAGGTGCGTTTTAGAAACCTTTCCCCATCACACGGTGTACCATCTTCTGGGTTTCTCATGCATGTTTTTGATGTAGGAAGATGCCCTTGAACCTGGAGATTTGGGACCCATGCGATGGGTACCACGCAGTATTACTTTAAAGGGTCTGCGTTTGCTCACCCAACCTCACCAAACCTCTCAGCCCCAAGAGTGTCCACCCTTATGTCTCATCCAGCTGTGGGTCTAGATATGGTCAATCCAGGTTGCATCACAGCCCCTGAACGCATTGTGTAAGAATTTCTCTCTCTTTCACTGTCTTTGTTTCATGGGTGTTTCAAAGTAATTTATTTTTATAATGGGGTTTAGCTGCTTTTCACTGCTGTGTTTATGCCGCTTTACACCCACTTGACACACTAACAGAGAGATATCAATACATAGGTTTTACGATTATTATTAGTCAGATATATTCTTGTGCGGTGAATAGGGCGTGTTGAGTCCAGTTCTCTGAGCAAGGAGTAGGTCTTGTCTATTACATATTGGGTTTATGGAACGGTATCTGAGCTAACTTGATACCCTTGTTTTATGTATCACCCCACCTCACCTTTCCCGTTAAGCAGCCATAGTGTGTTTTCTGCATGTGTGACTCTGTTCTGTTTTGTAATTCAGTTCAAGTGTAACGGTTTTTACATTCCCTCTATCTGTGATACCTTATGAGAAGTGTCCTTTTCTGTGTGACTTATTTCACTTAGAATCGTCGTACCTAAATCCACTCATCATGCTGCTACTAACCTTACGACATTGATTTCATGGCTGAGTGATATTCCATTGTACATAAGGACCACAACTTCTTTATCCATTTTTCTCTTTCCTGGGATATTTAAGGTGGAATGAAGTGGAGGTCCTGGTCAACAGAGCAGCCCTAAACTTTGGGGTGCTTGTGTCTTGCTGATTTTTAATTTTCCCAATTTCTACCCCCATGAGTGGAAGTGCCCTACGCTCTCTAAGCTGTGTTTTTCAGATGTTTCAGGACTCACCGGACACTTCTCCAGAGTGGCTCTTGGCCATTTACATCCCGCCCATCAGTGTAGCAAGGCTCCCATTTCTCCATGGCCTGTCCTGCATTTCTGGTTTTGAGACTCTTTTCAGCATGGCCCTTTTGACCGATGGGAAGCGAGACTTCTTTTTAGCGCTGATTTGCCTTTCCAGGTTGCTTGGTTGGCCAAAAAGGGCGTATGCGTTTTTTCCTGAATATATTCAGGAAAAAACGCATACGCCCTTTTTGGCCAAGGGCATCATTGTCAACGTTTTTCCGCTTTTCATGTGCTTTAAAGGCGATTCGTATCTACCTCCTGAAATCTGTTTCCTGCAATTCTGCCTTGATTTCAAATCCTCTTCTTTGCCTTCCCTCAATATATTTGTGGACGAGAGTTATCATTTATAACTCTGCAGGTTTGTGAATTGCAGTGCCCTGAACCTCCATTTTACAACTCGTTTTTATGGGAGCTGGCCGCAAAATCGCAGAATGGCTTCAGGCCCTGTTCTGGTTCCGGGGGGCAGGCTGAGCCTGTGGTTAATTCTTCTTCCTGATGGGAAAATAGTGTGACCTGTGCCTGTCCCAACACCTAGAGCTAGTCTCTCGTTGGTTCCACGTCTTCCCGTTTATCCTCAGGACAAATTGCAACCTGTACGGAACAGGAGGTTAAAGGTGCTGATGCTCCAAGTAGGGAGCTTGCTAGTGAAGCGGCTGGAATGGCGAACCCGGGCACAAGGAGATGAGAAATGAGGTGCGTTTTAGAAACCTTTCCCCACCACACGGTGTACCATCTTCTGGGTTTCTCATGCATGTTTTTGATGTAGGAAGATGCCCTTGAACCTGGAGATTTGGGACCCATGCGATGGGTACCACGCAGTATTACTTTAAAGGGTCTGCGTTTGCTCACCCAACCTCACCAAACCTCTCAGCCCCAAGAGTGTCCACCCTTATGTCTCATCCAGCTGTGGGTCTAGATATGGTCAATCCAGGTTGCATCACAGCCCCTGAACGCATCGTGTAAGAATTTCTCTCTCTTTCACTGTCTTTGTTTCATGGGTGTTTCAAATTAATTTATTTTTATAATGGGGTTTAGCTGCTTTTCACTGCTGTGTTTATGCCGCTTTACACCCACTTGACACACTAACAGAGAGATATCAATACATAGGTTTTACGATTATTATTAGTCAGATATATTCTTGTGCGGTGAATAGGGCGTGTTGAGTCCAGTTCTCTGAGCAAGGAGTAGGTCTTGTCTATTACATATTGGGTTTATGGAACGGTATCTGAGCTAACTTGATACCCTTGTTTTATGTATCACCCCACCTCACCTTTCCCGTTAAGCAGCCATAGTGTGTTTTCTGCATGTGTGACTCTGTTCTGTTTTGTAATTCAGTTCAAGTGTAACGGTTTTTACATTCCCTCTATCTGTGATACCTTATGAGAAGTGTCCTTTTCTGTGTGACTTATTTCACTTAGAATCGTCGTACCTAAATCCACTCATCATGCTGCTACTAACCTTACGACATTGATTTCATGGCTGAGTGATATTCCATTGTACATAAGGACCACAACTTCTTTATCCATTTTTCTCTTTCCTGGGATATTTAAGGTGGAATGAAGTGGAGGTCCTGGTCAACAGAGCAGCCCTAAACTTTGGGGTGCTTGTGTCTTGCTGATTTTTAATTTTCCCAATTTATACCCCCATGAGTGGAAGTGCCCTACGCTCTCTAAGCTGTGTTTTTCAGATGTTTCAGGACTCACCGGACACTTCTCCAGAGTGGCTCTTGGCCATTTACATCCCGCCCATCAGTGTAGCAAGGCTCCCATTTCTCCATGGCCTGTCCTGCATTTCTGGTTTTGAGACTCTTTTCAGCATGGCCCTTTTGACCGATGGGAAGCGAGACTTCTTTGTAGCGCTGATTTGCATTTCCAGGTTGCTTGGTTGGCCAAAAAGGGCGTATGCGTTTTTTCCTGAATATATTCAGGAAAAAACGCATACGCCCTTTTTGGCCAAGGGCATCATTGTCAACGTTTTTCTGCTTTTCATGTGCTTTAAAGGCGATTCGTATCTACCTCCTGAAATCTGTTTCCTGCAATTCTGCCTTGATTTCAAATCCTCTTCTTTGCCTTCCCTCAATATATTTGTGGACGAGAGTTATCATTTATAACTCTGCAGGTTTGTGAATTGCAGTGCCCTGAACCTCCATTTTACAACTCGTTTTTATGGGAGCTGGCCGCAAAATCGCAGAATGGCTTCAGGCCCTGTTCTGGTTCCGGGGGGCAGGCTGAGCCTGTGGTTAATTCTTCTTCCTGATGGGAAAATAGTGTGACCTGTGCCTGTCCCAACACCTAGAGCTAGTCTCTCGTTGGTTCCACGTCTTCCCGTTTATCCTCAGGACAAATTGCAACCTGTACGGAACAGGAGGTTAAAGGTGCTGATGCTCCAAGTAGGGAGCTTGCTAGTGAAGTGGCTGGAATGGCGAACCCGGGCACAAGGAGATGAGAAATGAGGTGCGTTTTAGAAACCTTTCCCCATCACACGGTGTACCATCTTCTGGGTTTCTCATGCATGTTTTTGATGTAGGAAGATGCCCTTGAACCTGGAGATTTGGGACCCATGCGATGGGTACCACGCAGTATTACTTTAAAGGGTCTGCGTTTGCTCACCCAACCTCACCAAACCCCTCAGCCCCAAGAGTGTCCACCCTTATGTCTCATCCAGCTGTGGGTCTAGATATGGTCAATCCAGGTTGCATCACAGCCCCTGAACGCATCGTGTAAGAATTTCTCTCTCTTTCACTGTCTTTGTTTCATGGGTGTTTCAAAGTAATTTATTTTCATAATGGGATTTAGCTGCTTTTCACTGCTGTGTTTATGCCGCTTTACACCCACTTGACACACTAACAGAGAGATATCAATACATAGGTTTTACGATTATTACTAGTCAGATATATTCTTGTGCGGTGAATAGGGCGTGTTGAGTCCAGTTCTCTGAGCAAGGAGTAGGTCTTGTCTATTACATATTGGGTTTATGGAACGGTATCTGAGCTAATTTGATACCCTTGTTTTATGTATCACCCCACCTCACCTTTCCCGTTAAGCAGCCATAGTGTGTTTTCTGCATGTGTGACTCTGTTCTGTTTTGTAATTCAGTTCAAGTGTAACGGTTTTTACATTCCCTCTATCTGTGATACCTTATGAGAAGTGTCCTTTTCTTTGTGACTTATTTCACTTAGAATCGTCATACCTAAATCCACTCATCATGCTGCTACTAACCTTACCACATTGATTTCATGGCTGAGTGATATTCCATTGTACATAAGGACCACAACTTCTTTATCCATTTTTCTCTTTCCTGGGATATTTAAGGTGGAATGAAGTGGAGGTCCTGGTCAACAGAGCAGCCCTAAACTTTGGGGTGCTTGTGTCTTGCTGATTTTTAATTTTCCCAATTTCTACCCCCATGAGTGGAAGTGCCCTACGCTCTCTAAGCTGTGTTTTTCAGATGTTTCAGGACTCACCGGACACTTCTCCAGAGTGGCTCTTGGCCATTTACATCCCGCCCATCAGTGTAGCAAGGCTCCCATTTCTCCATGGCCTGTCCTGCATTTCTGGTTTTGAGACTCTTTTCAGCATGGCCCTTTTGACCGATGGGAAGCGAGACTTCTTTGTAGCGCTGATTTGCCTTTCCAGGTTGCTTGGTTGGCCAAAAAGGGCGTATGCGTTTTTTCCTGAATATATTCAGGAAAAAACGCATACGCCCTTTTTGGCCAAGGGCATCATTGTCAACGTTTTTCCGCTTTTCATGTGCTTTAAAGGCGATTCGTATCTACCTCCTGAAATCTGTTTCCTGCAATTCTGCCTTGATTTCAAATCCTCTTCTTTGCCTTCCCTCAATATATTTGTGGACGAGAGTTATCATTTATAACTCTGCAGGTTTGTGAATTGCAGTGCCCTGAACCTCCATTTTACAACTCGTTTTTATGGGAGCTGGCCGCAAAATCGCAGAATGGCTTCAGGCCCTGTTCTGGTTCCGGGGGGCAGGCTGAGCCTGTGGTTAATTCTTCTTCCTGATGGGAAAATAGTGTGACCTGTGCCTGTCCCAACACCTAGAGCTAGTCTCTCGTTGGTTCCACGTCTTCCCGTTTATCCTCAGGACAAATTGCAACCTGTACGGAACAGGAGGTTAAAGGTGCTGATGCTCCAAGTAGGGAGCTTGCTAGTGAAGCGGCTGGAATGGCGAACCCGGGCACAAGGAGATGAGAAATGAGGTGCGTTTTAGAAACCTTTCCCCATCACACGGTGTACCATCTTCTGGGTTTCTCATGCATGTTTTTGATGTAGGAAGATGCCCTTGAACCTGGAGATTTGGGACCCATGCGATGGGTACCACGCAGTATTACTTTAAAGGGTCTGCGTTTGCTCACCCAACCTCACCAAACCTCTCAGCCCCAAGAGTGTCCACCCTTATGTCTCATCCAGCTGTGGGTCTAGATATGGTCAATCCAGGTTGCATCACAGCCCCTGAACGCATCGTGTAAGAATTTCTCTCTCTTTCACTGTCTTTGTTTCATGGGTGTTTCAAAGTAATTTATTTTTATAATGGGGTTTAGCTGCTTTTCACTGCTGTGTTTATGCCGCTTTACACCCACTTGACACACTAACAGAGAGATATCAATACATAGGTTTTACGATTATTATTAGTCAGATATATTCTTGTGCGGTGAATAGGGCGTGTTGAGTCCAGTTCTCTGAGCAAGGAGTAGGTCTTGTCTATTACATATTGGGTTTATGGAACGGTATCTGAGCTAACTTGATACCCTTGTTTTATGTATCACCCCACCTCACCTTTCCCGTTAAGCAGCCATAGTGTGTTTTCTGCATGTGTGACTCTGTTCTGTTTTGTAATTCAGTTCAAGTGTAACGGTTTTTACATTCCCTCTATCTGTGATACCTTATGAGAAGTGTCCTTTTCTGTGTGACTTATTTCACTTAGAATCGTCGTACCTAAATCCACTCATCATGCTGCTACTAACCTTACGACATTGATTTCATGGCTGAGTGATATTCCATTGTACATAAGGACCACAACTTCTTTATCCATTTTTCTCTTTCCTGGGATATTTAAGGTGGAATGAAGTGGAGGTCCTGGTCAACAGAGCAGCCCTAAACTTTGGGGTGCTTGTGTCTTGCTGATTTTTAATTTTCCCAATTTATACCCCCATGAGTGGAAGTGCCCTACGCTCTCTAAGCTGTGTTTTTCAGATGTTTCAGGACTCACCGGACACTTCTCCAGAGTGGCTCTTGGCCATTTACATCCCGCCCATCAGTGTAGCAAGGCTCCCATTTCTCCATGGCCTGTCCTGCATTTCTGGTTTTGAGACTCTTTTCAGCATGGCCCTTTTGACCGATGGGAAGCGAGACTTCTTTGTAGCGCTGATTTGCCTTTCCAGGTTGCTTGGTTGGCCAAAAAGGGCGTATGCGTTTTTTCCTGAATATATTCAGGAAAAAACGCATACGCCCTTTTTGGCCAAGGGCATCATTGTCAACGTTTTTCCGCTTTTCATGTGCTTTAAAGGCGATTCGTATCTACCTCCTGAAATCTGTTTCCTGCAATTCTGCCTTGATTTCAAATCCTCTTCTTTGCCTTCCCTCAATATATTTGTGGACGAGAGTTATCATTTATAACTCTGCAGGTTTGTGAATTGCAGTGCCCTGAACCTCCATTTTACAACTCGTTTTTATGGGAGCTGGCTGCAAAATCGCAGAATGGCTTCAGGCCCTGTTCTGGTTCCGGGGGGCAGGCTGAGCCTGTGGTTAATTCTTCTTCCTGATGGGAAAATAGTGTGACCTGTGCCTGTCCCAACACCTAGAGCTAGTCTCTCGTTGGTTCCACGTCTTCCCGTTTATCCTCAGGACAAATTGCAACCTGTACGGAACAGGAGGTTAAAGGTGCTGATGCTCCAAGTAGGGAGCTTGCTAGTGAAGCGGCTGGAATGGCGAACCCGGGCACAAGGAGATGAGAAATGAGGTGCGTTTTAGAAACCTTTCCCCATCACACGGTGTACCATCTTCTGGGTTTCTCATGCATGTTTTTGATGTAGGAAGATGCCCTTGAACCTGGAGATTTGGGACCCATGCGATGGGTACCACGCAGTATTACTTTAAAGGGTCTGCGTTTGCTCACCCAACCTCACCAAACCTCTCAGCCCCAAGAGTGTCCACCCTTATGTCTCATCCAGCTGTGGGTCTAGATATGGTCAATCCAGGTTGCATCACAGCCCCTGAACGCATCGTGTAAGAATTTCTCTCTCTTTCACTGTCTTTGTTTCATGGGTGTTTCAAAGTAATTTATTTTCATAATGGGATTTAGCTGCTTTTCACTGCTGTGTTTATGCCGCTTTACACCCACTTGACACACTAACAGAGAGATATCAATACATAGGTTTTACGATTATTACTAGTCAGATATATTCTTGTGCGGTGAATAGGGCGTGTTGAGTCCAGTTCTCTGAGCAAGGAGTAGGTCTTGTCTATTACATATTGGGTTTATGGAACGGTATCTGAGCTAACTTGATACCCTTGTTTTATGTATCACCCCACCTCACCTTTCCCGTTAAGCAGCCATAGTGTGTTTTCTGCATGTGTGACTCTGTTCTGTTTTGTAATTCAGTTCAAGTGTAACGGTTTTTACATTCCCTCTATCTGTGATACCTTATGAGAAGTGTCCTTTTCTGTGTGACTTATTTCACTTAGAATCGTCGTACCTAAATCCACTCATCATGCTGCTACTAACCTTACGACATTGATTTCATGGCTGAGTGATATTCCATTGTACATAAGGACCACAACTTCTTTATCCATTTTTCTCTTTCCTGGGATATTTAAGGTGGAATGAAGTGGAGGTCCTGGTCAACAGAGCAGCCCTAAACTTTGGGGTGCTTGTGTCTTGCTGATTTTTAATTTTCCCAATTTATACCCCCATGAGTGGAAGTGCCCTACGCTCTCTAAGCTTTGTTTTTCAGATGTTTCAGGACTCACCGGACACTTCTCCAGAGTGGCTCCTGGCAATTTACATCCCCCCCATCAGTGTAGCAAGGCTCCCATTTCTCCATGGCCTGTCCTGCATTTCTGGTTTTGAGACTTTTTTCAGCATGGCCCTTTTGACCGATGGGAAGCGAGACTTCTTTTTAGCGCTGATTTGCCTTTCCAGGTTGCTTGGTTGGCCAAAAAGGGCGTATGCGTTTTTTCCTGAATATATTCAGGAAAAAACGCATACGCCCTTTTTGGCCAAGGGCATCATTGTCAACGTTTTGCCGCTTTTCATGTGCTTTAAAGGCGATTCGTATCTACCTCCTGAAATCTGTTTCCTGCAATTCTGCCTTGATTTCAAATCCTCTTCTTTGCCTTCCCTCAATATATTTGTGGACGAGAGTTATCATTTATAACTCTGCAGGTTTGTGAATTGCAGTGCCCTGAACCTCCATCTTACAACTCGTTTTTATGGGAGCTGGCCGCAAAATCGCAGAATGGCTTCAGGCCCTGTTCTGGTTCCGGGGGGCAGGCTGAGCCTGTGGTTAATTCTTCTTCCTGATGGGAAAATAGTGTCACCTGTGCCTGTCCCAACACCAAGAGCTAGTCTCTCGTTGGTTCCACGTCTTCCCGTTTATCCTCAGGACAAATTGCAACCTGTACGGAACAGGAGGTTAAAGGTGCTGATGCTCCAAGTAGGGAGCTTGCTAGTGAAGCGGCTGGAATGGCGAACCCGGGCACAAGGAGATGAGAAATGAGGTGCGTTTTAGAAACCTTTCCCCATCACACGGTGTACCATCTTCTGGGTTTCTCATGCATGTTTTTGATGTAGGAAGATGCCCTTGAACCTGGAGATTTGGGACCCATGCGATGGGTACCACGCAGTATTACTTTAAAGGGTCTGCGTTTGCTCACCCAACCTCACCAAACCTCTCAGCCCCAAGAGTGTCCACCCTTATGTCTCATCCAGCTGTGGGTCTAGATATGGTCAATCCAGGTTGCATCACAGCCCCTGAACGCATTGTGTAAGAATTTCTCTCTCTTTCTCTGTCTTTGTTTCATGGGTGTTTCAAAGTAATTTATTTTTATAATGGGGTTTAGCTGCTTTTCACTGCTGTGTTTATGCCGCTTTACACCCACTTGACACACTAACAGAGAGATATCAATACATAGGTTTTACGATTATTATTAGTCAGATATATTCTTGTGCGGTGAATAGGGCGTGTTGAGTCCAGTTCTCTGAGCAAGGAGTAGGTCTTGTCTATTACATATTGGGTTTATGGAACGGTATCTGAGCTAACTTGATACCCTTGTTTTATGTATCACCCCACCTCACCTTTCCCGTTAAGCAGCCATAGTGTGTTTTCTGCATGTGTGACTCTGTTCTGTTTTGTAATTCAGTTCAAGTGTAACGGTTTTTACATTCCCTCTATCTGTGATACCTTATGAGAAGTGTCCTTTTCTGTGTGACTTATTTCACTTAGAATCGTCGTACCTAAATCCACTCATCATGCTGCTACTAACCTTACGACATTGATTTCATGGCTGAGTGATATTCCATTGTACATAAGGACCACAACTTCTTTATCCATTTTTCTCTTTCCTGGGATATTTAAGGTGGAATGAAGTGGAGGTCCTGGTCAACAGAGCAGCCCTAAACTTTGGGGTGCTTGTGTCTTGCTGATTTTTAATTTTCCCAATTTCTACCCCCATGAGTGGAAGTGCCCTACGCTCTCTAAGCTGTGTTTTTCAGATGTTTCAGGACTCACCGGACACTTCTCCAGAGTGGCTCTTGGCCATTTACATCCCGCCCATCAGTGTAGCAAGGCTCCCATTTCTCCATGGCCTGTCCTGCATTTCTGGTTTTGAGACTCTTTTCAGCATGGCCCTTTTGACCGATGGGAAGCGAGACTTCTTTGTAGCGCTGATTTGCCTTTCCAGGTTGCTTGGTTGGCCAAAAAGGGCGTATGCGTTTTTTCCTGAATATAGTCAGGAAAAAACGCATACGCCCTTTTTGGCCAAGGGCATCATTGTCAACGTTTTGCCGCTTTTCATGTGCTTTAAAGGCGATTCGTATCTACCTCCTGAAATCTGTTTCCTGCAATTCTGCCTTGATTTCAAATCCTCTTCTTTGCCTTCCCTCAATATATTTGTGGACGAGAGTTATCATTTATAACTCTGCAGGTTTGTGAATTGCAGTGCCCTGAACCTCCATTTTACAACTCGTTTTTATGGGAGCTGGCCGCAAAATCGCAGAATGGCTTCAGGCCCTGTTCTGGTTCCGGGGGGCAGGCTGAGCCTGTGGTTAATTCTTCTTCCTGATGGGAAAATAGTGTGACCTGTGCCTGTCCCAACACCTAGAGCTAGTCTCTCGTTGGTTCCACGTCTTCCCGTTTATCCTGAGGACAAATTGCAACCTGTACGGAACAGGAGGTTAAAGGTGCTGATGCTCCAAGTAGGGAGCTTGCTAGTGAAGCGGCTGGAATGGCGAACCCGGGCACAAGGAGATGAGAAATGAGGTGCGTTTTAGAAACCTTTCCCCATCACACGGTGTACCATCTTCTGGGTTTCTCATGCATGTTTTTGATGTAGGAAGATGCCCTTGAACCTGGAGATTTGGGACCCATGCGATGGGTACCACGCAGTATTACTTTAAAGGGTCTGCGTTTGCTCACCCAACCTCACCAAACCTCTCAGCCCCAAGAGTGTCCACCCTTATGTCTCATCCAGCTGTGGGTCTAGATATGGTCAATCCAGGTTGCATCACAGCCCCTGAACGCATCGTGTAAGAATTTCTCTCTCTTTCACTATCTTTGTTTCATGGGTGTTTCAAAGTAATTTATTTTCATAATGGGATTTAGCTGCTTTTCACTGCTGTGTTTATGCCGCTTTACACCCACTTGACACACTAACAGAGAGATATCAATACATAGGTTTTACGATTATTACTAGTCAGATATATTCTTGTGCGGTGAATAGGGCGTGTTGAGTCCAGTTCTCTGAGCAAGGAGTAGGTCTTGTCTATTACATATTGGGTTTATGGAACGGTATCTGAGCTAATTTGATACCCTTGTTTTATGTATCACCCCACCTCACCTTTCCCGTTAAGCAGCCATAGTGTGTTTTCTGCATGTGTGACTCTGTTCTGTTTTGTAATTCAGTTCAAGTGTAACGGTTTTTACATTCCCTCTATCTGTGATACCTTAAGAGAAGTGTCCTTTTCTTTGTGACTTATTTCACTTAGAATCGTCGTACCTAAATCCACTCATCATGCTGCTACTAACCTTACGACATTGATTTCATGGCTGAGTGATATTCCATTGTACATAAGGACCACAACTTCTTTATCCATTTTTCTCTTTCCTGGGATATTTAAGGTGGAATGAAGTGGAGGTCCTGGTCAACAGAGCAGCCCTAAACTTTGGGGTGCTTGTGTCTTGCTGATTTTTAATTTTCCCAATTTCTACCCCCATGAGTGGAAGTGCCCTACGCTCTCTAAGCTGTGTTTTTCAGATGTTTCAGGACTCACCGGACACTTCTCCAGAGTGGCTCTTGGCCATTTACATCCCGCCCATCAGTGTAGCAAGGCTCCCATTTCTCCATGGCCTGTCCTGCATTTCTGGTTTTGAGACTCTTTTCAGCATGGCCCTTTTGACCGATGGGAAGCGAGACTTCTTTGTAGCGCTGATTTGCCTTTCCAGGTTGCTTGGTTGGCCAAAAAGGGCGTATGCGTTTTTTCCTGAATATATTCAGGAAAAAACGCATACGCCCTTTTTGGCCAAGGGCATCATTGTCAACGTTTTGCCGCTTTTCATGTGCTTTAAAGGCGATTCGTATCTACCTCCTGAAATCTGTTTCCTGCAATTCTGCCTTGATTTCAAATCCTCTTCTTTGCCTTCCCTCAATATATTTGTGGACGAGAGTTATCATTTATAACTCTGCAGGTTTGTGAATTGCAGTGCCCTGAACCTCCATTTTACAACTCGTTTTTATGGGAGCTGGCCGCAAAATCGCAGAATGGCTTCAGGCCCTGTTCTGGTTCCGGGGGGCAGGCTGAGCCTGTGGTTAATTCTTCTTCCTGATGGGAAAATAGTGTCACCTGTGCCTGTCCCAACACCAAGAGCTAGTCTCTCGTTGGTTCCACGTCTTCCCGTTTATCCTCAGGACAAATTGCAACCTGTACGGAACAGGAGGTTAAAGGTGCTGATGCTCCAAGTAGGGAGCTTGCTAGTAAAGCGGCTGGAATGGCGAACCCGGGCACAAGGAGATGAGAAATGAGGTGCGTTTTAGAAACCTTTCCCCATCACACGGTGTACCATCTTCTGGGTTTCTCATGCATGTTTTTGATGTAGGAAGATGCCCTTGAACCTGGAGATTTGGGACCCATGCGATGGGTACCACGCAGTATTACTTTAAAGGGTCTGCGTTTGCTCACCCAACCTCACCAAACCTCTCAGCCCCAAGAGTGTCCACCCTTATGTCTCATCCAGCTGTGGGTCTAGATATGGTCAATCCAGGTTGCATCACAGCCCCTGAACGCATTGTGTAAGAATTTCTCTCTCTTTCACTGTCTTTGTTTCATGGGTGTTTCAAAGTAATTTATTTTTATAATGGGGTTTAGCTGCTTTTCACTGCTGTGTTTATGCCGCTTTACACCCACTTGACACACTAACAGAGAGATATCAATACATAGGTTTTACGATTATTATTAGTCAGATATATTCTTGTGCGGTGAATAGGGCGTGTTGAGTCCAGTTCTCTGAGCAAGGAGTAGGTCTTGTCTATTACATATTGGGTTTATGGAACGGTATCTGAGCTAACTTGATACCCTTGTTTTATGTATCACCCCACCTCACCTTTCCCGTTAAGCAGCCATAGTGTGTTTTCTGCATGTGTGACTCTGTTCTGTTTTGTAATTCAGTTCAAGTGTAACGGTTTTTACATTCCCTCTATCTGTGATACCTTATGAGAAGTGTCCTTTTCTGTGTGACTTATTTCACTTAGAATCGTCGTACCTAAATCCACTCATCATGCTGCTACTAACCTTACGACATTGATTTCATGGCTGAGTGATATTCCATTGTACATAAGGACCACAACTTCTTTATCCATTTTTCTCTTTCCTGGGATATTTAAGGTGGAATGAAGTGGAGGTCCTGGTCAACAGAGCAGCCCTAAACTTTGGGGTGCTTGTGTCTTGCTGATTTTTCATTTTCCCAATTTCTACCCCCATGAGTGGAAGTGCCCTACGCTCTCTAAGCTGTGTTTTTCAGATGTTTCAGGACTCACCGGACACTTCTCCAGAGTGGCTCTTGGCCATTTACATCCCGCCCATCAGTGTAGCAAGGCTCCCATTTCTCCATGGCCTGTCCTGCATTTCTGGTTTTGAGACTCTTTTCAGCATGGCCCTTTTGACCGATGGGAAGCGAGACTTCTTTGTAGCGCTGATTTGCCTTTCCAGGTTGCTTGGTTGGCCAAAAAGGGCGTATGCGTTTTTTCCTGAGGAAAAAACGCATACGCCCTTTTTGGCCAAGGGCATCATTGTCAACGTTTTGCTGCTTTTCATGTGCTTTAAAGGCGATTCGTATCTACCTCCTGAAATCTGTTTCCTGCAATTCTGCCTTGATTTCAAATCCTCTTCTTTGCCTTCCCTCAATATATTTGTGGACGAGAGTTATCATTTATAACTCTGCAGGTTTGTGAATTGCAGTGCCCTGAACCTCCATTTTACAACTCGTTTTTATGGGAGCTGGCCGCAAAATCGCAGAATGGCTTCAGGCCCTGTTCTGGTTCCGGGGGGCAGGCTGAGCCTGTGGTTAATTCTTCTTCCTGATGGGAAAATAGTGTCACCTGTGCCTGTCCCAACACCAAGAGCTAGTCTCTCGTTGGTTCCACGTCTTCCCGTTTATCCTCAGGACAAATTGCAACCTGTACGGAACAGGAGGTTAAAGGTGCTGATGCTCCAAGTAGGGAGCTTGCTAGTAAAGCGGCTGGAATGGCGACCCCGGGCACAAGGAGATGAGAAATGAGGTGCGTTTTAGAAACCTTTCCCCATCACACGGTGTACCATCTTCTGGGTTTCTCATGCATGTTTTTGATGTAGGAAGATGCCCTTGAACCTGGAGATTTGGGACCCATGCGATGGGTACCACGCAGTATTACTTTAAAGGGTCTGCGTTTGCTCACCCAACCTCACCAAACCTCTCAGCCCCAAGAGTGTCCACCCTTATGTCTCATCCAGCTGTGGGTCTAGATATGGTCAATCCAGGTTGCATCACAGCCCCTGAACGCATTGTGTAAGAATTTCTCTCTCTTTCACTGTCTTTGTTTCATGGGTGTTTCAAAGTAATTTATTTTTATAATGGGGTTTAGCTGCTTTTCACTGCTGTGTTTATGCCGCTTTACACCCACTTGACACACTAACAGAGAGATATCAATACATAGGTTTTACGATTATTATTAGTCAGATATATTCTTGTGCGGTGAATAGGGCGTGTTGAGTCCAGTTCTCTGAGCAAGGAGTAGGTCTTGTCTATTACATATTGGGTTTATGGAACGGTATCTGAGCTAACTTGATACCCTTGTTTTATGTATCACCCCACCTCACCTTTCCCGTTAAGCAGCCATAGTGTGTTTTCTGCATGTGTGACTCTGTTCTGTTTTGTAATTCAGTTCAAGTGTAACGGTTTTTACATTCCCTCTATCTGTGATACCTTATGAGAAGTGTCCTTTTCTGTGTGACTTATTTCACTTAGAATCGTCGTACCTAAATCCACTCATCATGCTGCTACTAACCTTACGACATTGATTTCATGGCTGAGTGATATTCCATTGTACATAAGGACCACAACTTCTTTATCCATTTTTCTCTTTCCTGGGATATTTAAGGTGGAATGAAGTGGAGGTCCTGGTCAACAGAGCAGCCCTAAACTTTGGGGTGCTTGTGTCTTGCTGATTTTTAATTTTCCCAATTTCTACCCCCATGAGTGGAAGTGCCCTACGCTCTCTAAGCTGTGTTTTTCAGATGTTTCAGGACTCACCGGACACTTCTCCAGAGTGGCTCTTGGCCATTTACATCCCGCCCATCAGTGTAGCAAGGCTCCCATTTCTCCATGGCCTGTCCTGCATTTCTGGTTTTGAGACTCTTTTCAGCATGGCCCTTTTGACCGATGGGAAGCGAGACTTCTTTGTAGCGCTGATTTGCCTTTCCAGGTTGCTTGGTTGGCCAAAAAGGGCGTATGCGTTTTTTCCTGAATATATTCAGGAAAAAACGCATACGCCCTTTTTGGCCAAGGGCATCATTGTCAACGTTTTGCCGCTTTTCATGTGCTTTAAAGGCGATTCGTATCTACCTCCTGAAATCTGTTTCCTGCAATTCTGCCTTGATTTCAAATCCTCTTCTTTGCCTTCCCTCAATATATTTGTGGACGAGAGTTATCATTTATAACTCTGCAGGTTTGTGAATTGCAGTGCCCTGAACCTCCATTTTACAACTCGTTTTTATGGGAGCTGGCCGCAAAATCGCAGAATGGCTTCAGGCCCTGTTCTGGTTCCGGGGGGCAGGCTGAGCCTGTGGTTAATTCTTCTTCCTGATGGGAAAATAGTGTCACCTGTGCCTGTCCCAACACCAAGAGCTAGTCTCTCGTTGGTTCCACGTCTTCCCGTTTATCCTCAGGACAAATTGCAACCTGTACGGAACAGGAGGTTAAAGGTGCTGATGCTCCAAGTAGGGAGCTTGCTAGTAAAGCGGCTGGAATGGCGAACCCGGGCACAAGGAGATGAGAAATGAGGTGCGTTTTAGAAACCTTTCCCCATCACACGGTGTACCATCTTCTGGGTTTCTCATGCATGTTTTTGATGTAGGAAGATGCCCTTGAACCTGGAGATTTGGGACCCATGCGATGGGTACCACGCAGTATTACTTTAAAGGGTCTGCGTTTGCTCACCCAACCTCACCAAACCTCTCAGCCCCAAGAGTGTCCACCCTTATGTCTCATCCAGCTGTGGGTCTAGATATGGTCAATCCAGGTTGCATCACAGCCCCTGAACGCATTGTGTAAGAATTTCTCTCTCTTTCACTGTCTTTGTTTCATGGGTGTTTCAAAGTAATTTATTTTTATAATGGGGTTTAGCTGCTTTTCACTGCTGTGTTTATGCCGCTTTACACCCACTTGACACACTAACAGAGAGATATCAATACATAGGTTTTACGATTATTATTAGTCAGATATATTCTTGTGCGGTGAATAGGGCGTGTTGAGTCCAGTTCTCTGAGCAAGGAGTAGGTCTTGTCTATTACATATTGGGTTTATGGAACGGTATCTGAGCTAACTTGATACCCTTGTTTTATGTATCACCCCACCTCACCTTTCCCGTTAAGCAGCCATAGTGTGTTTTCTGCATGTGTGACTCTGTTCTGTTTTGTAATTCAGTTCAAGTGTAACGGTTTTTACATTCCCTCTATCTGTGATACCTTATGAGAAGTGTCCTTTTCTGTGTGACTTATTTCACTTAGAATCGTTGTACCTAAATCCACTCATCATGCTGCTACTAACCTTACGACATTGATTTCATGGCTGAGTGATATTCCATTGTACATAAGGACCACAACTTCTTTATCCATTTTTCTCTTTCCTGGGATATTTAAGGTGGAATGAAGTGGAGGTCCTGGTCAACAGAGCAGCCCTAAACTTTGGGGTGCTTGTGTCTTGCTGATTTTTCATTTTCCCAATTTCTACCCCCATGAGTGGAAGTGCCCTACGCTCTCTAAGCTGTGTTTTTCAGATGTTTCAGGACTCACCGGACACTTCTCCAGAGTGGCTCTTGGCCATTTACATCCCGCCCATCAGTGTAGCAAGGCTCCCATTTCTCCATGGCCTGTCCTGCATTTCTGGTTTTGAGACTCTTTTCAGCATGGCCCTTTTGACCGATGGGAAGCGAGACTTCTTTGTAGCGCTGATTTGCCTTTCCAGGTTGCTTGGTTGGCCAAAAAGGGCGTATGCGTTTTTTCCTGAATATATTCAGGAAAAAACGCATACGCCCTTTTTGGCCAAGGGCATCATTGTCAACGTTTTGCTGCTTTTCATGTGCTTTAAAGGCGATTCGTATCTACCTCCTGAAATCTGTTTCCTGCAATTCTGCCTTGATTTCAAATCCTCTTCTTTGCCTTCCCTCAATATATTTGTGGACGAGAGTTATCATTTATAACTCTGCAGGTTTGTGAATTGCAGTGCCCTGAACCTCCATCTTACAACTCGTTTTTATGGGAGCTGGCCGCAAAATCGCAGAATGGCTTCAGGCCCTGTTCTGGTTCCGGGGGGCAGGCTGAGCCTGTGGTTAATTCTTCTTCCTGATGGGAAAATAGTGTCACCTGTGCCTGTCCCAACACCAAGAGCTAGTCTCTCGTTGGTTCCACGTCTTCCCGTTTATCCTCAGGACAAATTGCAACCTGTACGGAACAGGAGGTTAAAGGTGCTGATGCTCCAAGTAGGGAGCTTGCTAGTGAAGCGGCTGGAATGGCGAACCCGGGCACAAGGAGATGAGAAATGAGGTGCGTTTTAGAAACCTTTCCCCATCACACGGTGTACCATCTTCTGGGTTTCTCATGCATGTTTTTGATGTAGGAAGATGCCCTTGAACCTGGAGATTTGGGACCCATGCGATGGGTACCACGCAGTATTACTTTAAAGGGTCTGCGTTTGCTCACCCAACCTCACCAAACCTCTCAGCCCCAAGAGTGTCCACCCTTATGTCTCATCCAGCTGTGGGTCTAGATATGGTCAATCCAGGTTGCATCACAGCCCCTGAACGCATTGTGTAAGAATTTCTCTCTCTTTCACTGTCTTTGTTTCATGGGTGTTTCAAAGTAATTTATTTTTATAATGGGGTTTAGCTGCTTTTCACTGCTGTGTTTATGCCGCTTTACACCCACTTGACACACTAACAGAGAGATATCAATACATAGGTTTTACGATTATTATTAGTCAGATATATTCTTGTGCGGTGAATAGGGCGTGTTGAGTCCAGTTCTCTGAGCAAGGAGTAGGTCTTGTCTATTACATATTGGGTTTATGGAACGGTATCTGAGCTAACTTGATACCCTTGTTTTATGTATCACCCCACCTCACCTTTCCCGTTAAGCAGCCATAGTGTGTTTTCTGCATGTGTGACTCTGTTCTGTTTTGTAATTCAGTTCAAGTGTAACGGTTTTTACATTCCCTCTATCTGTGATACCTTATGAGAAGTGTCCTTTTCTGTGTGACTTATTTCACTTAGAATCGTCGTACCTAAATCCACTCATCATGCTGCTACTAACCTTACGACATTGATTTCATGGCTGAGTGATATTCCATTGTACATAAGGACCACAACTTCTTTATCCATTTTTCTCTTTCCTGGGATATTTAAGGTGGAATGAAGTGGAGGTCCTGGTCAACAGAGCAGCCCTAAACTTTGGGGTGCTTGTGTCTTGCTGATTTTTAATTTTCCCAATTTCTACCCCCATGAGTGGAAGTGCCCTACGCTCTCTAAGCTGTGTTTTTCAGATGTTTCAGGACTCACCGGACACTTCTCCAGAGTGGCTCCTGGCAATTTACATCCCCCCCATCAGTGTAGCAAGGCTCCCATTTCTCCATGGCCTGTCCTGCATTTCTGGTTTTGAGACTTTTTTCAGCATGGCCCTTTTGACCGATGGGAAGCGAGACTTCTTTTTAGCGCTGATTTGCCTTTCCAAGTTGCTTGGTTGGCCAAAAAGGGCGTATGCGTTTTTTCCTGAATATATTCAGGAAAAAACGCATACGCCCTTTTTGGCCAAGGGCATCATTGTCAACGTTTTGCCGCTTTTCATGTGCTTTAAAGGCGATTCGTATCTACCTCCTGAAATCTGTTTCCTGCAATTCTGCCTTGATTTCAAATCCTCTTCTTTGCCTTCCCTCAATATATTTGTGGACGAGAGTTATCATTTATAACTCTGCAGGTTTGTGAATTGCAGTGCCCTGAACCTCCATCTTACAACTCGTTTTTATGGGAGCTGGCCGCAAAATCGCAGAATGGCTTCAGGCCCTGTTCTGGTTCCGGGGGGCAGGCTGAGCCTGTGGTTAATTCTTCTTCCTGATGGGAAAATAGTGTCACCTGTGCCTGTCCCAACACCAAGAGCTAGTCTCTCGTTGGTTCCACGTCTTCCCGTTTATCCTCAGGACAAATTGCAACCTGTACGGAACAGGAGGTTAAAGGTGCTGATGCTCCAAGTAGGGAGCTTGCTAGTGAAGCGGCTGGAATGGCGAACCCGGGCACAAGGAGATGAGAAATGAGGTGCGTTTTAGAAACCTTTCCCCATCACACGGTGTACCATCTTCTGGGTTTCTCATGCATGTTTTTGATGTAGGAAGATGCCCTTGAACCTGGAGATTTGGGACCCATGCGATGGGTACCACGCAGTATTACTTTAAAGGGTCTGCGTTTGCTCACCCAACCTCACCAAACCTCTCAGCCCCAAGAGTGTCCACCCTTATGTCTCATCCAGCTGTGGGTCTAGATATGGTCAATCCAGGTTGCATCACAGCCCCTGAACGCATTGTGTAAGAATTTCTCTCTCTTTCACTGTCTTTGTTTCATGGGTGTTTCAAAGTAATTTATTTTTATAATGGGGTTTAGCTGCTTTTCACTGCTGTGTTTATGCCGCTTTACACCCACTTGACACACTAACAGAGAGATATCAATACATAGGTTTTACGATTATTATTAGTCAGATATATTCTTGTGCGGTGAATAGGGCGTGTTGAGTCCAGTTCTCTGAGCAAGGAGTAGGTCTTGTCTATTACATATTGGGTTTATGGAACGGTATCTGAGCTAACTTGATACCCTTGTTTTATGTATCACCCCACCTCACCTTTCCCGTTAAGCAGCCATAGTGTGTTTTCTGCATGTGTGACTCTGTTCTGTTTTGTAATTCAGTTCAAGTGTAACGGTTTTTACATTCCCTCTATCTGTGATACCTTATGAGAAGTGTCCTTTTCTGTGTGACTTATTTCACTTAGAATCGTCGTACCTAAATCCACTCATCATGCTGCTACTAACCTTACGACATTGATTTCATGGCTGAGTGATATTCCATTGTACATAAGGACCACAACTTCTTTATCCATTTTTCTCTTTCCTGGGATATTTAAGGTGGAATGAAGTGGAGGTCCTGGTCAACAGAGCAGCCCTAAACTTTGGGGTGCTTGTGTCTTGCTGATTTTTAATTTTCCCAATTTCTACCCCCATGAGTGGAAGTGCCCTACGCTCTCTAAGCTGTGTTTTTCAGATGTTTCAGGACTCACCGGACACTTCTCCAGAGTGGCTCTTGGCCATTTACATCCCGCCCATCAGTGTAGCAAGGCTCCCATTTCTCCATGGCCTGTCCTGCATTTCTGGTTTTGAGACTCTTTTCAGCATGGCCCTTTTGACCGATGGGAAGCGAGACTTCTTTGTAGCGCTGATTTGCCTTTCCAGGTTGCTTGGTTGGCCAAAAAGGGCGTATGCGTTTTTTCCTGAATATATTCAGGAAAAAACGCATACGCCCTTTTTGGCCAAGGGCATCATTGTCAACGTTTTGCCGCTTTTCATGTGCTTTAAAGGCGATTCGTATCTACCTCCTGAAATCTGTTTCCTGCAATTCTGCCTTGATTTCAAATCCTCTTCTTTGCCTTCCCTCAATATATTTGTGGACGAGAGTTATCATTTATAACTCTGCAGGTTTGTGAATTGCAGTGCCCTGAACCTCCATTTTACAACTCGTTTTTATGGGAGCTGGCCGCCAAATCGCAGAATGGCTTCAGGCCCTGTTCGGGTTCCGGGGGGCAGGCTGAGCCTGTGGTTAATTCTTCTTCCTGATGGGAAAATAGTGTCACCTGTGCCTGTCCCAACACCAAGAGCTAGTCTCTCGTTGGTTCCACGTCTTCCCGTTTATCCTCAGGACAAATTGCAACCTGTACGGAACAGGAGGTTAAAGGTGCTGATGCTCCAAGTAGGGAGCTTGCTAGTAAAGCGGCTGGAATGGCGAACCCGGGCACAAGGAGATGAGAAATGAGGTGCGTTTTAGAAACCTTTCCCCATCACACGGTGTACCATCTTCTGGGTTTCTCATGCATGTTTTTGATGTAGGAAGATGCCCTTGAACCTGGAGATTTGGGACCCATGCGATGGGTACCACGCAGTATTACTTTAAAGGGTCTGCGTTTGCTCACCCAACCTCACCAAACCTCTCAGCCCCAAGAGTGTCCACCCTTATGTCTCATCCAGCTGTGGGTCTAGATATGGTCAATCCAGGTTGCATCACAGCCCCTGAACGCATTGTGTAAGAATTTCTCTCTCTTTCACTGTCTTTGTTTCATGGGTGTTTCAAAGTAATTTATTTTTATAATGGGGTTTAGCTGCTTTTCACTGCTGTGTTTATGCTGCTTTACACCCACTTGACACACTAACAGAGAGATATCAATACATAGGTTTTACGATTATTATTAGTCAGATATATTCTTGTGCGGTGAATAGGGCGTGTTGAGTCCAGTTCTCTGAGCAAGGAGTAGGTTTTGTCGATTACATATTGGGTTTATGGAACGGTATCTGAGCTAACTTGATACCCTTGTTTTATGTATCACCCCACCTCACCTTTCCCGTTAAGCAGCCATAGTGTGTTTTCTGCATGTGTGACTCTGTTCTGTTTTGTAATTCAGTTCAAGTGTAACGGTTTTTACATTCCCTCTATCTGTGATACCTTATGAGAAGTGTCCTTTTCTGTGTGACTTATTTCACTTAGAATCGTCGTACCTAAATCCACTCATCATGCTGCTACTAACCTTACGACATTGATTTCATGGCTGAGTGATATTCCATTGTACATAAGGACCACAACTTCTTTATCCATTTTTCTCTTTCCTGGGATATTTAAGGTGGAATGAAGTGGAGGTCCTGGTCAACAGAGCAGCCCTAAACTTTGGGGTGCTTGTGTCTTGCTGATTTTTAATTTTCCCAATTTCTACCCCCATGAGTGGAAGTGCCCTACGCTCTCTAAGCTGTGTTTTTCAGATGTTTCAGGACTCACCGGACACTTCTCCAGAGTGGCTCTTGGCCATTTACATCCCGCCCATCAGTGTAGCAAGGCTCCCATTTCTCCATGGCCTGTCCTGCATTTCTGGTTTTGAGACTCTTTTCAGCATGGCCCTTTTGACCGATGGGAAGCGAGACTTCTTTGTAGCGCTGATTTGCCTTTCCAGGTTGCTTGGTTGGCCAAAAAGGGCGTATGCGTTTTTTCCTGAATATATTCAGGAAAAAACGCATACGCCCTTTTTGGCCAAGGGCATCATTGTCAACGTTTTGCCGCTTTTCATGTGCTTTAAAGGCGATTCGTATCTACCTCCTGAAATCTGTTTCCTGCAATTCTGCCTTGATTTCAAATCCTCTTCTTTGCCTTCCCTCAATATATTTGTGGACGAGAGTTATCATTTATAACTCTGCAGGTTTGTGAATTGCAGTGCCCTGAACCTCCATTTTACAACTCGTTTTTATGGGAGCTGGCCGCAAAATCGCAGAATGGCTTCAGGCCCTGTTCTGGTTCCGGGGGGCAGGCTGAGCCTGTGGTTAATTCTTCTTCCTGATGGGAAAATAGTGTCACCTGTGCCTGTCCCAACACCAAGAGCTAGTCTCTCGTTGGTTCCACGTCTTCCCGTTTATCCTCAGGACAAATTGCAACCTGTACGGAACAGGAGGTTAAAGGTGCTGATGCTCCAAGTAGGGAGCTTGCTAGTAAAGCGGCTGGAATGGCGAACCCGGGCACAAGGAGATGAGAAATGAGGTGCGTTTTAGAAACCTTTCCCCATCACACGGTGTACCATCTTCTGGGTTTCTCATGCATGTTTTTGATGTAGGAAGATGCCCTTGAACCTGGAGATTTGGGACCCATGCGATGGGTACCACGCAGTATTACTTTAAAGGGTCTGCGTTTGCTCACCCAACCTCACCAAACCTCTCAGCCCCAAGAGTGTCCACCCTTATGTCTCATCCAGCTGTGGGTCTAGATATGGTCAATCCAGGTTGCATCACAGCCCCTGAACGCATTGTGTAAGAATTTCTCTCTCTTTCACTGTCTTTGTTTCATGGGTGTTTCAAAGTAATTTATTTTTATAATGGGGTTTAGCTGCTTTTCACTGCTGTGTTTATGCTGCTTTACACCCACTTGACACACTAACAGAGAGATATCAATACATAGGTTTTACGATTATTATTAGTCAGATATATTCTTGTGCGGTGAATAGGGCGTGTTGAGTCCAGTTCTCTGAGCAAGGAGTAGGTTTTGTCTATTACATATTGGGTTTATGGAACGGTATCTGAGCTAACTTGATACCCTTGTTTTATGTATCACCCCACCTCACCTTTCCCGTTAAGCAGCCATAGTGTGTTTTCTGCATGTGTGACTCTGTTCTGTTTTGTAATTCAGTTCAAGTGTAACGGTTTTTACATTCCCTCTATCTGTGATACCTTATGAGAAGTGTCCTTTTCTGTGTGACTTATTTCACTTAGAATCGTCGTACCTAAATCCACTCATCATGCTGCTACTAACCTTATGACATTGATTTCATGGCTGAGTGATATTCCATTGTACATAAGGACCACAACTTCTTTATCCATTTTTCTCTTTCCTGGGATATTTAAGGTGGAATGAAGTGGAGGTCCTGGTCAACAGAGCAGCCCTAAACTTTGGGGTGCTTGTGTCTTGCTGATTTTTAATTTTCCCAATTTCTACCCCCATGAGTGGAAGTGCCCTACGCTCTCTAAGCTGTGTTTTTCAGATGTTTCAGGACTCACCGGACACTTCTCCAGAGTGGCTCTTGGCCATTTACATCCCGCCCATCAGTGTAGCAAGGCTCCCATTTCTCCATGGCCTGTCCTGCATTTCTGGTTTTGAGACTCTTTTCAGCATGGCCCTTTTGACCGATGGGAAGCGAGACTTCTTTGTAGCGCTGATTTGCCTTTCCAGGTTGCTTGGTTGGCCAAAAAGGGCGTATGCGTTTTTTCCTGAATATATTCAGGAAAAAACGCATACGCCCTTTTTGGCCAAGGGCATCATTGTCAACGTTTTTCCGCTTTTCATGTGCTTTAAAGGCGATTCGTATCTACCTCCTGAAATCTGTTTCCTGCAATTCTGCCTTGATTTCAAATCCTCTTCTTTGCCTTCCCTCAATATATTTGTGGACGAGAGTTATCATTTATAACTCTGCAGGTTTGTGAATTGCAGTGCCCTGAACCTCCATTTTACAACTCGTTTTTATGGGAGCTGGCCGCAAAATCGCAGAATGGCTTCAGGCCCTGTTCTGGTTCCGGGGGGCAGGCTGAGCCTGTGGTTAATTCTTCTTCCTGATGGGAAAATAGTGTCACCTGTGCCTGTCCCAACACCAAGAGCTAGTCTCTCGTTGGTTCCACGTCTTCCCGTTTATCCTCAGGACAAATTGCAACCTGTACGGAACAGGAGGTTAAAGGTGCTGATGCTCCAAGTAGGGAGCTTGCTAGTAAAGCGGCTGGAATGGCGAACCCGGGCACAAGGAGATGAGAAATGAGGTGCGTTTTAGAAACCTTTCCCCATCACACGGTGTACCATCTTCTGGGTTTCTCATGCATGTTTTTGATGTAGGAAGATGCCCTTGAACCTGGAGATTTGGGACCCATGCGATGGGTACCACGCAGTATTACTTTAAAGGGTCTGCGTTTGCTCACCCAACCTCACCAAACCTCTCAGCCCCAAGAGTGTCCACCCTTATGTCTCATCCAGCTGTGGGTCTAGATATGGTCAATCCAGGTTGCATCACAGCCCCTGAACGCATTGTGTAAGAATTTCTCTCTCTTTCACTGTCTTTGTTTCATGGGTGTTTCAAAGTAATTTATTTTTATAATGGGGTTTAGCTGCTTTTCACTGCTGTGTTTATGCCGCTTTACACCCACTTGACACACTAACAGAGAGATATCAATACATAGGTTTTACGATTATTACTAGTCAGGTATATTCTTGTGCGGTGAATAGGGCGTGTTGAGTCCAGTTCTCTGAGCAAGGAGTAGGTCTTGTCTATTACATATTGGGTTTATGGAACGGTATCTGAGCTAACTTGATACCCTTGTTTTATGTATCACCCCACCTCACCTTTCCCGTTAAGCAGCCATAGTGTGTTTTCTGCATGTGTGACTCTGTTCTGTTTTGTAATTCAGTTCAAGTGTAACGGTTTTTACATTCCCTCTATCTGTGATACCTTATGAGAAGTGTCCTTTTCTGTGTGACTTATTTCACTTAGAATCGTCGTACCTAAATCCACTCATCATGCTGCTACTAACCTTACGACATTGATTTCATGGCTGAGTGATATTCCATTGTACATAAGGACCACAACTTCTTTATCCATTTTTCTCTTTCCTGGGATATTTAAGGTGGAATGAAGTGGAGGTCCTGGTCAACAGAGCAGCCCTAAACTTTGGGGTGCTTGTGTCTTGCTGATTTTTAATTTTCCCAATTTCTACCCCCATGAGTGGAAGTGCCCTACGCTCTCTAAGCTGTGTTTTTCAGATGTTTCAGGACTCACCGGACACTTCTCCAGAGTGGCTCTTGGCCATTTACATCCCGCCCATCAGTGTAGCAAGGCTCCCATTTCTCCATGGCCTGTCCTGCATTTCTGGTTTTGAGACTCTTTTCAGCATGGCCCTTTTGACCGATGGGAAGCGAGACTTCTTTGTAGCGCTGATTTGCCTTTCCAGGTTGCTTGGTTGGCCAAAAAGGGCGTATGCGTTTTTTCCTGAATATATTCAGGAAAAAACGCATACGCCCTTTTTGGCCAAGGGCATCATTGTCAACGTTTTGCCGCTTTTCATGTGCTTTAAAGGCGATTCGTATCTACCTCCTGAAATCTGTTTCCTGCAATTCTGCCTTGATTTCAAATCCTCTTCTTTGCCTTCCCTCAATATATTTGTGGACGAGAGTTATCATTTATAACTCTGCAGGTTTGTGAATTGCAGTGCCCTGAACCTCCATTTTACAACTCGTTTTTATGGGAGCTGGCCGCAAAATCGCAGAATGGCTTCAGGCCCTGTTCTGGTTCCGGGGGGCAGGCTGAGCCTGTGGTTAATTCTTCTTCCTGATGGGAAAATAGTGTCACCTGTGCCTGTCCCAACACCAAGAGCTAGTCTCTCGTTGGTTCCACGTCTTCCCGTTTATCCTCAGGACAAATTGCAACCTGTACGGAACAGGAGGTTAAAGGTGCTGATGCTCCAAGTAGGGAGCTTGCTAGTAAAGCGGCTGGAATGGCGACCCCGGGCACAAGGAGATGAGAAATGAGGTGCGTTTTAGAAACCTTTCCCCATCACACGGTGTACCATCTTCTGGGTTTCTCATGCATGTTTTTGATGTAGGAAGATGCCCTTGAACCTGGAGATTTGGGACCCATGCGATGGGTACCACGCAGTATTACTTTAAAGGGTCTGCGTTTGCTCACCCAACCTCACCAAACCTCTCAGCCCCAAGAGTGTCCACCCTTATGTCTCATCCAGCTGTGGGTCTAGATATGGTCAATCCAGGTTGCATCACAGCCCCTGAACGCATTGTGTAAGAATTTCTCTCTCTTTCACTGTCTTTGTTTCATGGGTGTTTCAAAGTAATTTATTTTTATAATGGGGTTTAGCTGCTTTTCACTGCTGTGTTTATGCCGCTTTACACCCACTTGACACACTAACAGAGAGATATCAATACATAGGTTTTACGATTATTATTAGTCAGATATATTCTTGTGCGGTGAATAGGGCGTGTTGAGTCCAGTTCTCTGAGCAAGGAGTAGGTCTTGTCTATTACATATTGGGTTTATGGAATGGTATCTGAGCTAACTTGATACCCTTGTTTTATGTATCACCCCACCTCACCTTTCCCGTTAAGCAGCCATAGTGTGTTTTCTGCATGTGTGACTCTGTTCTGTTTTGTAATTCAGTTCAAGTGTAACGGTTTTTACATTCCCTCTATCTGTGATACCTTATGAGAAGTGTCCTTTTCTGTGTGACTTATTTCACTTAGAATCGTCGTACCTAAATCCACTCATCATGCTGCTACTAACCTTACGACATTGATTTCATGGCTGAGTGATATTCCATTGTACATAAGGACCACAACTTCTTTATCCATTTTTCTCTTTCCTGGGATATTTAAGGTGGAATGAAGTGGAGGTCCTGGTCAACAGAGCAGCCCTAAACTTTGGGGTGCTTGTGTCTTGCTGATTTTTAATTTTCCCAATTTATACCCCCATGAGTGGAAGTGCCCTACGCTCTCTAAGCTGTGTTTTTCAGATGTTTCAGGACTCACCGGACACTTCTCCAGAGTGGCTCCTGGCAATTTACATCCCCCCCATCAGTGTAGCAAGGCTCCCATTTCTCCATGGCCTGTCCTGCATTTCTGGTTTTGAGACTTTTTTCAGCATGGCCCTTTTGACCGATGGGAAGCGAGACTTCTTTGTAGCGCTGATTTGCCTTTCCAGGTTGCTTGGTTGGCCAAAAAGGGCGTATGCGTTTTTTCCTGAATATATTCAGGAAAAAACGCATACGCCCTTTTTGGCCAAGGGCATCATTGTCAACGTTTTGCCGCTTTTCATGTGCTTTAAAGGCGATTCGTATCTACCTCCTGAAATCTGTTTCCTGCAATTCTGCCTTGATTTCAAATCCTCTTCTTTGCCTTCCCTCAATATATTTGTGGACGAGAGTTATCATTTATAACTCTGCAGGTTTGTGAATTGCAGTGCCCTGAACCTCCATCTTACAACTCGTTTTTATGGGAGCTGGCCGCAAAATCGCAGAATGGCTTCAGGCCCTGTTCTGGTTCCGGGGGGCAGGCTGAGCCTGTGGTTAATTCTTCTTCCTGATGGGAAAATAGTGTCACCTGTGCCTGTCCCAACACCAAGAGCTAGTCTCTCGTTGGTTCCACGTCTTCCCGTTTATCCTCAGGACAAATTGCAACCTGTACGGAACAGGAGGTTAAAGGTGCTGATGCTCCAAGTAGG
This sequence comes from Balaenoptera ricei, assembly GCF_028023285.1. Lineage (NCBI taxonomy): Eukaryota > Metazoa > Chordata > Mammalia > Artiodactyla > Balaenopteridae > Balaenoptera > Balaenoptera ricei. Next base: position 412,816 of record NW_026777439.1, on the reverse strand, counting down.
CAGCTTGCTAGTGAAGCGGCTGGAATGGCGAACCCGGGCACAAGGAGATGAGAAATGAGGTGCGTTTTAGAAACCTTTCCCCATCACACGGTGTACCATCTTCTGGGTTTCTCATGCATGTTTTTGATGTAGGAAGATGCCCTTGAACCTGGAGATTTGGGACCCATGCGATGGGTACCACGCAGTATTACTTTAAAGGGTCTGCGTTTGCTCACCCAACCTCACCAAACCTCTCAGCCCCAAGAGTGTCCACCCTTATGTCTCATCCAGCTGTGCGTCTAGATATGGTCAATCCAGGTTGCATCACAGCCCCTGAACGCATTGTGTAAGAATTTCTCTCTCTTTCACTGTCTTTGTTTCATGGGTGTTTCAAAGTAATTTATTTTTATAATGGGGTTTAGCTGCTTTTCACTGCTGTGTTTATGCCGCTTTACACCCACTTGACACACTAACAGAGAGATATCAATACATAGGTTTTACGATTATTACTAGTCAGGTATATTCTTGTGCGGTGAATAGGGCGTGTTGAGTCCAGTTCTCTGAGCAAGGAGTAGGTCTTGTCTATTACATATTGGGTTTATGGAACGGTATCTGAGCTAACTTGATACCCTTGTTTTATGTATCACCCCACCTCACCTTTCCCGTTAAGCAGCCATAGTGTGTTTTCTGCATGTGTGACTCTGTTCTGTTTTGTAATTCAGTTCAAGTGTAACGGTTTTTACATTCCCTCTATCTGTGATACCTTATGAGAAGTGTCCTTTTCTGTGTGACTTATTTCACTTAGAATCGTCGTACCTAAATCCACTCATCATGCTGCTACTAACCTTACGACATTGATTTCATGGCTGAGTGATATTCCATTGTACATAAGGACCACAACTTCTTTATCCATTTTTCTCTTTCCTGGGATATTTAAGGTGGAATGAAGTGGAGGTCCTGGTCAACAGAGCAGCCCTAAACTTTGGGGTGCTTGTGTCTTGCTGATTTTTAATTTTCCCAATTTCTACCCCCATGAGTGGAAGTGCCCTACGCTCTCTAAGCTGTGTTTTTCAGATGTTTCAGGACTCACCGGACACTTCTCCAGAGTGGCTCTTGGCCATTTACATCCCGCCCATCAGTGTAGCAAGGCTCCCATTTCTCCATGGCCTGTCCTGCATTTCTGGTTTTGAGACTCTTTTCAGCATGGCCCTTTTGACCGATGGGAAGCGAGACTTCTTTGTAGCGCTGATTTGCCTTTCCAGGTTGCTTGGTTGGCCAAAAAGGGCGTATGCGTTTTTTCCTGAATATATTCAGGAAAAAACGCATACGCCCTTTTTGGCCAAGGGCATCATTGTCAACGTTTTGCCGCTTTTCATGTGCTTTAAAGGCGATTCGTATCTACCTCCTGAAATCTGTTTCCTGCAATTCTGCCTTGATTTCAAATCCTCTTCTTTGCCTTCCCTCAATATATTTGTGGACGAGAGTTATCATTTATAACTCTGCAGGTTTGTGAATTGCAGTGCCCTGAACCTCCATTTTACAACTCGTTTTTATGGGAGCTGGCCGGAAAATCGCAGAATGGCTTCAGGCCCTGTTCTGGTTCCGGGGGGCAGGCTGAGCCTGTGGTTAATTCTTCTTCCTGATGGGAAAATAGTGTCACCTGTGCCTGTCCCAACACCAAGAGCTAGTCTCTCGTTGGTTCCACGTCTTCCCGTTTATCCTCAGGACAAATTGCAACCTGTACGGAACAGGAGGTTAAAGGTGCTGATGCTCCAAGTAGGGAGCTTGCTAGTAAAGCGGCTGGAATGGCGACCCCGGGCACAAGGAGATGAGAAATGAGGTGCGTTTTAGAAACCTTTCCCCATCACACGGTGTACCATCTTCTGGGTTTCTCATGCATGTTTTTGATGTAGGAAGATGCCCTTGAACCTGGAGATTTGGGACCCATGCGATGGGTACCACGCAGTATTACTTTAAAGGGTCTGCGTTTGCTCACCCAACCTCACCAAACCTCTCAGCCCCAAGAGTGTCCACCCTTATGTCTCATCCAGCTGTGGGTCTAGATATGGTCAATCCAGGTTGCATCACAGCCCCTGAACGCATTGTGTAAGAATTTCTCTCTCTTTCACTGTCTTTGTTTCATGGGTGTTTCAAAGTAATTTATTTTTATAATGGGGTTTAGCTGCTTTTCACTGCTGTGTTTATGCCGCTTTACACCCACTTGACACACTAACAGAGAGATATCAATACATAGGTTTTACGATTATTATTAGTCAGATATATTCTTGTGCGGTGAATAGGGCGTGTTGAGTCCAGTTCTCTGAGCAAGGAGTAGGTCTTGTCTATTACATATTGGGTTTATGGAACGGTATCTGAGCTAACTTGATACCCTTGTTTTATGTATCACCCCACCTCACCTTTCCCGTTAAGCAGCCATAGTGTGTTTTCTGCATGTGTGACTCTGTTCTGTTTTGTAATTCAGTTCAAGTGTAACGGTTTTTACATTCCCTCTATCTGTGATACCTTATGAGAAGTGTCCTTTTCTGTGTGACTTATTTCACTTAGAATCGTCGTACCTAAATCCACTCATCATGCTGCTACTAACCTTACGACATTGATTTCATGGCTGAGTGATATTCCATTGTACATAAGGACCACAACTTCTTTATCCATTTTTCTCTTTCCTGGGATATTTAAGGTGGAATGAAGTGGAGGTCCTGGTCAACAGAGCAGCCCTAAACTTTGGGGTGCTTGTGTCTTGCTGATTTTTAATTTTCCCAATTTATACCCCCATGAGTGGAAGTGCCCTACGCTCTCTAAGCTGTGTTTTTCAGATGTTTCAGGACTCACCGGACACTTCTCCAGAGTGGCTCCTGGCCATTTACATCCCCCCCATCAGTGTAGCAAGGCTCCCATTTCTCCATGGCCTGTCCTGCATTTCTGGTTTTGAGACTTTTTTCAGCATGGCCCTTTTGACCGATGGGAAGCGAGACTTCTTTGTAGCGCTGATTTGCCTTTCCAGGTTGCTTGGTTGGCCAAAAAGGGCGTATGCGTTTTTTCCTGAATATATTCAGGAAAAAACGCATACGCCCTTTTTGGCCAAGGGCATCATTGTCAACGTTTTGCCGCTTTTCATGTGCTTTAAAGGCGATTCGTATCTACCTCCTGAAATCTGTTTCCTGCAATTCTGCCTTGATTTCAAATCCTCTTCTTTGCCTTCCCTCAATATATTTGTGGACGAGAGTTATCATTTATAACTCTGCAGGTTTGTGAATTGCAGTGCCCTGAACCTCCATCTTACAACTCGTTTTTATGGGAGCTGGCCGCAAAATCGCAGAATGGCTTCAGGCCCTGTTCTGGTTCCGGGGGGCAGGCTGAGCCTGTGGTTAATTCTTCTTCCTGATGGGAAAATAGTGTCACCTGTGCCTGTCCCAACACCAAGAGCTAGTCTCTCGTTGGTTCCACGTCTTCCCGTTTATCCTCAGGACAAATTGCAACCTGTACGGAACAGGAGGTTAAAGGTGCTGATGCTCCAAGTAGGGAGCTTGCTAGTGAAGCGGCTGGAATGGCGAACCCGGGCACAAGGAGATGAGAAATGAGGTGCGTTTTAGAAACCTTTCCCCATCACACGGTGTACCATCTTCTGGGTTTCTCATGCATGTTTTTGATGTAGGAAGATGCCCTTGAACCTGGAGATTTGGGACCCATGCGATGGGTACCACGCAGTATTACTTTAAAGGGTCTGCGTTTGCTCACCCAACCTCACCAAACCTCTCAGCCCCAAGAGTGTCCACCCTTATGTCTCATCCAGCTGTGCGTCTAGATATGGTCAATCCAGGTTGCATCACAGCCCCTGAACGCATTGTGTAAGAATTTCTCTCTCTTTCACTGTCTTTGTTTCATGGGTGTTTCAAAGTAATTTATTTTTATAATGGGGTTTAGCTGCTTTTCACTGCTGTGTTTATGCCGCTTTACACCCACTTGACACACTAACAGAGAGATATCAATACATAGGTTTTACGATTATTACTAGTCAGGTATATTCTTGTGCGGTGAATAGGGCGTGTTGAGTCCAGTTCTCTGAGCAAGGAGTAGGTCTTGTCTATTACATATTGGGTTTATGGAACGGTATCTGAGCTAACTTGATACCCTTGTTTTATGTATCACCCCACCTCACCTTTCCCGTTAAGCAGCCATAGTGTGTTTTCTGCATGTGTGACTCTGTTCTGTTTTGTAATTCAGTTCAAGTGTAACGGTTTTTACATTCCCTCTATCTGTGATACCTTATGAGAAGTGTCCTTTTCTGTGTGACTTATTTCACTTAGAATCGTCGTACCTAAATCCACTCATCATGCTGCTACTAACCTTACGACATTGATTTCATGGCTGAGTGATATTCCATTGTACATAAGGACCACAACTTCTTTATCCATTTTTCTCTTTCCTGGGATATTTAAGGTGGAATGAAGTGGAGGTCCTGGTCAACAGAGCAGCCCTAAACTTTGGGGTGCTTGTGTCTTGCTGATTTTTAATTTTCCCAATTTATACCCCCATGAGTGGAAGTGCCCTACGCTCTCTAAGCTGTGTTTTTCAGATGTTTCAGGACTCACCGGACACTTCTCCAGAGTGGCTCCTGGCAATTTACATCCCCCCCATCAGTGTAGCAAGGCTCCCATTTCTCCATGGCCTGTCCTGCATTTCTGGTTTTGAGACTTTTTTCAGCATGGCCCTTTTGACCGATGGGAAGCGAGACTTCTTTGTAGCGCTGATTTGCCTTTCCAGGTTGCTTGGTTGGCCAAAAAGGGCGTATGCGTTTTTTCCTGAATATATTCAGGAAAAAACGCATACGCCCTTTTTGGCCAAGGGCATCATTGTCAACGTTTTGCCGCTTTTCATGTGCTTTAAAGGCGATTCGTATCTACCTCCTGAAATCTGTTTCCTGCAATTCTGCCTTGATTTCAAATCCTCTTCTTTGCCTTCCCTCAATATATTTGTGGACGAGAGTTATCATTTATAACTCTGCAGGTTTGTGAATTGCAGTGCCCTGAACCTCCATCTTACAACTCGTTTTTATGGGAGCTGGCCGCCAAATCGCAGAATGGCTTCAGGCCCTGTTCTGGTTCCGGGGGGCAGGCTGAGCCTGTGGTTAATTCTTCTTCCTGATGGGAAAATAGTGTCACCTGTGCCTGTCCCAACACCAAGAGCTAGTCTCTCGTTGGTTCCACGTCTTCCCGTTTATCCTCAGGACAAATTGCAACCTGTACGGAACAGGAGGTTAAAGGTGCTGATGCTCCAAGTAGGGAGCTTGCTAGTGAAGCGGCTGGAATGGCGAACCCGGGCACAAGGAGATGAGAAATGAGGTGCGTTTTAGAAACCTTTCCCCATCACACGGTGTACCATCTTCTGGGTTTCTCATGCATGTTTTTGATGTAGGAAGATGCCCTTGAACCTGGAGATTTGGGACCCATGCGATGGGTACCACGCAGTATTACTTTAAAGGGTCTGCGTTTGCTCACCCAACCTCACCAAACCTCTCAGCCCCAAGAGTGTCCACCCTTATGTCTCATCCAGCTGTGCGTCTAGATATGGTCAATCCAGGTTGCATCACAGCCCCTGAACGCATTGTGTAAGAATTTCTCTCTCTTTCACTGTCTTTGTTTCATGGGTGTTTCAAAGTAATTTATTTTTATAATGGGGTTTAGCTGCTTTTCACTGCTGTGTTTATGCCGCTTTACACCCACTTGACACACTAACAGAGAGATATCAATACATAGGTTTTACGATTATTACTAGTCAGGTATATTCTTGTGCGGTGAATAGGGCGTGTTGAGTCCAGTTCTCTGAGCAAGGAGTAGGTCTTGTCTATTACATATTGGGTTTATGGAACGGTATCTGAGCTAACTTGATACCCTTGTTTTATGTATCACCCCACCTCACCTTTCCCGTTAAGCAGCCATAGTGTGTTTTCTGCATGTGTGACTCTGTTCTGTTTTGTAATTCAGTTCAAGTGTAACGGTTTTTACATTCCCTCTATCTGTGATACCTTATGAGAAGTGTCCTTTTCTGTGTGACTTATTTCACTTAGAATCGTCGTACCTAAATCCACTCATCATGCTGCTACTAACCTTACGACATTGATTTCATGGCTGAGTGATATTCCATTGTACATAAGGACCACAACTTCTTTATCCATTTTTCTCTTTCCTGGGATATTTAAGGTGGAATGAAGTGGAGGTCCTGGTCAACAGAGCAGCCCTAAACTTTGGGGTGCTTGTGTCTTGCTGATTTTTAATTTTCCCAATTTATACCCCCATGAGTGGAAGTGCCCTACGCTCTCTAAGCTGTGTTTTTCAGATGTTTCAGGACTCACCGGACACTTCTCCAGAGTGGCTCCTGGCAATTTACATCCCCCCCATCAGTGTAGCAAGGCTCCCATTTCTCCATGGCCTGTCCTGCATTTCTGGTTTTGAGACTTTTTTCAGCATGGCCCTTTTGACCGATGGGAAGCGAGACTTCTTTGTAGCGCTGATTTGCCTTTCCAGGTTGCTTGGTTGGCCAAAAAGGGCGTATGCGTTTTTTCCTGAATATATTCAGGAAAAAACGCATACGCCCTTTTTGGCCAAGGGCATCATTGTCAACGTTTTGCCGCTTTTCATGTGCTTTAAAGGCGATTCGTATCTACCTCCTGAAATCTGTTTCCTGCAATTCTGCCTTGATTTCAAATCCTCTTCTTTGCCTTCCCTCAATATATTTGTGGACGAGAGTTATCATTTATAACTCTGCAGGTTTGTGAATTGCAGTGCCCTGAACCTCCATCTTACAACTCGTTTTTATGGGAGCTGGCCGCAAAATCGCAGAATGGCTTCAGGCCCTGTTCTGGTTCCGGGGGGCAGGCTGAGCCTGTGGTTAATTCTTCTTCCTGATGGGAAAATAGTGTCACCTGTGCCTGTCCCAACACCAAGAGCTAGTCTCTCGTTGGTTCCACGTCTTCCCGTTTATCCTCAGGACAAATTGCAACCTGTACGGAACAGGAGGTTAAAGGTGCTGATGCTCCAAGTAGGGAGCTTGCTAGTGAAGCGGCTGGAATGGCGAACCCGGGCACAAGGAGATGAGAAATGAGGTGCGTTTTAGAAACCTTTCCCCATCACACGGTGTACCATCTTCTGGGTTTCTCATGCATGTTTTTGATGTAGGAAGATGCCCTTGAACCTGGAGATTTGGGACCCATGCGATGGGTACCACGCAGTATTACTTTAAAGGGTCTGTGTTTGCTCACCCAACCTCACCAAACCTCTCAGCACCAAGAGTGTCCACCCTTATGTCTCATCCAGCTGTGCGTCTAGATATGGTCAATCCAGGTTGCATCACAGCCCCTGAACGCATTGTGTAAGAATTTCTCTCTCTTTCACTGTCTTTGTTTCATGGGTGTTTCAAAGTAATTTATTTTTATAATGGGGTTTAGCTGCTTTTCACTGCTGTGTTGATGCCGCTTTACACCCACTTGACACACTAACAGAGAGATATCAATACATAGGTTTTACGATTATTACTAGTCAGGTATATTCTTGTGCGGTGAATAGGGCGTGTTGAGTCCAGTTCTCTGAGCAAGGAGTAGGTCTCGTCTATTACATATTGGGTTTATGGAACGGTATCTGAGCTAATTTGATACCCTTGTTTTATGTATCACCCCACCTCACCTTTCCCGTTAAGCAGCCATAGTGTGTTTTCTGCATGTGTGACTCTGTTCTGTTTTGTAATTCAGTTCAAGTGTAACGGTTTTTACATTCCCTCTATCTGTGATACCTTATGAGAAGTGTCCTTTTCTGTGTGACTTATTTCACTTAGAATCGTCGTACCTAAATCCACTAATCATGCTGCTACTAACCTTACGACATTGATTTCATGGCTGAGTGATATTCCATTGTACATAAGGACCACAACTTCTTTATCCATTTTTCTCTTTCCTGGGATATTTAAGGTGGAATGAAGTGGAGGTCCTGGTCAACAGAGCAGCCCTAAACTTTGGGGTGCTTGTGTCTTGCTGATTTTTAATTTTCCCAATTTATACCCCCATGAGTGGAAGTGCCCTACGCTCTCTAAGCTGTGTTTTTCAGATGTTTCAGGACTCACCGGACACTTCTCCAGAGTGGCTCTTGGCAATTTACATCCCGCCCATCAGTGTAGCAAGGCTCCCATTTCTCCATGGCTTGTCCTGCATTTCTGGTTTTGAGACTTTTTTCAGCATGGCCCTTTTGACCGATGGGAAGCGAGACTTCTTTGTAGCGCTGATTTGCCTTTCCAGGTTGCTTGGTTGGCCAAAAAGGGCGTATGCGTTTTTTCCTGAATATATTCAGGAAAAAACGCATACGCCCTTTTTGGCCAAGGGCATCATTGTCAACGTTTTGCCGCTTTTCATGTGCTTTAAAGGCGATTCGTATCTACCTCCTGAAATCTGTTTCCTGCAATTCTGCCTTGATTTCAAATCCTCTTCTTTGCCTTCCCTCAATATATTTGTGGACGAGAGTTATCATTTATAACTCTGCAGGTTTGTGAATTGCAGTGCCCTGAACCTCCATTTTACAACTCGTTTTTATGGGAGCTGGCCGCCAAATCGCAGAATGGCTTCAGGCCCTGTTCTGGTTCCGGGGGGCAGGCTGAGCCTGTGGTTAATTCTTCTTCCTGATGGGAAAATAGTGTCACCTGTGCCTGTCCCAACACCAAGAGCTAGTCTCTCGTTGGTTCCACGTCTTCCCGTTTATCCTCAGGACAAATTGCAACCTGTACGGAACAGGAGGTTAAAGGTGCTGATGCTCCAAGTAGGGAGCTTGCTAGTGAAGCGGCTGGAATGGCGAACCCGGGCACAAGGAGATGAGAAATGAGGTGCGTTTTAGAAACCTTTCCCCATCACACGGTGTACCATCTTCTGGGTTTCTCATGCATGTTTTTGATGTAGGAAGATGCCCTTGAACCTGGAGATTTGGGACCCATGCGATGGGTACCACGCAGTATTACTTTAAAGGGTCTGCGTTTGCTCACCCAACCTCACCAAACCTCTCAGCCCCAAGAGTGTCCACCCTTATGTCTCATCCAGCTGTGCGTCTAGATATGGTCAATCCAGGTTGCATCACAGCCCCTGAACGCATTGTGTAAGAATTTCTCTCTCTTTCACTGTCTTTGTTTCATGGGTGTTTCAAAGTAATTTATTTTTATAATGGGGTTTAGCTGCTTTTCACTGCTGTGTTTATGCCGCTTTACACCCACTTGACACACTAACAGAGAGATATCAATACATAGGTTTTTTTTTTTTTTTTTTTTTTTTAAAGGATTTTTTTTTTTTTTTTAAGATTTTTATTTATTTATTTATTTATTTATTTATTTATTTATTTATTTTTGACTGTGCTGGGTCTTCGGTTCGTGCGAGGGCTTTCTCTAGTTGCGGCAAGCGGGGGCCACTCCTCATCGCGGTGCGGGGACCGCTCTTCATCGCGGTGCGCGGGCCTTTCACTATCGCGGCCCCTCCCGTTGCGGGGCACAGGCTCCAGACGCGCAGGCTCAGTAGTTGTGGCTCACGGGCCCAGCTGCTCCGTGGCATGTGGGATCTTCCCAGACCAGGGCTCGAACCCGTGTCCCCTGCATTAGCAGGCAGATTCTCAACCACTGCGCCACCAGGGAAGCCCAATACATAGGTTTTACGATTATTACTAGTCAGATATATTCTTGTGCGGTGAATAGGGCGTGTTGAGTCCAGTTCTCTGAGCAAGGAGTAGGTCTTGTCTATTACATATTGGGTTTATGGAACGGTATCTGAGCTAATTTGATACCCTTGTTTTATGTATCACCCCACCTCACCTTTCCCGTTAAGCAGCCATAGTGTATTTTCTGCATGTGTGACTCTGTTCTGTTTTGTAATTCAGTTCAAGTGTAACGGTTTTTACATTCCCTCTATCTGTGATACCTTATGAGAAGTGTCCTTTTCTGTGTGACTTATTTCACTTAGAATCGTCGTACCTAAATCCACTCATCATGCTGCTACTAACCTTACGACATTGATTTCATGGCTGAGTGATATTCCATTGTACATAAGGACCACAACTTCTTTATCCATTTTTCTCTTTCCTGGGATATTTAAGGTGGAATGAAGTGGAGGTCCTGGTCAACAGAGCAGCCCTAAACTTTGGGGTGCTTGTGTCTTGCTGATTTTTAATCTTCCCAATTTATACCCCCATGAGTGGAAGTGCCCTACGCTCTCTAAGCTGTGTTTTTTAGATGTTTCAGGACTCACCGGACACTTCTCCAGAGTGGCTCTTGGCAATTTACATCCTGCCCATCAGTGTAGCAAGGCTCCCATTTCTCCATGGCCTGTCCTGCATTTCTGGTTTTGAGACTTTTTTCAGCATGGCCCTTTTGACCGATGGGAAGCGAGACTTCTTTGTAGCGCTGATTTGCCTTTCCAGGTTGCTTGGTTGGCCAAAAAGGGCGTATGCGTTTTTTCCTGAATATATTCAGGAAAAAACGCATACGCCCTTTTTGGCCAAGGGCATCATTGTCAACGTTTTGCCGCTTTTCATGTGCTTTAAAGGCGATTCGTATCTACCTCCTGAAATCTGTTTCCTGCAATTCTGCCTTGATTTCAAATCCTCTTCTTTGCCTTCCCTCAATATATTTGTGGACGAGAGTTATCATTTATAACTCTGCAGGTTTGTGAATTGCAGTGCCCTGAACCTCCATCTTACAACTCGTTTTTATGGGAGCTGGCCGCAAAATCGCAGAATGGCTTCAGGCCCTGTTCTGGTTCCGGGGGGCAGGCTGAGCCTGTGGTTAATTCTTCTTCCTGATGGGAAAATAGTGTCACCTGTGCCTGTCCCAACACCAAGAGCTAGTCTCTCGTTGGTTCCACGTCTTCCCGTTTATCCTCAGGACAAATTGCAACCTGTACGGAACAGGAGGTTAAAGGTGCTGATGCTCCAAGTAGGGAGCTTGCTAGTGAAGCGGCTGGAATGGCGAACCCGGGCACAAGGAGATGAGAAATGAGGTGCGTTTTAGAAACCTTTCCCCATCACACGGTGTACCATCTTCTGGGTTTCTCATGCATGTTTTTGATGTAGGAAGATGCCCTTGAACCTGGAGATTTGGGACCCATGCGATGGGTACCACGCAGTATTACTTTAAAGGGTCTGCGTTTGCTCACCCAACCTCACCAAACCTCTCAGCCCCAAGAGTGTCCACCCTTATGTCTCATCCAGCTGTGGGTCTAGATATGGTCAATCCAGGTTGCATCACAGCCCCTGAACGCATTGTGTAAGAATTTCTCTCTCTTTCACTGTCTTTGTTTCATGGGTGTTTCAAAGTAATTTATTTTTATAATGGGGTTTAGCTGCTTTTCACTGCTGTGTTGATGCCGCTTTACACCCACTTGACACACTAACAGAGAGATATCAATACATAGGTTTTACGATTATTACTAGTCAGGTATATTCTTGTGCGGTGAATAGGGCGTGTTGAGTCCAGTTCTCTGAGCAAGGAGTAGGTCTTGTCTATTACATATTGGGTTTATGGAACGGTATCTGAGCTAATTTGATACCCTTGTTTTATGTATCACCCCACCTCACCTTTCCCGTTAAGCAGCCATAGTGTGTTTTCTGCATGTGTGACTCTGTTCTGTTTTGTAATTCAGTTCAAGTGTAACGGTTTTTACATTCCCTCTATCTGTGATACCTTATGAGAAGTGTCCTTTTCTGTGTGACTTATTTCACTTAGAATCGTCGTACCTAAATCCACTAATCATGCTGCTACTAACCTTACGACATTGATTTCATGGCTGAGTGATATTCCATTGTACATAAGGACCACAACTTCTTTATCCATTTTTCTCTTTCCTGGGATATTTAAGGTGGAATGAAGTGGAGGTCCTGGTCAACAGAGCAGCCCTAAACTTTGGGGTGCTTGTGTCTTGCTGATTTTTAATTTTCCCAATTTATACCCCCATGAGTGGAAGTGCCCTACGCTCTCTAAGCTGTGTTTTTCAGATGTTTCAGGACTCACCGGACACTTCTCCAGAGTGGCTCTTGGCAATTTACATCCCGCCCATCAGTGTAGCAAGGCTCCCATTTCTCCATGGCTTGTCCTGCATTTCTGGTTTTGAGACTTTTTTCAGCATGGCCCTTTTGACCGATGGGAAGCGAGACTTCTTTGTAGCGCTGATTTGCCTTTCCAGGTTGCTTGGTTGGCCAAAAAGGGCGTATGCGTTTTTTCCTGAATATATTCAGGAAAAAACGCATACGCCCTTTTTGGCCAAGGGCATCATTGTCAACGTTTTGCCGCTTTTCATGTGCTTTAAAGGCGATTCGTATCTACCTCCTGAAATCTGTTTCCTGCAATTCTGCCTTGATTTCAAATCCTCTTCTTTGCCTTCCCTCAATATATTTGTGGACGAGAGTTATCATTTATAACTCTGCAGGTTTGTGAATTGCAGTGCCCTGAACCTCCATTTTACAACTCGTTTTTATGGGAGCTGGCCGCCAAATCGCAGAATGGCTTCAGGCCCTGTTCTGGTTCCGGGGGGCAGGCTGAGCCTGTGGTTAATTCTTCTTCCTGATGGGAAAATAGTGTCACCTGTGCCTGTCCCAACACCAAGAGCTAGTCTCTCGTTGGTTCCACGTCTTCCCGTTTATCCTCAGGACAAATTGCAACCTGTACGGAACAGGAGGTTAAAGGTGCTGATGCTCCAAGTAGGGAGCTTGCTAGTGAAGCGGCTGGAATGGCGAACCCGGGCACAAGGAGATGAGAAATGAGGTGCGTTTTAGAAACCTTTCCCCATCACACGGTGTACCATCTTCTGGGTTTCTCATGCATGTTTTTGATGTAGGAAGATGCCCTTGAACCTGGAGATTTGGGACCCATGCGATGGGTACCACGCAGTATTACTTTAAAGGGTCTGCGTTTGCTCACCCAACCTCACCAAACCTCTCAGCCCCAAGAGTGTCCACCCTTATGTCTCATCCAGCTGTGCGTCTAGATATGGTCAATCCAGGTTGCATCACAGCCCCTGAACGCATTGTGTAAGAATTTCTCTCTCTTTCACTGTCTTTGTTTCATGGGTGTTTCAAAGTAATTTATTTTTATAATGGGGTTTAGCTGCTTTTCACTGCTGTGTTTATGCCGCTTTACACCCACTTGACACACTAACAGAGAGATATCAATACATAGGTTTTTTTTTTTTTTTTTTTTTTTTTTAAAGGATTTTTTTTTTTTTTTAAGATTTTTATTTATTTATTTATTTATTTATTTATTTATTTATTTATTTTTGACTGTGCTGGGTCTTCGGTTCGTGCGAGGGCTTTCTCTAGTTGCGGCAAGCGGGGGCCACTCCTCATCGCGGTGCGGGGACCGCTCTTCATCGCGGTGCGCGGGCCTTTCACTATCGCGGCCCCTCCCGTTGCGGGGCACAGGCTCCAGACGCGCAGGCTCAGTAGTTGTGGCTCACGGGCCCAGCTGCTCCGTGGCATGTGGGATCTTCCCAGACCAGGGCTCGAACCCGTGTCCCCTGCATTAGCAGGCAGATTCTCAACCACTGCGCCACCAGGGAAGCCCAATACATAGGTTTTACGATTATTACTAGTCAGATATATTCTTGTGCGGTGAATAGGGCGTGTTGAGTCCAGTTCTCTGAGCAAGGAGTAGGTCTTGTCTATTACATATTGGGTTTATGGAACGGTATCTGAGCTAATTTGATACCCTTGTTTTATGTATCACCCCACCTCACCTTTCCCGTTAAGCAGCCATAGTGTATTTTCTGCATGTGTGACTCTGTTCTGTTTTGTAATTCAGTTCAAGTGTAACGGTTTTTACATTCCCTCTATCTGTGATACCTTATGAGAAGTGTCCTTTTCTGTGTGACTTATTTCACTTAGAATCGTCGTACCTAAATCCACTCATCATGCTGCTACTAACCTTACGACATTGATTTCATGGCTGAGTGATATTCCATTGTACATAAGGACCACAACTTCTTTATCCATTTTTCTCTTTCCTGGGATATTTAAGGTGGAATGAAGTGGAGGTCCTGGTCAACAGAGCAGCCCTAAACTTTGGGGTGCTTGTGTCTTGCTGATTTTTAATCTTCCCAATTTATACCCCCATGAGTGGAAGTGCCCTACGCTCTCTAAGCTGTGTTTTTTAGATGTTTCAGGACTCACCGGACACTTCTCCAGAGTGGCTCTTGGCAATTTACATCCTGCCCATCAGTGTAGCAAGGCTCCCATTTCTCCATGGCCTGTCCTGCATTTCTGGTTTTGAGACTTTTTTCAGCATGGCCCTTTTGACCGATGGGAAGCGAGACTTCTTTGTAGCGCTGATTTGCCTTTCCAGGTTGCTTGGTTGGCCAAAAAGGGCGTATGCGTTTTTTCCTGAATATATTCAGGAAAAAACGCATACGCCCTTTTTGGCCAAGGGCATCATTGTCAACGTTTTGCCGCTTTTCATGTGCTTTAAAGGCGATTCGTATCTACCTCCTGAAATCTGTTTCCTGCAATTCTGCCTTGATTTCAAATCCTCTTCTTTGCCTTCCCTCAATATATTTGTGGACGAGAGTTATCATTTATAACTCTGCAGGTTTGTGAATTGCAGTGCCCTGAACCTCCATCTTACAACTCGTTTTTATGGGAGCTGGCCGCAAAATCGCAGAATGGCTTCAGGCCCTGTTCTGGTTCCGGGGGGCAGGCTGAGCCTGTGGTTAATTCTTCTTCCTGATGGGAAAATAGTGTCACCTGTGCCTGTCCCAACACCAAGAGCTAGTCTCTCGTTGGTTCCACGTCTTCCCGTTTATCCTCAGGACAAATTGCAACCTGTACGGAACAGGAGGTTAAAGGTGCTGATGCTCCAAGTAGGGAGCTTGCTAGTGAAGCGGCTGGAATGGCGAACCCGGGCACAAGGAGATGAGAAATGAGGTGCGTTTTAGAAACCTTTCCCCATCACACGGTGTACCATCTTCTGGGTTTCTCATGCATGTTTTTGATGTAGGAAGATGCCCTTGAACCTGGAGATTTGGGACCCATGCGATGGGTACCACGCAGTATTACTTTAAAGGGTCTGCGTTTGCTCACCCAACCTCACCAAACCTCTCAGCCCCAAGAGTGTCCACCCTTATGTCTCATCCAGCTGTGGGTCTAGATATGGTCAATCCAGGTTGCATCACAGCCCCTGAACGCATTGTGTAAGAATTTCTCTCTCTTTCACTGTCTTTGTTTCATGGGTGTTTCAAAGTAATTTATTTTCATAATGGGATTTAGCTGCTTTTCACTGCTGTGTTTATGCCGCTTTACACCCACTTGACACACTAACAGAGAGATATCAATACATAGGTTTTACGATTATTACTAGTCAGATATATTCTTGTGCGGTGAATAGGGCGTGTTGAATCCAGTTCTCTGAGCAAGGAGTAGGTCTTGTCTATTACATATTGGGTTTATGGAACGGTATCTGAGCTAATTTGATACCCTTGTTTTATGTATCACCCCACCTCACCTTTCCCGTTAAGCAGCCATAGTGTGTTTTCTGCATGTGTGACTCTGTTCTGTTTTGTAATTCAGTTCAAGTGTAACGGTTTTTACATTCCCTCTATCTGTGATACCTTATGAGAAGTGTCCTTTTCTGTGTGACTTATTTCACTTAGAATCGTCGTACCTAAATCCACTCATCATGCTGCTACTAACCTTACGACATTGATTTCATGGCTGAGTGATATTCCATTGTACATAAGGACCACAACTTCTTTATCCATTTTTCTCTTTCCTGGGATATTTAAGGTGGAATGAAGTGGAGGTCCTGGTCAACAGAGCAGCCCTAAACTTTGGGGTGCTTGTGTCTTGCTGATTTTTAATTTTCCCAATTTCTACCCCCATGAGTGGAAGTGCCCTACGCTCTCTAAGCTGTGTTTTTCAGATGTTTCAGGACTCACCGGACACTTCTCCAGAGTGGCTCTTGGCCATTTACATCCCGCCCATCAGTGTAGCAAGGCTCCCATTTCTCCATGGCCTGTCCTGCATTTCTGGTTTTGAGACTCTTTTCAGCATGGCCCTTTTGACCGATGGGAAGCGAGACTTCTTTGTAGCGCTGATTTGCCTTTCCAGGTTGCTTGGTTGGCCAAAAAGGGCGTATGCGTTTTTTCCTGAATATATTCAGGAAAAAACGCATACGCCCTTTTTGGCCAAGGGCATCATTGTCAACGTTTTTCCGCTTTTCATGTGCTTTAAAGGCGATTCGTATCTACCTCCTGAAATCTGTTTCCTGCAATTCTGCCTTGATTTCAAATCCTCTTCTTTGCCTTCCCTCAATATATTTGTGGACGAGAGTTATCATTTATAACTCTGCAGGTTTGTGAATTGCAGTGCCCTGAACCTCCATTTTACAACTCGTTTTTATGGGAGCTGGCCGCAAAATCGCAGAATGGCTTCAGGCCCTGTTCTGGTTCCGGGGGGCAGGCTGAGCCTGTGGTTAATTCTTCTTCCTGATGGGAAAATAGTGTCACCTGTGCCTGTCCCAACACCAAGAGCTAGTCTCTCGTTGGTTCCACGTCTTCCCGTTTATCCTCAGGACAAATTGCAACCTGTACGGAACAGGAGGTTAAAGGTGCTGATGCTCCAAGTAGGGAGCTTGCTAGTGAAGCGGCTGGAATGGCGAACCCGGGCACAAGGAGATGAGAAATGAGGTGCGTTTTAGAAACCTTTCCCCATCACACGGTGTACCATCTTCTGGGTTTCTCATGCATGTTTTTGATGTAGGAAGATGCCCTTGAACCTGGAGATTTGGGACCCATGCGATGGGTACCACGCAGTATTACTTTAAAGGGTCTGCGTTTGCTCCCCCAACCTCACCAAACCTCTCAGCCCCAAGAGTGTCCACCCTTATGTCTCATCCAGCTGTGCGTCTAGATATGGTCAATCCAGGTTGCATCACAGCCCCTGAACGCATTGTGTAAGAATTTCTCTCTCTTTCACTGTCTTTGTTTCATGGGTGTTTCAAAGTAATTTATTTTTATAATGGGGTTTAGCTGCTTTTCACTGCTGTGTTTATGCCGCTTTACACCCACTTGACACACTAACAGAGAGATATCAATACATAGGTTTTACGATTATTACTAGTCAGGTATATTCTTGTGCGGTGAATAGGGCGTGTTGAGTCCAGTTCTCTGAGCAAGGAGTAAGTCTTGTCTATTACATATTGGGTTTATGGAACGGTATCTGAGCTAACTTGATACCCTTGTTTTATGTATCACCCCACCTCACCTTTCCCGTTAAGCAGCCATAGTGTGTTTTCTGCATGTGTGACTCTGTTCTGTTTTGTAATTCAGTTCAAGTGTAACGGTTTTTACATTCCCTCTATCTGTGATACCTTATGAGAAGTGTCCTTTTCTGTGTGACTTATTTCACTTAGAATCGTCGTACCTAAATCCACTCATCATGCTGCTACTAACCTTACGACATTGATTTCATGGCTGAGTGATATTCCATTGTACATAAGGACCACAACTTCTTTATCCATTTTTCTCTTTCCTGGGATATTTAAGGTGGAATGAAGTGGAGGTCCTGGTCAACAGAGCAGCCCTAAACTTTGGGGTGCTTGTGTCTTGCTGATTTTTAATTTTCCCAATTTCTACCCCCATGAGTGGAAGTGCCCTACGCTCTCTAAGCTGTGTTTTTCAGATGTTTCAGGACTCACCGGACACTTCTCCAGAGTGGCTCTTGGCCATTTACATCCCGCCCATCAGTGTAGCAAGGCTCCCATTTCTCCATGGCCTGTCCTGCATTTCTGGTTTTGAGACTCTTTTCAGCATGGCCCTTTTGACCGATGGGAAGCGAGACTTCTTTGTAGCGCTGATTTGCCTTTCCAGGTTGCTTGGTTGGCCAAAAAGGGCGTGTGCGTTTTTTCCTGAATATATTCAGGAAAAAACGCATACGCCCTTTTTGGCCAAGGGCATCATTGTCAACGTTTTGCCGCTTTTCATGTGCTTTAAAGGCGATTCGTATCTACCTCCTGAAATCTGTTTCCTGCAATTCTGCCTTGATTTCAAATCCTCTTCTTTGCCTTCCCTCAATATATTTGTGGACGAGAGTTATCATTTATAACTCTGCAGGTTTGTGAATTGCAGTGCCCTGAACCTCCATTTTACAACTCGTTTTTATGGGAGCTGGCCGCAAAATCGCAGAATGGCTTCAGGCCCTGTTCTGGTTCCGGGGGGCAGGCTGAGCCTGTGGTTAATTCTTCTTCCTGATGGGAAAATAGTGTCACCTGTGCCTGTCCCAACACCAAGAGCTAGTCTCTCGTTGGTTCCACGTCTTCCCGTTTATCCTCAGGACAAATTGCAACCTGTACGGAACAGGAGGTTAAAGGTGCTGATGCTCCAAGTAGGGAGCTTGCTAGTAAAGCGGCTGGAATGGCGACCCCGGGCACAAGGAGATGAGAAATGAGGTGCGTTTTAGAAACCTTTCCCCATCACACGGTGTACCATCTTCTGGGTTTCTCATGCATGTTTTTGATGTAGGAAGATGCCCTTGAACCTGGAGATTTGGGACCCATGCGATGGGTACCACGCAGTATTACTTTAAAGGGTCTGCGTTTGCTCACCCAACCTCACCAAACCTCTCAGCCCCAAGAGTGTCCACCCTTATGTCTCATCCAGCTGTGCGTCTAGATATGGTCAATCCAGGTTGCATCACAGCCCCTGAACGCATTGTGTAAGAATTTCTCTCTCTTTCACTGTCTTTGTTTCATGGGTGTTTCAAAGTAATTTATTTTTATAATGGGGTTTAGCTGCTTTTCACTGCTGTGTTGATGCCGCTTTACACCCACTTGACACACTAACAGAGAGATATCAATACATAGGTTTTACGATTATTATTAGTCAGATATATTCTTGTGCGGTGAATAGGGCGTGTTGAGTCCAGTTCTCTGAGCAAGGAGTAGGTCTTGTCTATTACATATTGGGTTTATGGAACGGTATCTGAGCTAACTTGATACCCTTGTTTTATGTATCACCCCACCTCACCTTTCCCGTTAAGCAGCCATAGTGTGTTTTCTGCATGTGTGACTCTGTTCTGTTTTGTAATTCAGTTCAAGTGTAACGGTTTTTACATTCCCTCTATCTGTGATACCTTATGAGAAGTGTCCTTTTCTGTGTGACTTATTTCACTTAGAATCGTCGTACCTAAATCCACTCATCATGCTGCTACTAACCTTACGACATTGATTTCATGGCTGAGTGATATTCCATTGTACATAAGGACCACAACTTCTTTATCCATTTTTCTCTTTCCTGGGATATTTAAGGTGGAATGAAGTGGAGGTCCTGGTCAACAGAGCAGCCCTAAACTTTGGGGTGCTTGTGTCTTGCTGATTTTTAATTTTCCCAATTTATACCCCCATGAGTGGAAGTGCCCTACGCTCTCTAAGCTGTGTTTTTCAGATGTTTCAGGACTCACCGGACACTTCTCCAGAGTGGCTCCTGGCAATTTACATCCCCCCCATCAGTGTAGCAAGGCTCCCATTTCTCCATGGCCTGTCCTGCATTTCTGGTTTTGAGACTTTTTTCAGCATGGCCCTTTTGACCGATGGGAAGCGAGACTTCTTTGTAGCGCTGATTTGCCTTTCCAGGTTGCTTGGTTGGCCAAAAAGGGCGTATGCGTTTTTTCCTGAATATATTCAGGAAAAAACGCATACGCCCTTTTTGGCCAAGGGCATCATTGTCAACGTTTTGCCGCTTTTCATGTGCTTTAAAGGCGATTCGTATCTACCTCCTGAAATCTGTTTCCTGCAATTCTGCCTTGATTTCAAATCCTCTTCTTTGCCTTCCCTCAATATATTTGTGGACGAGAGTTATCATTTATAACTCTGCAGGTTTGTGAATTGCAGTGCCCTGAACCTCCATCTTACAACTCGTTTTTATGGGAGCTGGCCGCAAAATCGCAGAATGGCTTCAGGCCCTGTTCTGGTTCCGGGGGGCAGGCTGAGCCTGTGGTTAATTCTTCTTCCTGATGGGAAAATAGTGTCACCTGTGCCTGTCCCAACACCAAGAGCTAGTCTCTCGTTGGTTCCACGTCTTCCCGTTTATCCTCAGGACAAATTGCAACCTGTACGGAACAGGAGGTTAAAGGTGCTGATGCTCCAAGTAGGGAGCTTGCTAGTGAAGCGGCTGGAATGGCGAACCCGGGCACAAGGAGATGAGAAATGAGGTGCGTTTTAGAAACCTTTCCCCATCACACGGTGTACCATCTTCTGGGTTTCTCATGCATGTTTTTGATGTAGGAAGATGCCCTTGAACCTGGAGATTTGGGACCCATGCGATGGGTACCACGCAGTATTACTTTAAAGGGTCTGCGTTTGCTCCCCCAACCTCACCAAACCTCTCAGCCCCAAGAGTGTCCACCCTTATGTCTCATCCAGCTGTGCGTCTAGATATGGTCAATCCAGGTTGCATCACAGCCCCTGAACGCATTGTGTAAGAATTTCTCTCTCTTTCACTGTCTTTGTTTCATGGGTGTTTCAAAGTAATTTATTTTTATAATGGGGTTTAGCTGCTTTTCACTGCTGTGTTTATGCCGCTTTACACCCACTTGACACACTAACAGAGAGATATCAATACATAGGTTTTACGATTATTACTAGTCAGGTATATTCTTGTGCGGTGAATAGGGCGTGTTGAGTCCAGTTCTCTGAGCAAGGAGTAAGTCTTGTCTATTACATATTGGGTTTATGGAACGGTATCTGAGCTAACTTGATACCCTTGTTTTATGTATCACCCCACCTCACCTTTCCCGTTAAGCAGCCATAGTGTGTTTTCTGCATGTGTGACTCTGTTCTGTTTTGTAATTCAGTTCAAGTGTAACGGTTTTTACATTCCCTCTATCTGTGATACCTTATGAGAAGTGTCCTTTTCTGTGTGACTTATTTCACTTAGAATCGTCGTACCTAAATCCACTCATCATGCTGCTACTAACCTTACGACATTGATTTCATGGCTGAGTGATATTCCATTGTACATAAGGACCACAACTTCTTTATCCATTTTTCTCTTTCCTGGGATATTTAAGGTGGAATGAAGTGGAGGTCCTGGTCAACAGAGCAGCCCTAAACTTTGGGGTGCTTGTGTCTTGCTGATTTTTAATTTTCCCAATTTCTACCCCCATGAGTGGAAGTGCCCTACGCTCTCTAAGCTGTGTTTTTCAGATGTTTCAGGACTCACCGGACACTTCTCCAGAGTGGCTCCTGGCAATTTACATCCCCCCCATCAGTGTAGCAAGGCTCCCATTTCTCCATGGCCTGTCCTGCATTTCTGGTTTTGAGACTTTTTTCAGCATGGCCCTTTTGACCGATGGGAAGCGAGACTTCTTTGTAGCGCTGATTTGCCTTTCCAGGTTGCTTGGTTGGCCAAAAAGGGCGTATGCGTTTTTTCCTGAATATATTCAGGAAAAAACGCATACGCCCTTTTTGGCCAAGGGCATCATTGTCAACGTTTTGCCGCTTTTCATGTGCTTTAAAGGCGATTCGTATCTACCTCCTGAAATCTGTTTCCTGCAATTCTGCCTTGATTTCAAATCCTCTTCTTTGCCTTCCCTCAATATATTTGTGGACGAGAGTTATCATTTATAACTCTGCAGGTTTGTGAATTGCAGTGCCCTGAACCTCCATCTTACAACTCGTTTTTATGGGAGCTGGCCGCAAAATCGCAGAATGGCTTCAGGCCCTGTTCTGGTTCCGGGGGGCAGGCTGAGCCTGTGGTTAATTCTTCTTCCTGATGGGAAAATAGTGTCACCTGTGCCTGTCCCAACACCAAGAGCTAGTCTCTCGTTGGTTCCACGTCTTCCCGTTTATCCTCAGGACAAATTGCAACCTGTACGGAACAGGAGGTTAAAGGTGCTGATGCTCCAAGTAGGGAGCTTGCTAGTGAAGCGGCTGGAATGGCGAACCCGGGCACAAGGAGATGAGAAATGAGGTGCGTTTTAGAAACCTTTCCCCATCACACGGTGTACCATCTTCTGGGTTTCTCATGCATGTTTTTGATGTAGGAAGATGCCCTTGAACCTGGAGATTTGGGACCCATGCGATGGGTACCACGCAGTATTACTTTAAAGGGTCTGCGTTTGCTCCCCCAACCTCACCAAACCTCTCAGCCCCAAGAGTGTCCACCCTTATGTCTCATCCAGCTGTGCGTCTAGATATGGTCAATCCAGGTTGCATCACAGCCCCTGAACGCATTGTGTAAGAATTTCTCTCTCTTTCACTGTCTTTGTTTCATGGGTGTTTCAAAGTAATTTATTTTTATAATGGGGTTTAGCTGCTTTTCACTGCTGTGTTTATGCCGCTTTACACCCACTTGACACACTAACAGAGAGATATCAATACATAGGTTTTACGATTATTATTAGTCAGATATATTCTTGTGCGGTGAATAGGGCGTGTTGAGTCCAGTTCTCTGAGCAAGGAGTAGGTCTTGTCTATTACATATTGGGTTTATGGAACGGTATCTGAGCTAACTTGATACCCTTGTTTTATGTATCACCCCACCTCACCTTTCCCGTTAAGCAGCCATAGTGTGTTTTCTGCATGTGTGACTCTGTTCTGTTTTGTAATTCAGTTCAAGTGTAACGGTTTTTACATTCCCTCTATCTGTGATACCTTATGAGAAGTGTCCTTTTCTGTGTGACTTATTTCACTTAGAATCGTCGTACCTAAATCCACTCATCATGCTGCTACTAACCTTACGACATTGATTTCATGGCTGAGTGATATTCCATTGTACATAAGGACCACAACTTCTTTATCCATTTTTCTCTTTCCTGGGATATTTAAGGTGGAATGAAGTGGAGGTCCTGGTCAACAGAGCAGCCCTAAACTTTGGGGTGCTTGTGTCTTGCTGATTTTTAATTTTCCCAATTTCTACCCCCATGAGTGGAAGTGCCCTACGCTCTCTAAGCTGTGTTTTTCAGATGTTTCAGGACTCACCGGACACTTCTCCAGAGTGGCTCCTGGCAATTTACATCCCCCCCATCAGTGTAGCAAGGCTCCCATTTCTCCATGGCCTGTCCTGCATTTCTGGTTTTGAGACTTTTTTCAGCATGGCCCTTTTGACCGATGGGAAGCGAGACTTCTTTGTAGCGCTGATTTGCCTTTCCAGGTTGCTTGGTTGGCCAAAAAGGGCGTATGCGTTTTTTCCTGAATATATTCAGGAAAAAACGCATACGCCCTTTTTGGCCAAGGGCATCATTGTCAACGTTTTGCCGCTTTTCATGTGCTTTAAAGGCGATTCGTATCTACCTCCTGAAATCTGTTTCCTGCAATTCTGCCTTGATTTCAAATCCTCTTCTTTGCCTTCCCTCAATATATTTGTGGACGAGAGTTATCATTTATAACTCTGCAGGTTTGTGAATTGCAGTGCCCTGAACCTCCATCTTACAACTCGTTTTTATGGGAGCTGGCCGCAAAATCGCAGAATGGCTTCAGGCCCTGTTCTGGTTCCGGGGGGCAGGCTGAGCCTGTGGTTAATTCTTCTTCCTGATGGGAAAATAGTGTCACCTGTGCCTGTCCCAACACCAAGAGCTAGTCTCTCGTTGGTTCCACGTCTTCCCGTTTATCCTCAGGACAAATTGCAACCTGTACGGAACAGGAGGTTAAAGGTGCTGATGCTCCAAGTAGGGAGCTTGCTAGTGAAGCGGCTGGAATGGCGAACCCGGGCACAAGGAGATGAGAAATGAGGTGCGTTTTAGAAACCTTTCCCCATCACACGGTGTACCATCTTCTGGGTTTCTCATGCATGTTTTTGATGTAGGAAGATGCCCTTGAACCTGGAGATTTGGGACCCATGCGATGGGTACCACGCAGTATTACTTTAAAGGGTCTGCGTTTGCTCCCCCAACCTCACCAAACCTCTCAGCCCCAAGAGTGTCCACCCTTATGTCTCATCCAGCTGTGCGTCTAGATATGGTCAATCCAGGTTGCATCACAGCCCCTGAACGCATTGTGTAAGAATTTCTCTCTCTTTCACTGTCTTTGTTTCATGGGTGTTTCAAAGTAATTTATTTTTATAATGGGGTTTAGCTGCTTTTCACTGCTGTGTTTATGCCGCTTTACACCCACTTGACACACTAACAGAGAGATATCAATACATAGGTTTTACGATTATTACTAGTCAGGTATATTCTTGTGCGGTGAATAGGGCGTGTTGAGTCCAGTTCTCTGAGCAAGGAGTAAGTCTTGTCTATTACATATTGGGTTTATGGAACGGTATCTGAGCTAACTTGATACCCTTGTTTTATGTATCACCCCACCTCACCTTTCCCGTTAAGCAGCCATAGTGTGTTTTCTGCATGTGTGACTCTGTTCTGTTTTGTAATTCAGTTCAAGTGTAACGGTTTTTACATTCCCTCTATCTGTGATACCTTATGAGAAGTGTCCTTTTCTGTGTGACTTATTTCACTTAGAATCGTCGTACCTAAATCCACTCATCATGCTGCTACTAACCTTACGACATTGATTTCATGGCTGAGTGATATTCCATTGTACATAAGGACCACAACTTCTTTATCCATTTTTCTCTTTCCTGGGATATTTAAGGTGGAATGAAGTGGAGGTCCTGGTCAACAGAGCAGCCCTAAACTTTGGGGTGCTTGTGTCTTGCTGATTTTTAATTTTCCCAATTTCTACCCCCATGAGTGGAAGTGCCCTACGCTCTCTAAGCTGTGTTTTTCAGATGTTTCAGGACTCACCGGACACTTCTCCAGAGTGGCTCCTGGCAATTTACATCCCCCCCATCAGTGTAGCAAGGCTCCCATTTCTCCATGGCCTGTCCTGCATTTCTGGTTTTGAGACTTTTTTCAGCATGGCCCTTTTGACCGATGGGAAGCGAGACTTCTTTGTAGCGCTGATTTGCCTTTCCAGGTTGCTTGGTTGGCCAAAAAGGGCGTATGCGTTTTTTCCTGAATATATTCAGGAAAAAACGCATACGCCCTTTTTGGCCAAGGGCATCATTGTCAACGTTTTGCCGCTTTTCATGTGCTTTAAAGGCGATTCGTATCTACCTCCTGAAATCTGTTTCCTGCAATTCTGCCTTGATTTCAAATCCTCTTCTTTGCCTTCCCTCAATATATTTGTGGACGAGAGTTATCATTTATAACTCTGCAGGTTTGTGAATTGCAGTGCCCTGAACCTCCATCTTACAACTCGTTTTTATGGGAGCTGGCCGCCAAATCGCAGAATGGCTTCAGGCCCTGTTCTGGTTCCGGGGGGCAGGCTGAGCCTGTGGTTAATTCTTCTTCCTGATGGGAAAATAGTGTCACCTGTGCCTGTCCCAACACCAAGAGCTAGTCTCTCGTTGGTTCCACGTCTTCCCGTTTATCCTCAGGACAAATTGCAACCTGTACGGAACAGGAGGTTAAAGGTGCTGATGCTCCAAGTAGGGAGCTTGCTAGTGAAGCGGCTGGAATGGCGACCCCGGGCACAAGGAGATGAGAAATGAGGTGCGTTTTAGAAACCTTTCCCCATCACACGGTGTACCATCTTCTGGGTTTCTCATGCATGTTTTTGATGTAGGAAGATGCCCTTGAACCTGGAGATTTGGGACCCATGCGATGGGTACCACGCAGTATTACTTTAAAGGGTCTGCGTTTGCTCACCCAACCTCACCAAACCTCTCAGCCCCAAGAGTGTCCACCCTTATGTCTCATCCAGCTGTGCGTCTAGATATGGTCAATCCAGGTTGCATCACAGCCCCTGAACGCATTGTGTAAGAATTTCTCTCTCTTTCACTGTCTTTGTTTCATGGGTGTTTCAAAGTAATTTATTTTTATAATGGGGTTTAGCTGCTTTTCACTGCTGTGTTTATGCCGCTTTACACCCACTTGACACACTAACAGAGAGATATCAATACATAGGTTTTACGATTATTACTAGTCAGGTATATTCTTGTGCGTTGAATAGGGCGTGTTGAGTCCAGTTCTCTGAGCAAGGAGTAAGTCTTGTCTATTACATATTGGGTTTATGGAACGGTATCTGAGCTAACTTGATACCCTTGTTTTATGTATCACCCCACCTCACCTTTCCCGTTAAGCAGCCATAGTGTGTTTTCTGCATGTGTGACTCTGTTCTGTTTTGTAATTCAGTTCAAGTGTAACGGTTTTTACATTCCCTCTATCTGTGATACCTTATGAGAAGTGTCCTTTTCTGTGTGACTTATTTCACTTAGAATCGTCGTACCTAAATCCACTCATCATGCTGCTACTAACCTTACGACATTGATTTCATGGCTGAGTGATATTCCATTGTACATAAGGACCACAACTTCTTTATCCATTTTTCTCTTTCCTGGGATATTTAAGGTGGAATGAAGTGGAGGTCCTGGTCAACAGAGCAGCCCTAAACTTTGGGGTGCTTGTGTCTTGCTGATTTTTAATTTTCCCAATTTCTACCCCCATGAGTGGAAGTGCCCTACGCTCTCTAAGCTGTGTTTTTCAGATGTTTCAGGACTCACCGGACACTTCTCCAGAGTGGCTCTTGGCCATTTACATCCCGCCCATCAGTGTAGCAAGGCTCCCATTTCTCCATGGCCTGTCCTGCATTTCTGGTTTTGAGACTCTTTTCAGCATGGCCCTTTTGACCGATGGGAAGCGAGACTTCTTTGTAGCGCTGATTTGCCTTTCCAGGTTGCTTGGTTGGCCAAAAAGGGCGTATGCGTTTTTTCCTGAATATATTCAGGAAAAAACGCATACGCCCTTTTTGGCCAAGGGCATCATTGTCAACGTTTTGCCGCTTTTCATGTGCTTTAAAGGCGATTCGTATCTACCTCCTGAAATCTGTTTCCTGCAATTCTGCCTTGATTTCAAATCCTCTTCTTTGCCTTCCCTCAATATATTTGTGGACGAGAGTTATCATTTATAACTCTGCAGGTTTGTGAATTGCAGTGCCCTGAACCTCCATTTTACAACTCGTTTTTATGGGAGCTGGCCGCAAAATCGCAGAATGGCTTCAGGCCCTGTTCTGGTTCCGGGGGGCAGGCTGAGCCTGTGGTTAATTCTTCTTCCTGATGGGAAAATAGTGTCACCTGTGCCTGTCCCAACACCAAGAGCTAGTCTCTCGTTGGTTCCACGTCTTCCCGTTTATCCTCAGGACAAATTGCAACCTGTACGGAACAGGAGGTTAAAGGTGCTGATGCTCCAAGTAGGGAGCTTGCTAGTAAAGCGGCTGGAATGGCGACCCCGGGCACAAGGAGATGAGAAATGAGGTGCGTTTTAGAAACCTTTCCCCATCACACGGTGTACCATCTTCTGGGTTTCTCATGCATGTTTTTGATGTAGGAAGATGCCCTTGAACCTGGAGATTTGGGACCCATGCGATGGGTACCACGCAGTATTACTTTAAAGGGTCTGCGTTTGCTCACCCAACCTCACCAAACCTCTCAGCCCCAAGAGTGTCCACCCTTATGTCTCATCCAGCTGTGGGTCTAGATATGGTCAATCCAGGTTGCATCACAGCCCCTGAACGCATTGTGTAAGAATTTCTCTCTCTTTCACTGTCTTTGTTTAATGGGTGTTTCAAAGTAATTTATTTTTATAATGGGATTTAGCTGCTTTTCACTGCTGTGTTTATGCCGCTTTACACCCAC
Organism: Balaenoptera ricei; assembly: GCF_028023285.1. Classification (NCBI taxonomy): domain Eukaryota; kingdom Metazoa; phylum Chordata; class Mammalia; order Artiodactyla; family Balaenopteridae; genus Balaenoptera; species Balaenoptera ricei. The sequence goes on along the minus strand of NW_026777439.1, from coordinate 385,191 downwards.
TTGACACACTAACAGAGAGATATCAATACATAGGTTTTACGATTATTATTAGTCAGATATATTCTTGTGCGGTGAATAGGGCGTGTTGAGTCCAGTTCTCTGAGCAAGGAGTAGGTCTTGTCTATTACATATTGGGTTTATGGAACGGTATCTGAGCTAACTTGATACCCTTGTTTTATGTATCACCCCACCTCACCTTTCCCGTTAAGCAGCCATAGTGTGTTTTCTGCATGTGTGACTCTGTTCTGTTTTGTAATTCAGTTCAAGTGTAACGGTTTTTACATTCCCTCTATCTGTGATACCTTATGAGAAGTGTCCTTTTCTGTGTGACTTATTTCACTTACAATCGTCGTACCTAAATCCACTCATCATGCTGCTACTAACCTTACGACATTGATTTCATGGCTGAGTGATATTCCATTGTACATAAGGACCACAACTTCTTTATCCATTTTTCTCTTTCCTGGGATATTTAAGGTGGAATGAAGTGGAGGTCCTGGTCAACAGAGCAGCCCTAAACTTTGGGGTGCTTGTGTCTTGCTGATTTTTAATTTTCCCAATTTATACCCCCATGAGTGGAAGTGCCCTACGCTCTCTAAGCTGTGTTTTTCAGATGTTTCAGGACTCACCAGACACTTCTCCAGAGTGGCTCCTGGCAATTTACATCCCCCCCATCAGTGTAGCAAGGCTCCCATTTCTCCATGGCCTGTCCTGCATTTCTGGTTTTGAGACTTTTTTCAGCATGGCCCTTTTGACCGATGGGAAGCGAGACTTCTTTGTAGCGCTGATTTGCCTTTCCAGGTTGCTTGGTTGGCCAAAAAGGGCGTATGCGTTTTTTCCTGAATATATTCAGGAAAAAACGCATACGCCCTTTTTGGCCAAGGGCATCATTGTCAACGTTTTGCCGCTTTTCATGTGCTTTAAAGGCGATTCGTATCTACCTCCTGAAATCTGTTTCCTGCAATTCTGCCTTGATTTCAAATCCTCTTCTTTGCCTTCCCTCAATATATTTGTGGACGAGAGTTATCATTTATAACTCTGCAGGTTTGTGAATTGCAGTGCCCTGAACCTCCATCTTACAACTCGTTTTTATGGGAGCTGGCCGCCAAATCGCAGAATGGCTTCAGGCCCTGTTCTGGTTCCGGGGAGCAGGCTGAGCCTGTGGTTAATTCTTCTTCCTGATGGGAAAATAGTGTGACCTGTGCCTGTCCCAACACCAAGAGCTAGTCTCTCGTTGGTTCCACGTCTTCCCGTTTATCCTCAGGACAAATTGCAACCTGTACGGAACAGGAGGTTAAAGGTGCTGATGCTCCAAGTAGGGAGCTTGCTAGTGAAGCGGCTGGAATGGCGAACCCGGGCACAAGGAGATGAGAAATGAGGTGCGTTTTAGAAACCTTTCCCCATCACACGGTGTACCATCTTCTGGGTTTCTCATGCATGTTTTTGATGTAGGAAGATGCCCTTGAACCTGGAGATTTGGGACCCATGCGATGGGTACCACGCAGTATTACTTTAAAGGGTCTGCGTTTGCTCACCCAACCTCACCAAACCTCTCAGCCCCAAGAGTGTCCACCCTTATGTCTCATCCAGCTGTGCGTCTAGATATGGTCAATCCAGGTTGCATCACAGCCCCTGAACGCATTGTGTAAGAATTTCTCTCTCTTTCACTGTCTTTGTTTCATGGGTGTTTCAAAGTAATTTATTTTTATAATGGGGTTTAGCTGCTTTTCACTGCTGTGTTTATGCCGCTTTACACCCACTTGACACACTAACAGAGAGATATCAATACATAGGTTTTACGATTATTACTAGTCAGGTATATTCTTGTGCGGTGAATAGGGCGTGTTGAGTCCAGTTCTCTGAGCAAGGAGTAGGTCTTGTCTATTACATATTGGGTTTATGGAACGGTATCTGAGCTAACTTGATACCCTTGTTTTATGTATCACCCCACCTCACCTTTCCCGTTAAGCAGCCATAGTGTGTTTTCTGCATGTGTGACTCTGTTCTGTTTTGTAATTCAGTTCAAGTGTAACGGTTTTTACATTCCCTCTATCTGTGATACCTTATGAGAAGTGTCCTTTTCTGTGTGACTTATTTCACTTAGAATCGTCGTACCTAAATCCACTCATCATGCTGCTACTAACCTTACGACATTGATTTCATGGCTGAGTGATATTCCATTGTACATAAGGACCACAACTTCTTTATCCATTTTTCTCTTTCCTGGGATATTTAAGGTGGAATGAAGTGGAGGTCCTGGTCAACAGAGCAGCCCTAAACTTTGGGGTGCTTGTGTCTTGCTGATTTTTAATTTTCCCAATTTATACCCCCATGAGTGGAAGTGCCCTACGCTCTCTAAGCTGTGTTTTTCAGATGTTTCAGGACTCACCGGACACTTCTCCAGAGTGGCTCCTGGCAATTTACATCCCCCCCATCAGTGTAGCAAGGCTCCCATTTCTCCATGGCCTGTCCTGCATTTCTGGTTTTGAGACTTTTTTCAGCATGGCCCTTTTGACCGATGGGAAGCGAGACTTCTTTGTAGCGCTGATTTGCCTTTCCAGGTTGCTTGGTTGGCCAAAAAGGGCGTATGCGTTTTTTCCTGAATATATTCAGGAAAAAACGCATACGCCCTTTTTGGCCAAGGGCATCATTGTCAACGTTTTGCCGCTTTTCATGTGCTTTAAAGGCGATTCGTATCTACCTCCTGAAATCTGTTTCCTGCAATTCTGCCTTGATTTCAAATCCTCTTCTTTGCCTTCCCTCAATATATTTGTGGACGAGAGTTATCATTTATAACTCTGCAGGTTTGTGAATTGCAGTGCCCTGAACCTCCATCTTACAACTCGTTTTTATGGGAGCTGGCCGCAAAATCGCAGAATGGCTTCAGGCCCTGTTCTGGTTCCGGGGGGCAGGCTGAGCCTGTGGTTAATTCTTCTTCCTGATGGGAAAATAGTGTCACCTGTGCCTGTCCCAACACCAAGAGCTAGTCTCTCGTTGGTTCCACGTCTTCCCGTTTATCCTCAGGACAAATTGCAACCTGTACGGAACAGGAGGTTAAAGGTGCTGATGCTCCAAGTAGGGAGCTTGCTAGTGAAGCGGCTGGAATGGCGAACCCGGGCACAAGGAGATGAGAAATGAGGTGCGTTTTAGAAACCTTTCCCCATCACACGGTGTACCATCTTCTGGGTTTCTCATGCATGTTTTTGATGTAGGAAGATGCCCTTGAACCTGGAGATTTGGGACCCATGCGATGGGTACCACGCAGTATTACTTTAAAGGGTCTGCATTTGCTCACCCAACCTCACCAAACCTCTCAGCCCCAAGAGTGTCCACCCTTATGTCTCATCCAGCTGTGCGTCTAGATATGGTCAATCCAGGTTGCATCACAGCCCCTGAACGCATTGTGTAAGAATTTCTCTCTCTTTCACTGTCTTTGTTTCATGGGTGTTTCAAAGTAATTTATTTTTATAATGGGGTTTAGCTGCTTTTCACTGCTGTGTTTATGCCGCTTTACACCCACTTGACACACTAACAGAGAGATATCAATACATAGGTTTTTTTTTTTTTTTTTTTTTTTTTTTTTAAAGGATTTTTTTTTTTTTTAACATTTTTATTTATTTATTTATTTATTTATTTATTTATTTATTTATTTTTGACTGTGCTGGGTCTTCGGTTCGTGCGAGGGCTTTCTCTAGTTGCGGCAAGCGGGGGCCACTCCTCATCGCGGTGCGGGGACCGCTCTTCATCGCGGTGCGCGGGCCTTTCACTATCGCGGCCCCTCCCGTTGCGGGGCACAGGCTCCAGACGCGCAGGCTCAGTAGTTGTGGCTCACGGGCCCAGCTGCTCCGTGGCATGTGGGATCTTCCCAGACCAGGGCTCGAACCCGTGTCCCCTGCATTAGCAGGCAGATTCTCAACCACTGCGCCACCAGGGAAGCCCAATACATAGGTTTTACGATTATTACTAGTCAGATATATTCTTGTGCGGTGAATAGGGCGTGTTGAATCCAGTTCTCTGAGCAAGGAGTAGGTCTTGTCTATTACATATTGGGTTTATGGAACGGTATCTGAGCTAATTTGATACCCTTGTTTTATGTATCACCCCACCTCACCTTTCCCGTTAAGCAGCCATAGTGTATTTTCTGCATGTGTGACTCTGTTCTGTTTTGTAATTCAGTTCAAGTGTAACGGTTTTTACATTCCCTCTATCTGTGATACCTTATGAGAAGTGTCCTTTTCTGTGTGACTTATTTCACTTAGAATCGTCGTACCTAAATCCACTCATCATGCTGCTACTAACCTTACGACATTGATTTCATGGCTGAGTGATATTCCATTGTACATAAGGACCACAACTTCTTTATCCATTTTTCTCTTTCCTGGGATATTTAAGGTGGAATGAAGTGGAGGTCCTGGTCAACAGAGCAGCCCTAAACTTTGGGGTGCTTGTGTCTTGCTGATTTTTAATTTTCCCAATTTATACCCCCATGAGTGGAAGTGCCCTACGCTCTCTAAGCTGTGTTTTTCAGATGTTTCAGGACTCACCGGACACTTCTCCAGAGTGGCTCCTGGCAATTTACATCCCCCCCATCAGTGTAGCAAGGCTCCCATTTCTCCATGGCCTGTCCTGCATTTCTGGTTTTGAGACTTTTTTCAGCATGGCCCTTTTGACCGATGGGAAGCGAGACTTCTTTGTAGCGCTGATTTGCCTTTCCAGGTTGCTTGGTTGGCCAAAAAGGGCGTATGCGTTTTTTCCTGAATATATTCAGGAAAAAACGCATACGCCCTTTTTGGCCAAGGGCATCATTGTCAACGTTTTGCCGCTTTTCATGTGCTTTAAAGGCGATTCGTATCTACCTCCTGAAATCTGTTTCCTGCAATTCTGCCTTGATTTCAAATCCTCTTCTTTGCCTTCCCTCAATATATTTGTGGACGAGAGTTATCATTTATAACTCTGCAGGTTTGTGAATTGCAGTGCCCTGAACCTCCATCTTACAACTCGTTTTTATGGGAGCTGGCCGCAAAATCGCAGAATGGCTTCAGGCCCTGTTCTGGTTCCGGGGGGCAGGCTGAGCCTGTGGTTAATTCTTCTTCCTGATGGGAAAATAGTGTCACCTGTGCCTGTCCCAACACCAAGAGCTAGTCTCTCGTTGGTTCCACGTCTTCCCGTTTATCCTCAGGACAAATTGCAACCTGTACGGAACAGGAGGTTAAAGGTGCTGATGCTCCAAGTAGGGAGCTTGCTAGTGAAGCGGCTGGAATGGCGAACCCGGGCACAAGGAGATGAGAAATGAGGTGCGTTTTAGAAACCTTTCCCCATCACACGGTGTACCATCTTCTGGGTTTCTCATGCATGTTTTTGATGTAGGAAGATGCCCTTGAACCTGGAGATTTGGGACCCATGCGATGGGTACCACGCAGTATTACTTTAAAGGGTCTGCGTTTGCTCCCCCAACCTCACCAAACCTCTCAGCCCCAAGAGTGTCCACCCTTATGTCTCATCCAGCTGTGCGTCTAGATATGGTCAATCCAGGTTGCATCACAGCCCCTGAACGCATTGTGTAAGAATTTCTCTCTCTTTCACTGTCTTTGTTTCATGGGTGTTTCAAAGTAATTTATTTTTATAATGGGGTTTAGCTGCTTTTCACTGCTGTGTTTATGCCGCTTTACACCCACTTGACACACTAACAGAGAGATATCAATACATAGGTTTTACGATTATTACTAGTCAGGTATATTCTTGTGCGGTGAATAGGGCGTGTTGAGTCCAGTTCTCTGAGCAAGGAGTAAGTCTTGTCTATTACATATTGGGTTTATGGAACGGTATCTGAGCTAACTTGATACCCTTGTTTTATGTATCACCCCACCTCACCTTTCCCGTTAAGCAGCCATAGTGTGTTTTCTGCATGTGTGACTCTGTTCTGTTTTGTAATTCAGTTCAAGTGTAACGGTTTTTACATTCCCTCTATCTGTGATACCTTATGAGAAGTGTCCTTTTCTGTGTGACTTATTTCACTTAGAATCGTCGTACCTAAATCCACTCATCATGCTGCTACTAACCTTACGACATTGATTTCATGGCTGAGTGATATTCCATTGTACATAAGGACCACAACTTCTTTATCCATTTTTCTCTTTCCTGGGATATTTAAGGTGGAATGAAGTGGAGGTCCTGGTCAACAGAGCAGCCCTAAACTTTGGGGTGCTTGTGTCTTGCTGATTTTTAATTTTCCCAATTTCTACCCCCATGAGTGGAAGTGCCCTACGCTCTCTAAGCTGTGTTTTTCAGATGTTTCAGGACTCACCGGACACTTCTCCAGAGTGGCTCCTGGCAATTTACATCCCCCCCATCAGTGTAGCAAGGCTCCCATTTCTCCATGGCCTGTCCTGCATTTCTGGTTTTGAGACATTTTTCAGCATGGCCCTTTTGACCGATGGGAAGCGAGACTTCTTTGTAGCGCTGATTTGCCTTTCCAGGTTGCTTGGTTGGCCAAAAAGGGCGTATGCGTTTTTTCCTGAATATATTCAGGAAAAAACGCATACGCCCTTTTTGGCCAAGGGCATCATTGTCAACGTTTTGCCGCTTTTCATGTGCTTTAAAGGCGATTCGTATCTACCTCCTGAAATCTGTTTCCTGCAATTCTGCCTTGATTTCAAATCCTCTTCTTTGCCTTCCCTCAATATATTTGTGGACGAGAGTTATCATTTATAACTCTGCAGGTTTGTGAATTGCAGTGCCCTGAACCTCCATCTTACAACTCGTTTTTATGGGAGCTGGCCGCAAAATCGCAGAATGGCTTCAGGCCCTGTTCTGGTTCCGGGGGGCAGGCTGAGCCTGTGGTTAATTCTTCTTCCTGATGGGAAAATAGTGTCACCTGTGCCTGTCCCAACACCAAGAGCTAGTCTCTCGTTGGTTCCACGTCTTCCCGTTTATCCTCAGGACAAATTGCAACCTGTACGGAACAGGAGGTTAAAGGTGCTGATGCTCCAAGTAGGGAGCTTGCTAGTGAAGCGGCTGGAATGGCGAACCCGGGCACAAGGAGATGAGAAATGAGGTGCGTTTTAGAAACCTTTCCCCATCACACGGTGTACCATCTTCTGGGTTTCTCATGCATGTTTTTGATGTAGGAAGATGCCCTTGAACCTGGAGATTTGGGACCCATGCGATGGGTACCACGCAGTATTACTTTAAAGGGTCTGCGTTTGCTCCCCCAACCTCACCAAACCTCTCAGCCCCAAGAGTGTCCACCCTTATGTCTCATCCAGCTGTGCGTCTAGATATGGTCAATCCAGGTTGCATCACAGCCCCTGAACGCATTGTGTAAGAATTTCTCTCTCTTTCACTGTCTTTGTTTCATGGGTGTTTCAAAGTAATTTATTTTTATAATGGGGTTTAGCTGCTTTTCACTGCTGTGTTTATGCCGCTTTACACCCACTTGACACACTAACAGAGAGATATCAATACATAGGTTTTACGATTATTACTAGTCAGGTATATTCTTGTGCGGTGAATAGGGCGTGTTGAGTCCAGTTCTCTGAGCAAGGAGTAGGTCTTGTCTATTACATATTGGGTTTATGGAACGGTATCTGAGCTAACTTGATACCCTTGTTTTATGTATCACCCCACCTCACCTTTCCCGTTAAGCAGCCATAGTGTGTTTTCTGCATGTGTGACTCTGTTCTGTTTTGTAATTCAGTTCAAGTGTAACGGTTTTTACATTCCCTCTATCTGTGATACCTTATGAGAAGTGTCCTTTTCTGTGTGACTTATTTCACTTAGAATCGTCGTACCTAAATCCACTCATCATGCTGCTACTAACCTTACGACATTGATTTCATGGCTGAGTGATATTCCATTGTACATAAGGACCACAACTTCTTTATCCATTTTTCTCTTTCCTGGGATATTTAAGGTGGAATGAAGTGGAGGTCCTGGTCAACAGAGCAGCCCTAAACTTTGGGGTGCTTGTGTCTTGCTGATTTTTAATTTTCCCAATTTCTACCCCCATGAGTGGAAGTGCCCTACGCTCTCTAAGCTGTGTTTTTCAGATGTTTCAGGACTCACCGGACACTTCTCCAGAGTGGCTCTTGGCCATTTACATCCCGCCCATCAGTGTAGCAAGGCTCCCATTTCTCCATGGCCTGTCCTGCATTTCTGGTTTTGAGACTCTTTTCAGCATGGCCCTTTTGACCGATGGGAAGCGAGACTTCTTTGTAGCGCTGATTTGCCTTTCCAGGTTGCTTGGTTGGCCAAAAAGGGCGTATGCGTTTTTTCCTGAATATATTCAGGAAAAAACGCATACGCCCTTTTTGGCCAAGGGCATCATTGTCAACGTTTTGCCGCTTTTCATGTGCTTTAAAGGCGATTCGTATCTACCTCCTGAAATCTGTTTCCTGCAATTCTGCCTTGATTTCAAATCCTCTTCTTTGCCTTCCCTCAATATATTTGTGGACGAGAGTTATCATTTATAACTCTGCAGGTTTGTGAATTGCAGTGCCCTGAACCTCCATTTTACAACTCGTTTTTATGGGAGCTGGCCGCAAAATCGCAGAATGGCTTCAGGCCCTGTTCTGGTTCCGGGGGGCAGGCTGAGCCTGTGGTTAATTCTTCTTCCTGATGGGAAAATAGTGTCACCTGTGCCTGTCCCAACACCAAGAGCTAGTCTCTCGTTGGTTCCACGTCTTCCCGTTTATCCTCAGGACAAATTGCAACCTGTACGGAACAGGAGGTTAAAGGTGCTGATGCTCCAAGTAGGGAGCTTGCTAGTAAAGCGGCTGGAATGGCGACCCCGGGCACAAGGAGATGAGAAATGAGGTGCGTTTTAGAAACCTTTCCCCATCACACGGTGTACCATCTTCTGGGTTTCTCATGCATGATTTTGATGTAGGAAGATGCCCTTGAACCTGGAGATTTGGGACCCATGCGATGGGTACCACGCAGTATTACTTTAAAGGGTCTGCGTTTGCTCACCCAACCTCACCAAACCTCTCAGCCCCAAGAGTGTCCACCCTTATGTCTCATCCAGCTGTGGGTCTAGATATGGTCAATCCAGGTTGCATCACAGCCCCTGAACGCATTGTGTAAGAATTTCTCTCTCTTTCACTGTCTTTGTTTAATGGGTGTTTCAAAGTAATTTATTTTTATAATGGGGTTTAGCTGCTTTTCACTGCTGTGTTTATGCCGCTTTACACCCACTTGACACACTAACAGAGAGATATCAATACATAGGTTTTACGATTATTATTAGTCAGATATATTCTTGTGCGGTGAATAGGGCGTGTTGAGTCCAGTTCTCTGAGCAAGGAGTAGGTCTTGTCTATTACATATTGGGTTTATGGAACGGTATCTGAGCTAACTTGATACCCTTGTTTTATGTATCACCCCACCTCACCTTTCCCGTTAAGCAGCCATAGTGTGTTTTCTGCATGTGTGACTCTGTTCTGTTTTGTAATTCAGTTCAAGTGTAACGGTTTTTACATTCCCTCTATCTGTGATACCTTATGAGAAGTGTCCTTTTCTGTGTGACTTATTTCACTTAGAATCGTCGTACCTAAATCCACTCATCATGCTGCTACTAACCTTACGACATTGATTTCATGGCTGAGTGATATTCCATTGTACATAAGGACCACAACTTCTTTATCCATTTTTCTCTTTCCTGGGATATTTAAGGTGGAATGAAGTGGAGGTCCTGGTCAACAGAGCAGCCCTAAACTTTGGGGTGCTTGTGTCTTGCTGATTTTTAATTTTCCCAATTTATACCCCCATGAGTGGAAGTGCCCTACGCTCTCTAAGCTGTGTTTTTCAGATGTTTCAGGACTCACCGGACACTTCTCCAGAGTGGCTCCTGGCAATTTACATCCCCCCCATCAGTGTAGCAAGGCTCCCATTTCTCCATGGCCTGTCCTGCATTTCTGGTTTTGAGACTTTTTTCAGCATGGCCCTTTTGACCGATGGGAAGCGAGACTTCTTTGTAGCGCTGATTTGCCTTTCCAGGTTGCTTGGTTGGCCAAAAAGGGCGTATGCGTTTTTTCCTGAATATATTCAGGAAAAAACGCATACGCCCTTTTTGGCCAAGGGCATCATTGTCAACGTTTTGCCGCTTTTCATGTGCTTTAAAGGCGATTCGTATCTACCTCCTGAAATCTGTTTCCTGCAATTCTGCCTTGATTTCAAATCCTCTTCTTTGCCTTCCCTCAATATATTTGTGGACGAGAGTTATCATTTATAACTCTGCAGGTTTGTGAATTGCAGTGCCCTGAACCTCCATCTTACAACTCGTTTTTATGGGAGCTGGCCGCCAAATCGCAGAATGGCTTCAGGCCCTGTTCTGGTTCCGGGGGGCAGGCTGAGCCTGTGGTTAATTCTTCTTCCTGATGGGAAAATAGTGTCACCTGTGCCTGTCCCAACACCAAGAGCTAGTCTCTCGTTGGTTCCACGTCTTCCCGTTTATCCTCAGGACAAATTGCAACCTGTACGGAACAGGAGGTTAAAGGTGCTGATGCTCCAAGTAGGGAGCTTGCTAGTGAAGCGGCTGGAATGGCGAACCCGGGCACAAGGAGATGAGAAATGAGGTGCGTTTTAGAAACCTTTCCCCATCACACGGTGTACCATCTTCTGGGTTTCTCATGCATGTTTTTGATGTAGGAAGATGCCCTTGAACCTGGAGATTTGGGACCCATGCGATGGGTACCACGCAGTATTACTTTAAAGGGTCTGCGTTTGCTCACCCAACCTCACCAAACCTCTCAGCCCCAAGAGTGTCCACCCTTATGTCTCATCCAGCTGTGCGTCTAGATATGGTCAATCCAGGTTGCATCACAGCCCCTGAACGCATTGTGTAAGAATTTCTCTCTCTTTCACTGTCTTTGTTTCATGGGTGTTTCAAAGTAATTTATTTTTATAATGGGGTTTAGCTGCTTTTCACTGCTGTGTTTATGCCGCTTTACACCCACTTGACACACTAACAGAGAGATATCAATACATAGGTTTTTTTTTTTTTTTTTTTTTTTTAAAGGATTTTTTTTTTTTTTTTTTAAGATTTTTATTTCTTTATTTATTTATTTATTTATTTATTTATTTTTGACTGTGCTGGGTCTTCGGTTCGTGCGAGGGCTTTCTCTAGTTGCGGCAAGCGGGGGCCACTCCTCATCGCGGTGCGGGGACCGCTCTTCATCGCGGTGCGCGGGCCTTTCACTATCGCGGCCCCTCCCGTTGCGGGGCACAGGCTCCAGACGCGCAGGCTCAGTAGTTGTGGCTCACGGGCCCAGCTGCTCCGTGGCATGTGGGATCTTCCCAGACCAGGGCTCGAACCCGTGTCCCCTGCATTAGCAGGCAGATTCTCAACCACTGCGCCACCAGGGAAGCCCAATACATAGGTTTTACGATTATTACTAGTCAGATATATTCTTGTGCGGTGAATAGGGCGTGTTGAGTCCAGTTCTCTGAGCAAGGAGTAGGTCTTGTCTATTACATATTGGGTTTATGGAACGGTATCTGAGCTAATTTGATACCCTTGTTTTATGTATCACCCCACCTCACCTTTCCCGTTAAGCAGCCATAGTGTATTTTCTGCATGTGTGACTCTGTTCTGTTTTGTAATTCAGTTCAAGTGTAACGGTTTTTACATTCCCTCTATCTGTGATACCTTATGAGAAGTGTCCTTTTCTGTGTGACTTATTTCACTTAGAATCGTCGTACCTAAATCCACTCATCATGCTGCTACTAACCTTACGACATTGATTTCATGGCTGAGTGATATTCCATTGTACATAAGGACCACAACTTCTTTATCCATTTTTCTCTTTCCTGGGATATTTAAGGTGGAATGAAGTGGAGGTCCTGGTCAACAGAGCAGCCCTAAACTTTGGGGTGCTTGTGTCTTGCTGATTTTTAATCTTCCCAATTTATACCCCCATGAGTGGAAGTGCCCTACGCTCTCTAAGCTGTGTTTTTTAGATGTTTCAGGACTCACCGGACACTTCTCCAGAGTGGCTCTTGGCAATTTACATCCTGCCCATCAGTGTAGCAAGGCTCCCATTTCTCCATGGCCTGTCCTGCATTTCTGGTTTTGAGACTTTTTTCAGCATGGCCCTTTTGACCGATGGGAAGCGAGACTTCTTTGTAGCGCTGATTTGCCTTTCCAGGTTGCTTGGTTGGCCAAAAAGGGCGTATGCGTTTTTTCCTGAATATATTCAGGAAAAAACGCATACGCCCTTTTTGGCCAAGGGCATCATTGTCAACGTTTTGCCGCTTTTCATGTGCTTTAAAGGCGATTCGTATCTACCTCCTGAAATCTGTTTCCTGCAATTCTGCCTTGATTTCAAATCCTCTTCTTTGCCTTCCCTCAATATATTTGTGGACGAGAGTTATCATTTATAATTCTGCAGGTTTGTGAATTGCAGTGCCCTGAACCTCCATCTTACAACTCGTTTTTATGGGAGCTGGCCGCAAAATCGCAGAATGGCTTCAGGCCCTGTTCTGGTTCCGGGGGGCAGGCTGAGCCTGTGGTTAATTCTTCTTCCTGATGGGAAAATAGTGTCACCTGTGCCTGTCCCAACACCAAGAGCTAGTCTCTCGTTGGTTCCACGTCTTCCCGTTTATCCTCAGGACAAATTGCAACCTGTACGGAACAGGAGGTTAAAGGTGCTGATGCTCCAAGTAGGGAGCTTGCTAGTGAAGCGGCTGGAATGGCGAACCCGGGCACAAGGAGATGAGAAATGAGGTGCGTTTTAGAAACCTTTCCCCATCACACGGTGTACCATCTTCTGGGTTTCTCATGCATGTTTTTGATGTAGGAAGATGCCCTTGAACCTGGAGATTTGGGACCCATGCGATGGGTACCACGCAGTATTACTTTAAAGGGTCTGCGTTTGCTCACCCAACCTCACCAAACCTCTCAGCCCCAAGAGTGTCCACCCTTATGTCTCATCCAGCTGTGGGTCTAGATATGGTCAATCCAGGTTGCATCACAGCCCCTGAACGCATTGTGTAAGAATTTCTCTCTCTTTCACTGTCTTTGTTTCATGGGTGTTTCAAAGTAATTTATTTTTATAATGGGGTTTAGCTGCTTTTCACTGCTGTGTTTATGCCGCTTTACACCCACTTGACACACTAACAGAGAGATATCAATACATAGGTTTTACGATTATTACTAGTCAGGTATATTCTTGTGCGGTGAATAGGGCGTGTTGAGTCCAGTTCTCTGAGCAAGGAGTAGGTCTTGTCTATTACATATTGGGTTTATGGAACGGTATCTGAGCTAACTTGATACCCTTGTTTTATGTATCACCCCACCTCACCTTTCCCGTTAAGCAGCCATAGTGTGTTTTCTGCATGTGTGACTGTGTTCTGTTTTGTAATTCAGTTCAAGTGTAACGGTTTTTACATTCCCTCTATCTGTGATACCTTATGAGAAGTGTCCTTTTCTGTGTGACTTATTTCACTTAGAATCGTCGTACCTAAATCCACTCATCATGCTGCTACTAACCTTACGACATTGATTTCATGGCTGAGTGATATTCCATTGTACATAAGGACCACAACTTCTTTATCCATTTTTCTCTTTCCTGGGATATTTAAGGTGGAATGAAGTGGAGGTCCTGGTCAACAGAGCAGCCCTAAACTTTGGGGTGCTTGTGTCTTGCTGATTTTTAATCTTCCCAATTTATACCCCCATGAGTGGAAGTGCCCTACGCTCTCTAAGCTGTGTTTTTTAGATGTTTCAGGACTCACCGGACACTTCTCCAGAGTGGCTCTTGGCAATTTACATCCTGCCCATCAGTGTAGCAAGGCTCCCATTTCTCCATGGCCTGTCCTGCATTTCTGGTTTTGAGACTTTTTTCAGCATGGCCCTTTTGACCGATGGGAAGCGAGACTTCTTTGTAGCGCTGATTTGCCTTTCCAGGTTGCTTGGTTGGCCAAAAAGGGCGTATGCGTTTTTTCCTGAATATATTCAGGAAAAAACGCATACGCCCTTTTTGGCCAAGGGCATCATTGTCAACGTTTTGCCGCTTTTCATGTGCTTTAAAGGCGATTCGTATCTACCTCCTGAAATCTGTTTCCTGCAATTCTGCCTTGATTTCAAATCCTCTTCTTTGCCTTCCCTCAATATATTTGTGGACGAGAGTTATCATTTATAACTCTGCAGGTTTGTGAATTGCAGTGCCCTGAACCTCCATCTTACAACTCGTTTTTATGGGAGCTGGCCGCCAAATCGCAGAATGGCTTCAGGCCCTGTTCTGGTTCCGGGGGGCAGGCTGAGCCTGTGGTTAATTCTTCTTCCTGATGGGAAAATAGTGTCACCTGTGCCTGTCCCAACACCAAGAGCTAGTCTCTCGTTGGTTCCACGTCTTCCCGTTTATCCTCAGGACAAATTGCAACCTGTACGGAACAGGAGGTTAAAGGTGCTGATGCTCCAAGTAGGGAGCTTGCTAGTGAAGCGGCTGGAATGGCGAACCCGGGCACAAGGAGATGAGAAATGAGGTGCGTTTTAGAAACCTTTCCCCATCACACGGTGTACCATCTTCTGGGTTTCTCATGCATGTTTTTGATGTAGGAAGATGCCCTTGAACCTGGAGATTTGGGACCCATGCGATGGGTACCACGCAGTATTACTTTAAAGGGTCTGCGTTTGCTCACCCAACCTCACCAAACCTCTCAGCCCCAAGAGTGTCCACCCTTATGTCTCATCCAGCTGTGCGTCTAGATATGGTCAATCCAGGTTGCATCACAGCCCCTGAACGCATTGTGTAAGAATTTCTCTCTCTTTCACTGTCTTTGTTTCATGGGTGTTTCAAAGTAATTTATTTTTATAATGGGGTTTAGCTGCTTTTCACTGCTGTGTTTATGCCGCTTTACACCCACTTGACACACTAACAGAGAGATATCAATACATAGGTTTTTTTTTTTTTTTTTTTTTTTTAAAGGATTTTTTTTTTTTTTTTTAAGATTTTTATTTATTTATTTATTTATTTATTTATTTATTTATTTTTGACTGTGCTGGGTCTTCGGTTCGTGCGAGGGCTTTCTCTAGTTGCGGCAAGCGGGGGCCACTCCTCATCGCGGTGCGGGGACCGCTCTTCATCGCGGTGCGCGGGCCTTTCACTATCGCGGCCCCTCCCGTTGCGGGGCACAGGCTCCAGACGCGCAGGCTCAGTAGTTGTGGCTCACGGGCCCAGCTGCTCCGTGGCATGTGGGATCTTCCCAGACCAGGGCTCGAACCCGTGTCCCCTGCATTAGCAGGCAGATTCTCAACCACTGCGCCACCAGGGAAGCCCAATACATAGGTTTTACGATTATTACTAGTCAGATATATTCTTGTGCGGTGAATAGGGCGTGTTGAGTCCAGTTCTCTGAGCAAGGAGTAGGTCTTGTCTATTACATATTGGGTTTATGGAACGGTATCTGAGCTAATTTGATACCCTTGTTTTATGTATCACCCCACCTCACCTTTCCCGTTAAGCAGCCATAGTGTATTTTCTGCATGTGTGACTCTGTTCTGTTTTGTAATTCAGTTCAAGTGTAACGGTTTTTACATTCCCTCTATCTGTGATACCTTATGAGAAGTGTCCTTTTCTGTGTGACTTATTTCACTTAGAATCGTCGTACCTAAATCCACTCATCATGCTGCTACTAACCTTACGACATTGATTTCATGGCTGAGTGATATTCCATTGTACATAAGGACCACAACTTCTTTATCCATTTTTCTCTTTCCTGGGATATTTAAGGTGGAATGAAGTGGAGGTCCTGGTCAACAGAGCAGCCCTAAACTTTGGGGTGCTTGTGTCTTGCTGATTTTTAATCTTCCCAATTTATACCCCCATGAGTGGAAGTGCCCTACGCTCTCTAAGCTGTGTTTTTTAGATGTTTCAGGACTCACCGGACACTTCTCCAGAGTGGCTCTTGGCAATTTACATCCTGCCCATCAGTGTAGCAAGGCTCCCATTTCTCCATGGCCTGTCCTGCATTTCTGGTTTTGAGACTTTTTTCAGCATGGCCCTTTTGACCGATGGGAAGCGAGACTTCTTTGTAGCGCTGATTTGCCTTTCCAGGTTGCTTGGTTGGCCAAAAAGGGCGTATGCGTTTTTTCCTGAATATATTCAGGAAAAAACGCATACGCCCTTTTTGGCCAAGGGCATCATTGTCAACGTTTTGCCGCTTTTCATGTGCTTTAAAGGCGATTCGTATCTACCTCCTGAAATCTGTTTCCTGCAATTCTGCCTTGATTTCAAATCCTCTTCTTTGCCTTCCCTCAATATATTTGTGGACGAGAGTTATCATTTATAACTCTGCAGGTTTGTGAATTGCAGTGCCCTGAACCTCCATCTTACAACTCGTTTTTATGGGAGCTGGCCGCCAAATCGCAGAATGGCTTCAGGCCCTGTTCTGGTTCCGGGGGGCAGGCTGAGCCTGTGGTTAATTCTTCTTCCTGATGGGAAAATAGTGTCACCTGTGCCTGTCCCAACACCAAGAGCTAGTCTCTCGTTGGTTCCACGTCTTCCCGTTTATCCTCAGGACAAATTGCAACCTGTACGGAACAGGAGGTTAAAGGTGCTGATGCTCCAAGTAGGGAGCTTGCTAGTGAAGCGGCTGGAATGGCGAACCCGGGCACAAGGAGATGAGAAATGAGGTGCGTTTTAGAAACCTTTCCCCATCACACGGTGTACCATCTTCTGGGTTTCTCATGCATGTTTTTGATGTAGGAAGATGCCCTTGAACCTGGAGATTTGGGACCCATGCGATGGGTACCACGCAGTATTACTTTAAAGGGTCTGCGTTTGCTCACCCAACCTCACCAAACCTCTCAGCCCCAAGAGTGTCCACCCTTATGTCTCATCCAGCTGTGGGTCTAGATATGGTCAATCCAGGTTGCATCACAGCCCCTGAACGCATTGTGTAAGAATTTCTCTCTCTTTCACTGTCTTTGTTTCATGGGTGTTTCAAAGTAATTTATTTTCATAATGGGATTTAGCTGCTTTTCACTGCTGTGTTTATGCCGCTTTACACCCACTTGACACACTAACAGAGAGATATCAATACATAGGTTTTACGATTATTACTAGTCAGATATATTCTTGTGCGGTGAATAGGGCGTGTTGAATCCAGTTCTCTGAGCAAGGAGTAGGTCTTGTCTATTACATATTGGGTTTATGGAACGGTATCTGAGCTAATTTGATACCCTTGTTTTATGTATCACCCCACCTCACCTTTCCCGTTAAGCAGCCATAGTGTGTTTTCTGCATGTGTGACTCTGTTCTGTTTTGTAATTCAGTTCAAGTGTAACGGTTTTTACATTCCCTCTATCTGTGATACCTTATGAGAAGTGTCCTTTTCTGTGTGACTTATTTCACTTAGAATCGTCGTACCTAAATCCACTCATCATGCTGCTACTAACCTTACGACATTGATTTCATGGCTGAGTGATATTCCATTGTACATAAGGACCACAACTTCTTTATCCATTTTTCTCTTTCCTGGGATATTTAAGGTGGAATGAAGTGGAGGTCCTGGTCAACAGAGCAGCCCTAAACTTTGGGGTGCTTGTGTCTTGCTGATTTTTAATTTTCCCAATTTCTACCCCCATGAGTGGAAGTGCCCTATGCGCTCTAAGCTGTGTTTTTCAGATGTTTCAGGACTCACCGGACACTTCTCCAGAGTGGCTCTTGGCCATTTACATCCCGCCCATCAGTGTAGCAAGGCTCCCATTTCTCCATGGCCTGTCCTGCATTTCTGGTTTTGACACTCTTTTCAGCATGGCCCTTTTGACCGATGGGAAGCGAGACTTCTTTGTAGCGCTGATTTGCCTTTCCAGGTTGCTTGGTTGGCCAAAAAGGGCGTATGCGTTTTTTCCTGAATATATTCAGGAAAAAACGCATACGCCCTTTTTGGCCAAGGGCATCATTGTCAACGTTTTGCCGCTTTTCATGTGCTTTAAAGGCGATTCGTATCTACCTCCTGAAATCTGTTTCCTGCAATTCTGCCTTGATTTCAAATCCTCTTCTTTGCCTTCCCTCAATATATTTGTGGACGAGAGTTATCATTTATAACTCTGCAGGTTTGTGAATTGCAGTGCCCTGAACCTCCATTTTACAACTCGTTTTTATGGGAGCTGGCCGCCAAATCGCAGAATGGCTTCAGGCCCTGTTCTGGTTCCGGGGGGCAGGCTGAGCCTGTGGTTAATTCTTCTTCCTGATGGGAAAATAGTGTCACCTGTGCCTGTCCCAACACCAAGAGCTAGTCTCTCGTTGGTTCCACGTCTTCCCGTTTATCCTCAGGACAAATTGCAACCTGTACGGAACAAGAGGTTAAAGGTGCTGATGCTCCAAGTAGGGAGCTTGCTAGTGAAGCGGCTGGAATGGCGAACCCGGGCACAAGGAGATGAGAAATGAGGTGCGTTTTAGAAACCTTTCCCCATCACACGGTGTACCATCTTCTGGGTTTCTCATGCATGTTTTTGATGTAGGAAGATGCCCTTGAACCTGGAGATTTGGGACCCATGCGATGGGTACCACGCAGTATTACTTTAAAGGGTCTGCGTTTGCTCACCCAACCTCACCAAACCTCTCAGCCCCAAGAGTGTCCACCCTTATGTCTCATCCAGCTGTGGGTCTAGATATGGTCAATCCAGGTTGCATCACAGCCCCTGAACGCATTGTGTAAGAATTTCTCTCTCTTTCACTGTCTTTGTTTCATGGGTGTTTCAAAATAATTTATTTTCATAATGGGATTTAGCTGCTTTTCACTGCTGTGTTTATGCCGCTTTACACCCACTTGACACACTAACAGAGAGATATCAATACATAGGTTTTACGATTATTACTAGTCAGATATATTCTTGTGCGGTGAATAGGGCGTGTTGAGTCCAGTTCTCTGAGCAAGGAGTAGGTCTTGTCTATTACATATTGGGTTTATGGAACGGCATCTGAGCTAATTTGAAACCCTTGTTTTATGTATCACCCCACCTCACCTTTCCCGTTAAGCAGCCATAGTGTGTTTTCTGCATGTGTGACTCTGTTCTGTTTTGTAATTCATTTCAAGTGTAACGGTTTTTACATTCCCTCTATAAGTGATACCTTATGAGAAGTGTCCTTTTCTGTGTGACTTATTTCACTTAGAATCATCGTACCTAAATCCACTCATCATGCTGCTACTAGCCTTATGACATCGATTTCATGGCTGAGTGATATTCCATTGTACATAAGGACCACAACTTCTTTATCCATTTTTCTCTTTCCTGGGATATTGAAGGTGGAATGAAGTGGAGGTCCTTGTCAACAGAGCAGCCCTAAACTTTGGGGTACTTGTGTCTTGCTGATTTTTCATTTTCCAAATTTATACCCCCATGAGTGGAAGTGCCCTATGCTCTCTAAGCTGTGTTTTTTAGATGTTTCAGGACACACCGTACACTCCTCCAGAGTGGCTGTTGGCAATTTACATCCCGCCCATCAGTGTAGCCAGGCTCCCATTTCTCCATGGCCTGTCCTGCATTTCTGGTTTTGAGACTTTTTGCAGCATGGCCCTTTTGAGCGATGGGTAGCGAGTCTTCTTTGTAGCCCTGATTTGCCTTTCCAGGTTGCTTGGTTGGCCAAAAAGGGCGTATGCGTTTTTTCCTGAATATATTCAGGAAAAAACGTATACGCCCTTTTTGGCCAAGGGCATCATTGTCAACGTTTTGCCGCTTTTCATGTGCTTTAAAGGCGATTCGAATCTACCTCCTGAAATCTGTTTCCTGCAATTCTGCCTTGATTTCAAATCCTCTTCTTTGCCTTCCCTCAATATATTTGTGGACGAGAGTTATCATTTATAACTCTGCAGGTTTGTGAATTGCAGTGCCCTGAACCTCCATCTTACAACTCGTTTTTATGGGAGCTGGCCGCCAAATCGCAGAATGGCTTCAGGCCCTGTTCTGGTTCCGGGGGGCAGGCTGAGCCTGTGGTTAATTCTTCTTCCTGATGGGAAAATAGTGTCACCTGTGCCTGTCCCAACACCAAGAGCTAGTCTCTCGTTGGTTCCACGTCTTCCCGTTTATCCTCAGGACAAATTGCAACCTGTACGGAACAGGAGGTTAAAGGTGCTGATGCTCCAAGTAGGGAGCTTGCTAGTGAAGCGGCTGGAATGGCGAACCCGGGCACAAGGAGATGAGAAATGAGGTGCGTTTTAGAAACCTTTCCCCATCACACGGTGTACCATCTTCTGGGTTTCTCATGCATGTTTTTGATGTAGGAAGATGCCCTTGAACCTGGAGATTTGGGACCCATGCGATGGGTACCACGCAGTATTACTTTAAAGGGTCTGCGTTTGCTCACCCAACCTCACCAAACCTCTCAGCCCCAAGAGTGTCCACCCTTATGTCTCATCCAGCTGTGCGTCTAGATATGGTCAATCCAGGTTGCATCACAGCCCCTGAACGCATTGTGTAAGAATTTCTCTCTCTTTCACTGTCTTTGTTTCATGGGTGTTTCAAAGTAATTTATTTTTCTAATGGGGTTTAGCTGCTTTTCACTGCTGTGTTTATGCCGCTTTACACCCACTTGACACACTAACAGAGAGATATCAATACATAGGTTTTACGATTATTACTAGTCAGATATATTCTTGTGCGGTGAATAGGGCGTGTTGAGTCCAGTTCTCTGAGCAAGGAGTAGGTCTTGTCTATTACATATTGGGTTTATGGAACGGTATCTGAGCTAATTTGATACCCTTGTTTTATGTATCACCCCACCTCACCTTTCCCGTTAAGCAGCCATAGTGTGTTTTCTGCATGTGTGACTCTGTTCTGTTTTGTAATTCAGTTCAAGTGTAACGGTTTTTACATTCCCTCTATCTGTGATACCTTATGAGAAGTGTCCTTTTCTGTGTGACTTATTTCACTTAGAATCGTCGTACCTAAATCCACTCATCATGCTGCTACTAACCTTACGACATTGATTTCATGGCTGAGTGATATTCCATTGTACATAAGGACCACAACTTCTTTATCCATTTTTCTCTTTCCTGGGATATTTAAGGTGGAATGAAGTGGAGGTCCTGGTCAACAGAGCAGCCCTAAACTTTGGGGTGCTTGTGTCTTGCTGATTTTTAATTTTCCCAATTTCTACCCCCATGAGTGGAAGTGCCCTACGCTCTCTAAGCTGTGTTTTTCAGATGTTTCAGGACTCACCGGACACTTCTCCAGAGTGGCTCTTGGCCATTTACATCCCGCCCATCAGTGTAGCAAGGCTCCCATTTCTCCATGGCCTGTCCTGCATTTCTGGTTTTGAGACTCTTTTCAGCATGGCCCTTTTGACCGATGGGAAGCGAGACTTCTTTGTAGCGCTGATTTGCCTTTCCAGGTTGCTTGGTTGGCCAAAAAGGGCGTATGCGTTTTTTCCTGAATATATTCAGGAAAAAACGCATACGCCCTTTTTGGCCAAGGGCATCATTGTCAACGTTTTGCCGCTTTTCATGTGCTTTAAAGGCGATTCGTATCTACCTCCTGAAATCTGTTTCCTGCAATTCTGCCTTGATTTCAAATCCTCTTCTTTGCCTTCCCTCAATATATTTGTGGACGAGAGTTATCATTTATAACTCTGCAGGTTTGTGAATTGCAGTGCCCTGAACCTCCATTTTACAACTCGTTTTTATGGGAGCTGGCCGCAAAATCGCAGAATGGCTTCAGGCCCTGTTCTGGTTCCGGGGGGCAGGCTGAGCCTGTGGTTAATTCTTCTTCCTGATGGGAAAATAGTGTCACCTGTGCCTGTCCCAACACCAAGAGCTAGTCTCTCGTTGGTTCCACGTCTTCCCGTTTATCCTCAGGACAAATTGCAACCTGTATGGAACAGGAGGTTAAAGGTGCTGATGCTCCAAGTAGGGAGCTTGCTAGTAAAGCGGCTGGAATGGCGAACCCGGGCACAAGGAGATGAGAAATGAGGTGCGTTTTAGAAACCTTTCCCCATCACACGGTGTACCATCTTCTGGGTTTCTCATGCATGTTTTTGATGTAGGAAGATGCCCTTGAGCCTGGAGATTTGGGACCCATGCGATGGGTACCACGCAGTATTACTTTAAAGGGTCTGCGTTTGCTCACCCAACCTCACCAAACCTCTCAGCCCCAAGAGTGTCCACCCTTATGTCTCATCCAGCTGTGGGTCTAGATATGGTCAATCCAGGTTGCATCACAGCCCCTGAACGCATTGTGTAAGAATTTCTCTCTCTTTCACTGTCTTTGTTTCATGGGTGTTTCAAAGTAATTTATTTTTATAATGGGGTTTAGCTGCTTTTCACTGCTGTGTTTATGCCGCTTTACACCCACTTGACACACTAACAGAGAGATATCAATACATAGGTTTTACGATTATTATTAGTCAGATATATTCTTGTGCGGTGAATAGGGCGTGTTGAGTCCAGTTCTCTGAGCAAGGAGTAGGTCTTGTCTATTACATATTGGGTTTATGGAACGGTATCTGAGCTAACTTGATACCCTTGTTTTATGTATCACCCCACCTCACCTTTCCCGTTAAGCAGCCATAGTGTGTTTTCTGCATGTGTGACTCTGTTCTGTTTTGTAATTCAGTTCAAGTGTAACGGTTTTTACATTCCCTCTATCTGTGATACCTTATGAGAAGTGTCCTTTTCTGTGTGACTTATTTCACTTAGAATCGTCGTACCTAAATCCACTCATCATGCTGCTACTAACCTTACGACATTGATTTCATGGCTGAGTGATATTCCATTGTACATAAGGACCACAACTTCTTTATCCATTTTTCTCTTTCCTGGGATATTTAAGGTGGAATGAAGTGGAGGTCCTGGTCAACAGAGCAGCCCTAAACTTTGGGGTGCTTGTGTCTTGCTGATTTTTAATTTTCCCAATTTATACCCCCATGAGTGGAAGTGCCCTACGCTCTCTAAGCTGTGTTTTTCAGATGTTTCAGGACTCACCGGACACTTCTCCAGAGTGGCTCTTGGCCATTTACATCCCGCCCATCAGTGTAGCAAGGCTCCCATTTCTCCATGGCCTGTCCTGCATTTCTGGTTTTGAGACTCTTTTCAGCATGGCCCTTTTGACCGATGGGAAGCGAGACTTCTTTGTAGCGCTGATTTGCCTTTCCAGGTTGCTTGGTTGGCCAAAAAGGGCGTATGCGTTTTTTCCTGAATATATTCAGGAAAAAACGCATACGCCCTTTTTGGCCAAGGGCATCATTATCAACGTTTTGCCGCTTTTCATGTGCTTTAAAGGCGATTCGTATCTACCTCCTGAAATCTGTTTCCTGCAATTCTGCCTTGATTTCAAATCCTCTTCTTTGCCTTCCCTCAATATATTTGTGGACGAGAGTTATCATTTATAACTCTGCAGGTTTGTGAATTTCAGTGCCCTGAACCTCCATCTTACAACTCGTTTTTATGGGAGCTGGCCGCAAAATCGCAGAATGGCTTCAGGCCCTGTTCTGGTTCCGGGGGGCAGGCTGAGCCTGTGGTTAATTCTTCTTCCTGATGGGAAAATAGTGTCACCTGTGCCTGTCCCAACACCAAGAGCTAGTCTCTCGTTGGTTCCACGTCTTCCCGTTTATCCTCAGGACAAATTGCAACCTGTACGGAACAGGAGGTTAAAGGTGCTGATGCTCCAAGTAGGGAGCTTGCTAGTGAAGCGGCTGGAATGGCGAACCCGGGCACAAGGAGATGAGAAATGAGGTGCGTTTTAGAAACCTTTCCCCATCACACGGTGTACCATCTTCTGGGTTTCTCATGCATGTTTTTGATGTAGGAAGATGCCCTTGAACCTGGAGATTTGGGACCCATGCGATGGGTACCACGCAGTATTACTTTAAAGGGTCTGTGTTTGCTCACCCAACCTCACCAAACCTCTCAGCCCCAAGAGTGTCCACCCTTATGTCTCATCCAGCTGTGGGTCTAGATATGGTCAATCCAGGTTGCATCACAGCCCCTGAACGCATTGTGTAAGAATTTCTCTCTCTTTCACTGTCTTTGTTTCATGGGTGTTTCAAAGTAATTTATTTTCATAATGGGATTTAGCTGCTTTTCACTGCTGTGTTTATGCCGCTTTACACCCACTTGACACACTAACAGAGAGATATCAATACATAGGTTTTACGATTATTACTAGTCAGATATATTCTTGTGCGGTGAATAGGGCGTGTTGAATCCAGTTCTCTGAGCAAGGAGTAGGTCTTGTCTATTACATATTGGGTTTATGGAACGGTATCTGAGCTAATTTGATACCCTTGTTTTATGTATCACCCCACCTCACCTTTCCCGTTAAGCAGCCATAGTGTGTTTTCTGCATGTGTGACTCTGTTCTGTTTTGTAATTCAGTTCAAGTGTAACGGTTTTTACATTCCCTCTATCTGTGATACCTTATGAGAAGTGTCCTTTTCTGTGTGACTTATTTCACTTAGAATCGTCGTACCTAAATCCACTCATCATGCTGCTACTAACCTTACGACATTGATTTCATGGCTGAGTGATATTCCATTGTACATAAGGACCACAACTTCTTTATCCATTTTTCTCTTTCCTGGGATATTTAAGGTGGAATGAAGTAGAGGTCCTGGTCAACAGAGCAGCCCTAAACTTTGGGGTGCTTGTGTCTTGCTGATTTTTAATTTTCCCAATTTCTACCCCCATGAGTGGAAGTGCCCTACGCTCTCTAAGCTGTGTTTTTCAGATGTTTCAGGACTCACCGGACACTTCTCCAGAGTGGCTCTTGGCAATTTACATCCCGCCCATCAGTGTAGCAAGGCTCCCATTTCTCCATGGCCTGTCCTGCATTTCTGGTTTTGAGACTTTTTTCACATGGCCCTTTTGACCGATGGGAAGCGAGACTTCTTTGTAGCGCTGATTTGCCTTTCCAGGTTGCTTGGTTGGCCAAAAAGGGCGTATGCGTTTTTTCCTGAATATATTCAGGAAAAAACGCATACGCCCTTTTTGGCCAAGGGCATCATTGTCAACGTTTTGCCGCTTTTCATGTGCTTTAAAGGCGATTCGTATCTACCTCCTGAAATCTGTTTCCTGCAATTCTGCCTTGATTTCAAATCCTCTTCTTTGCCTTCCCTCAATATATTTGTGGACGAGAGTTATCATTTATAACTCTGCAGGTTTGTGAATTGCAGTGCCCTGAACCTCCATTTTACAACTCGTTTTTATGGGAGCTGGCCGCCAAATCGCAGAATGGCTTCAGGCCCTGTTCTGGTTCCGGGGGGCAGGCTGAGCCTGTGGTTAATTCTTCTTCCTGATGGGAAAATAGTGTCACCTGTGCCTGTCCCAACACCAAGAGCTAGTCTCTCGTTGGTTCCACGTCTTCCCGTTTATCCTCAGGACAAATTGCAACCTGTACGGAACAAGAGGTTAAAGGTGCTGATGCTCCAAGTAGGGAGCTTGCTAGTGAAGCGGCTGGAATGGCGAACCCGGGCACAAGGAGATGAGAAATGAGGTGCGTTTTAGAAACCTTTCCCCATCACACGGTGTACCATCTTCTGGGTTTCTCATGCATGTTTTTGATGTAGGAAGATGCCCTTGAACCTGGAGATTTGGGACCCATGCGATGGGTACCACGCAGTATTACTTTAAAGGGTCTGCGTTTGCTCACCCAACCTCACCAAACCTCTCAGCCCCAAGAGTGTCCACCCTTATGTCTCATCCAGCTGTGGGTCTAGATATGGTCAATCCAGGTTGCATCACAGCCCCTGAACGCATTGTGTAAGAATTTCTCTCTCTTTCACTGTCTTTGTTTCATGGGTGTTTCAAAATAATTTATTTTCATAATGGGATTTAGCTGCTTTTCACTGCTGTGTTTATGCCGCTTTACACCCACTTGACACACTAACAGAGAGATATCAATACATAGGTTTTACGATTATTACTAGTCAGATATATTCTTGTGCGGTGAATAGGGCGTGTTGAGTCCAGTTCTCTGAGCAAGGAGTAGGTCTTGTCTATTACATATTGGGTTTATGGAACGGCATCTGAGCTAATTTGAAACCCTTGTTTTATGTATCACCCCACCTCACCTTTCCCGTTAAGCAGCCATAGTGTGTTTTCTGCATGTGTGACTCTGTTCTGTTTTGTAATTCATTTCAAGTGTAACGGTTTTTACATTCCCTCTATAAGTGATACCTTATGAGAAGTGTCCTTTTCTGTGTGACTTATTTCACTTAGAATCATCGTACCTAAATCCACTCATCATGCTGCTACTAGCCTTATGACATTGATTTCATGGCTGAGTGATATTCCATTGTACATAAGGACCACAACTTCTTTATCCATTTTTCTCTTTCCTGGGATATTGAAGGTGGAATGAAGTGGAGGTCCTTGTCAACAGAGCAGCCCTAAACTTTGGGGTACTTGTGTCTTGCTGATTTTTCATTTTCCAAATTTATACCCCCATGAGTGGAAGTGCCCTATGCTCTCTAAGCTGTGTTTTTTAGATGTTTCAGGACACACCGTACACTCCTCCAGAGTGGCTGTTGGCAATTTACATCCCGCCCATCAGTGTAGCCAGGCTCCCATTTCTCCATGGCCTGTCCTGCATTTCTGGTTTTGAGACTCTTTTCAGCATGGCCCTTTTGACCGATGGGAAGCGAGACTTCTTTGTAGCGCTGATTTGCCTTTCCAGGTTGCTTGGTTGGCCAAAAAGGGCGTATGCGTTTTTTCCTGAATATATTCAGGAAAAAACGCATACGCCCTTTTTGGCCAAGGGCATCATTGTCAACGTTTTGCCGCTTTTCATGTGCTTTAAAGGCGATTCGTATCTACCTCCTGAAATCTGTTTCCTGCAATTCTGCCTTGATTTCAAATCCTCTTCTTTGCCTTCCCTCAATATATTTGTGGACGAGAGTTATCATTTATAACTCTGCAGGTTTGTGAATTTCAGTGCCCTGAACCTCCATCTTACAACTCGTTTTTATGGGAGCTGGCCGCAAAATCGCAGAATGGCTTCAGGCCCTGTTCTGGTTCCGGGGGGCAGGCTGAGCCTGTGGTTAATTCTTCTTCCTGATGGGAAAATAGTGTCACCTGTGCCTGTCCCAACACCAAGAGCTAGTCTCTCGTTGGTTCCACGTCTTCCCGTTTATCCTCAGGACAAATTGCAACCTGTACGGAACAGGAGGTTAAAGGTGCTGATGCTCCAAGTAGGGAGCTTGCTAGTGAAGCGGCTGGAATGGCGAACCCGGGCACAAGGAGATGAGAAATGAGGTGCGTTTTAGAAACCTTTCCCCATCACACGGTGTACCATCTTCTGGGTTTCTCATGCATGTTTTTGATGTAGGAAGATGCCCTTGAACCTGGAGATTTGGGACCCATGCGATGGGTACCACGCAGTATTACTTTAAAGGGTCTGCGTTTGCTCACCCAACCTCACCAAACCTCTCAGCCCCAAGAGTGTCCACCCTTATGTCTCATCCAGCTGTGCGTCTAGATATGGTCAATCCAGGTTGCATCACAGCCCCTGAACGCATTGTGTAAGAATTTCTCTCTCTTTCACTGTCTTTGTTTCATGGGTGTTTCAAAGTAATTTATTTTTATAATGGGGTTTAGCTGCTTTTCACTGCTGTGTTTATGCCGCTTTACACCCACTTGACACACTAACAGAGAGATATCAATACATAGGTTTTACGATTATTACTAGTCAGATATATTCTTGTGCGGTGAATAGGGCGTGTTGAGTCCAGTTCTCTGAGCAAGGAGTAGGTCTTGTCTATTACATATTGGGTTTATGGAACGGTATCTGAGCTAATTTGATACCCTTGTTTTATGTATCACCCCACCTCACCTTTCCCGTTAAGCAGCCATAGTGTGTTTTCTGCATGTGTGACTCTGTTCTGTTTTGTAATTCAGTTCAAGTGTAACGGTTTTTACATTCCCTCTATCTGTGATACCTTATGAGAAGTGTCCTTTTCTGTGTGACTTATTTCACTTAGAATCGTCGTACCTAAATCCACTCATCATGCTGCTACTAACCTTACGACATTGATTTCATGGCTGAGTGATATTCCATTGTACATAAGGACCACAACTTCTTTATCCATTTTTCTCTTTCCTGGGATATTTAAGGTGGAATGAAGTGGAGGTCCTGGTCAACAGAGCAGCCCTAAACTTTGGGGTGCTTGTGTCTTGCTGATTTTTAATTTTCCCAATTTCTACCCCCATGAGTGGAAGTGCCCTACGCTCTCTAAGCTGTGTTTTTCAGATGTTTCAGGACTCACCGGACACTTCTCCAGAGTGGCTCTTGGCCATTTACATCCCGCCCATCAGTGTAGCAAGGCTCCCATTTCTCCATGGCCTGTCCTGCATTTCTGGTTTTGAGACTCTTTTCAGCATGGCCCTTTTGACCGATGGGAAGCGAGACTTCTTTGTAGCGCTGATTTGCCTTTCCAGGTTGCTTGGTTGGCCAAAAAGGGCGTATGCGTTTTTTCCTGAATATATTCAGGAAAAAACGCATACGCCCTTTTTGGCCAAGGGCATCATTGTCAACGTTTTGCCGCTTTTCATGTGCTTTAAAGGCGATTCGTATCTACCTCCTGAAATCTGTTTCCTGCAATTCTGCCTTGATTTCAAATCCTCTTCTTTGCCTTCCCTCAATATATTTGTGGACGAGAGTTATCATTTATAACTCTGCAGGTTTGTGAATTGCAGTGCCCTGAACCTCCATTTTACAACTCGTTTTTATGGGAGCTGGCCGCCAAATCGCAGAATGGCTTCAGGCCCTGTTCTGGTTCCGGGGGGCAGGCTGAGCCTGTGGTTAATTCTTCTTCCTGATGGGAAAATAGTGTCACCTGTGCCTGTCCCAACACCAAGAGCTAGTCTCTCGTTGGTTCCACGTCTTCCCGTTTATCCTCAGGACAAATTGCAACCTGTACGGAACAGGAGGTTAAAGGTGCTGATGCTCCAA
Source organism: Balaenoptera ricei (assembly GCF_028023285.1). Classification (NCBI taxonomy): domain Eukaryota; kingdom Metazoa; phylum Chordata; class Mammalia; order Artiodactyla; family Balaenopteridae; genus Balaenoptera; species Balaenoptera ricei. The sequence goes on along the minus strand of NW_026777439.1, from coordinate 356,303 downwards.
GTAGGGAGCTTGCTAGTAAAGCGGCTGGAATGGCGACCCCGGGCACAAGGAGATGAGAAATGAGGTGCGTTTTAGAAACCTTTCCCCATCACACGGTGTACCATCTTCTGGGTTTCTCATGCATGTTTTTGATGTAGGAAGATGCCCTTGAACCTGGAGATTTGGGACCCATGCGATGGGTACCACGCAGTATTACTTTAAAGGGTCTGCGTTTGCTCACCCAACCTCACCAAACCTCTCAGCCCCAAGAGTGTCCACCCTTATGTCTCATCCAGCTGTGGGTCTAGATATGGTCAATCCAGGTTGCATCACAGCCCCTGAACGCATTGTGTAAGAATTTCTCTCTCTTTCACTGTCTTTGTTTCATGGGTGTTTCAAAGTAATTTATTTTTATAATGGGGTTTAGCTGCTTTTCACTGCTGTGTTTATGCCGCTTTACACCCACTTGACACACTAACAGAGAGATATCAATACATAGGTTTTACGATTATTATTAGTCAGATATATTCTTGTGCGGTGAATAGGGCGTGTTGAGTCCAGTTCTCTGAGCAAGGAGTTGGTCTTGTCTATTACATATTGGGTTTATGGAACGGTATCTGAGCTAACTTGATACCCTTGTTTTATGTATCACCCCACCTCACCTTTCCCGTTAAGCAGCCATAGTGTGTTTTCTGCATGTGTGACTCTGTTCTGTTTTGTAATTCAGTTCAAGTGTAACGGTTTTTACATTCCCTCTATCTGTGATACCTTATGAGAAGTGTCCTTTTCTGTGTGACTTATTTCACTTAGAATCGTCGTACCTAAATCCACTCATCATGCTGCTACTAACCTTACGACATTGATTTCATGGCTGAGTGATATTCCATTGTACATAAGGACCACAACTTCTTTATCCATTTTTCTCTTTCCTGGGATATTTAAGGTGGAATGAAGTGGAGGTCCTGGTCAACAGAGCAGCCCTAAACTTTGGGGTGCTTGTGTCTTGCTGATTTTTAATTTTCCCAATTTCTACCCCCATGAGTGGAAGTGCCCTACGCTCTCTAAGCTGTGTTTTTCAGATGTTTCAGGACTCACCGGACACTTCTCCAGAGTGGCTCTTGGCCATTTACATCCCGCCCATCAGTGTAGCAAGGCTCCCATTTCTCCATGGCCTGTCCTGCATTTCTGGTTTTGAGACTCTTTTCAGCATGGCCCTTTTGACCGATGGGAAGCGAGACTTCTTTGTAGCGCTGATTTGCCTTTCCAGGTTGCTTGGTTGGCCAAAAAGGGCGTATGCGTTTTTTCCTGAATATATTCAGGAAAAAACGCATACGCCCTTTTTGGCCAAGGGCATCATTGTCAACGTTTTGCCGCTTTTCATGTGCTTTAAAGGCGATTCGTATCTACCTCCTGAAATCTGTTTCCTGCAATTCTGCCTTGATTTCAAATCCTCTTCTTTGCCTTCCCTCAATATATTTGTGGACGAGAGTTATCATTTATAACTCTGCAGGTTTGTGAATTGCAGTGCCCTGAACCTCCATTTTACAACTCGTTTTTATGGGAGCTGGCCGCAAAATCGCAGAATGGCTTCAGGCCCTGTTCTGGTTCCGGGGGGCAGGCTGAGCCTGTGGTTAATTCTTCTTCCTGATGGGAAAATAGTGTCACCTGTGCCTGTCCCAACACCAAGAGCTAGTCTCTCGTTGGTTCCACGTCTTCCCGTTTATCCTCAGGACAAATTGCAACCTGTACGGAACAGGAGGTTAAAGGTGCTGATGCTCCAAGTAGGGAGCTTGCTAGTAAAGCGGCTGGAATGGCGAACCCGGGCACAAGGAGATGAGAAATGAGGTGCGTTTTAGAAACCTTTCCCCATCACACGGTGTACCATCTTCTGGGTTTCTCATGCATGTTTTTGATGTAGGAAGATGCCCTTGAACCTGGAGATTTGGGACCCATGCGATGGGTACCACGCAGTATTACTTTAAAGGGTCTGCGTTTGCTCACCCAACCTCACCAAACCTCTCAGCCCCAAGAGTGTCCACCCTTATGTCTCATCCAGCTGTGGGTCTAGATATGGTCAATCCAGGTTGCATCACAGCCCCTGAACGCATTGTGTAAGAATTTCTCTCTCTTTCACTGTCTTTGTTTCATGGGTGTTTCAAAGTAATTTATTTTTATAATGGGGTTTAGCTGCTTTTCACTGCTGTGTTTATGCCGCTTTACACCCACTTGACACACTAACAGAGAGATATCAATACATAGGTTTTACGATTATTATTAGTCAGATATATTCTTGTGCGGTGAATAGGGCGTGTTGAGTCCAGTTCTCTGAGCAAGGAGTAGGTCTTGTCTATTACATATTGGGTTTATGGAACGGTATCTGAGCTAACTTGATACCCTTGTTTTATGTATCACCCCACCTCACCTTTCCCGTTAAGCAGCCATAGTGTGTTTTCTGCATGTGTGACTCTGTTCTGTTTTGTAATTCAGTTCAAGTGTAACGGTTTTTACATTCCCTCTATCTGTGATACCTTATGAGAAGTGTCCTTTTCTGTGTGACTTATTTCACTTAGAATCGTCGTACCTAAATCCACTCATCATGCTGCTACTAACCTTACGACATTGATTTCTTGGCTGAGTGATATTCCATTGTACATAAGGACCACAACTTCTTTATCCATTTTTCTCTTTCCTGGGATATTTAAGGTGGAATGAAGTGGAGGTCCTGGTCAACAGAGCAGCCCTAAACTTTGGGGTGCTTGTGTCTTGCTGATTTTTAATTTTCCCAATTTCTACCCCCATGAGTGGAAGTGCCCTACGCTCTCTAAGCTGTGTTTTTCAGATGTTTCAGGACTCACCGGACACTTCTCCAGAGTGGCTCTTGGCCATTTACATCCCGCCCATCAGTGTAGCAAGGCTCCCATTTCTCCATGGCCTGTCCTGCATTTCTGGTTTTGAGACTCTTTTCAGCATGGCCCTTTTGACCGATGGGAAGCGAGACTTCTTTGTAGCGCTGATTTGCCTTTCCAGGTTGCTTGGTTGGCCAAAAAGGGCGTATGCGTTTTTTCCTGAATATATTCAGGAAAAAACGCATACGCCCTTTTTGGCCAAGGGCATCATTATCAACGTTTTGCCGCTTTTCATGTGCTTTAAAGGCGATTCGTATCTACCTCCTGAAATCTGTTTCCTGCAATTCTGCCTTGATTTCAAATCCTCTTCTTTGCCTTCCCTCAATATATTTGTGGACGAGAGTTATCATTTATAACTCTGCAGGTTTGTGAATTTCAGTGCCCTGAACCTCCATCTTACAACTCGTTTTTATGGGAGCTGGCCGCAAAATCGCAGAATGGCTTCAGGCCCTGTTCTGGTTCCGGGGGGCAGGCTGAGCCTGTGGTTAATTCTTCTTCCTGATGGGAAAATAGTGTCACCTGTGCCTGTCCCAACACCAAGAGCTAGTCTCTCGTTGGTTCCACGTCTTCCCGTTTATCCTCAGGACAAATTGCAACCTGTACGGAACAGGAGGTTAAAGGTGCTGATGCTCCAAGTAGGGAGCTTGCTAGTGAAGCGGCTGGAATGGCGAACCCGGGCACAAGGAGATGAGAAATGAGGTGCGTTTTAGAAACCTTTCCCCATCACACGGTGTACCATCTTCTGGGTTTCTCATGCATGTTTTTGATGTAGGAAGATGCCCTTGAACCTGGAGATTTGGGACCCATGCGATGGGTACCACGCAGTATTACTTTAAAGGGTCTGTGTTTGCTCACCCAACCTCACCAAACCTCTCAGCCCCAAGAGTGTCCACCCTTATGTCTCATCCAGCTGTGGGTCTAGATATGGTCAATCCAGGTTGCATCACAGCCCCTGAACGCATTGTGTAAGAATTTCTCTCTCTTTCACTGTCTTTGTTTCATGGGTGTTTCAAAGTAATTTATTTTCATAATGGGATTTAGCTGCTTTTCACTGCTGTGTTTATGCCGCTTTACACCCACTTGACACACTAACAGAGAGATATCAATACATAGGTTTTACGATTATTACTAGTCAGATATATTCTTGTGCGGTGAATAGGGCGTGTTGAATCCAGTAATCTGAGCAAGGAGTAGGTCTTGTCTATTACATATTGGGTTTATGGAACGGTATCTGAGCTAATTTGATACCCTTGTTTTATGTATCACCCCACCTCACCTTTCCCGTTAAGCAGCCATAGTGTGTTTTCTGCATGTGTGACTCTGTTCTGTTTTGTAATTCAGTTCAAGTGTAACGGTTTTTACATTCCCTCTATCTGTGATACCTTATGAGAAGTGTCCTTTTCTGTGTGACTTATTTCACTTAGAATCGTCGTACCTAAATCCACTCATCATGCTGCTACTAACCTTACGACATTGATTTCATGGCTGAGTGATATTCCATTGTACATAAGGACCACAACTTCTTTATCCATTTTTCTCTTTCCTGGGATATTTAAGGTGGAATGAAGTGGAGGTCCTGGTCAACAGAGCAGCCCTAAACTTTGGGGTGCTTGTGTCTTGCTGATTTTTAATTTTCCCAATTTCTACCCCCATGAGTGGAAGTGCCCTACGCTCTCTAAGCTGTGTTTTTCAGATGTTTCAGGACTCACCGGACACTTCTCCAGAGTGGCTCTTGGCAATTTACATCCCGCCCATCAGTGTAGCAAGGCTCCCATTTCTCCATGGCCTGTCCTGCATTTCTGGTTTTGAGACTTTTTTCAGCATGGCCCTTTTGACCGATGGGAAGCAAGACTTCTTTGTAGCGCTGATTTGCCTTTCCAGGTTGCTTGGTTGGCCAAAAAGGGCGTATGCGTTTTTTCCTGAATATATTCAGGAAAAAACGCATACGCCCTTTTTGGCCAAGGGCATCATTGTCAACGTTTTGCCGCTTTTCATGTGCTTTAAAGGCGATTCGTATCTACCTCCTGAAATCTGTTTCCTGCAATTCTGCCTTGATTTCAAATCCTCTTCTTTGCCTTCCCTCAATATATTTGTGGACGAGAGTTATCATTTATAACTCTGCAGGTTTGTGAATTGCAGTGCCCTGAACCTCCATTTTACAACTCGTTTTTATGGGAGCTGGCCGCCAAATCACAGAATGGCTTCAGGCCCTGTTCTGGTTCCGGGGGGCAGGCTGAGCCTGTGGTTAATTCTTCTTCCTGATGGGAAAATAGTGTCACCTGTGCCTGTCCCAACACCAAGAGCTAGTCTCTCGTTGGTTCCACGTCTTCCCGTTTATCCTCAGGACAAATTGCAACCTGTACGGAACAAGAGCTTAAAGGTGCTGATGCTCCAAGTAGGGAGCTTGCTAGTGAAGCGGCTGGAATGGCGAACCCGGGCACAAGGAGATGAGAAATGAGGTGCGTTTTAGAAACCTTTCCCCATCACACGGTGTACCATCTTCTGGGTTTCTCATGCATGTTTTTGATGTAGGAAGATGCCCTTGAACCTGGAGATTTGGGACCCATGCGATGGGTACCACGCAGTATTACTTTAAAGGGTCTGCGTTTGCTCACCCAACCTCACCAAACCTCTCAGCCCCAAGAGTGTCCACCCTTATGTCTCATCCAGCTGTGGGTCTAGATATGGTCAATCCAGGTTGCATCACAGCCCCTGAACGCATTGTGTAAGAATTTCTCTCTCTTTCACTGTCTTTGTTTCATGGGTGTTTCAAAATAATTTATTTTCATAATGGGATTTAGCTGCTTTTCACTGCTGTGTTTATGCCGCTTTACACCCACTTGACACACTAACAGAGAGATATCAATACATAGGTTTTACGATTATTACTAGTCAGATATATTCTTGTGCGGTGAATAGGGCGTGTTGAGTCCAGTTCTCTGAGCAAGGAGTAGGTCTTGTCTATTACATATTGGGTTTATGGAACGGCATCTGAGCTAATTTGAAACCCTTGTTTTATGTATCACCCCACCTCACCTTTCCCGTTAAGCAGCCATAGTGTGTTTTCTGCATGTGTGACTCTGTTCTGTTTTGTAATTCATTTCAAGTGTAACGGTTTTTACATTCCCTCTATAAGTGATACCTTATGAGAAGTGTCCTTTTCTGTGTGACTTATTTCACTTAGAATCATCGTACCTAAATCCACTCATCATGCTGCTACTAGCCTTATGACATTGATTTCATGGCTGAGTGATATTCCATTGTACATAAGGACCACAACTTCTTTATCCATTTTTCTCTTTCCTGGGATATTGAAGGTGGAATGAAGTGGAGGTCCTTGTCAACAGAGCAGCCCTAAACTTTGGGGTACTTGTGTCTTGCTGATTTTTCATTTTCCAAATTTATACCCCCATGAGTGGAAGTGCCCTATGCTCTCTAAGCTGTGTTTTTTAGATGTTTCAGGACACACCGTACACTCCTCCAGAGTGGCTGTTGGCAATTTACATCCCGCCCATCAGTGTAGCCAGGCTCCCATTTCTCCATGGCCTGTCCTGCATTTCTGGTTTTGAGACTTTTTGCAGCATGGCCCTTTTGAGCGATGGGTAGCGAGTCTTCTTTGTAGCCCTGATTTGCCTTTCCAGGTTGCTTGGTTGGCCAAAAAGGGCGTATGCGTTTTTTCCTGAATATATTCAGGAAAAAACACATACGCCCTTTTTGGCCAAGGGCATCATTGTCAACGTTTTGCCGCTTTTCATGTGCTTTAAAGGCGATTCGAATCTACCTCCTGAAATCTGTTTCCTGCAATTCTGCCTTGATTTCAAATCCTCTTCTTTGCCTTCCCTCAATATATTTGTGGACGAGAGTTATCATTTATAACTCTGCAGGTTTGTGAATTGCAGTGCCCTGAACCTCCATCTTACAACTCGTTTTTATGGGAGCTGGCCGCCAAATCGCAGAATGGCTTCAGGCCCTGTTCTGGTTCCGGGGGGCAGGCTGAGCCTGTGGTTAATTCTTCTTCCTGATGGGAAAATAGTGTGACCTGTGCCTGTCCCAACACCAAGAGCTAGTCTCTCGTTGGTTCCACGTCTTCCCGTTTATCCTCAGGACAAATTGCAACCTGTACGGAACAGGAGGTTAAAGGTGCTGATGCTCCAAGTAGGGAGCTTGCTAGTGAAGCGGCTGGAATGGCGAACCCGGGCACAAGGAGATGAGAAATGAGGTGCGTTTTAGAAACCTTTCCCCATCACACGGTGTACCATCTTCTGGGTTTCTCATGCATGTTTTTGATGTAGGAAGATGCCCTTGAACCTGGAGATTTGGGACCCATGCGATGGGTACCACGCAGTATTACTTTAAAGGGTCTGCGTTTGCTCACCCAACCTCACCAAACCTCTCAGCCCCAAGAGTGTCCACCCTTATGTCTCATCCAGCTGTGCGTCTAGATATGGTCAATCCAGGTTGCATCACAGCCCCTGAACGCATTGTGTAAGAATTTCTCTCTCTTTCACTGTCTTTGTTTCATGGGTGTTTCAAAGTAATTTATTTTTCTAATGGGGTTTAGCTGCTTTTCACTGCTGTGTTTATGCCGCTTTACACCCACTTGACACACTAACAGAGAGATATCAATACATAGGTTTTACGATTATTACTAGTCAGATATATTCTTGTGCGGTGAATAGGGCGTGTTGAGTCCAGTTCTCTGAGCAAGGAGTAGGTCTTGTCTATTACATATTGGGTTTATGGAACGGTATCTGAGCTAACTTGATACCCTTGTTTTATGTATCACCCCACCTCACCTTTCCCGTTAAGCAGCCATAGTGTGTTTTCTGCATGTGTGACTCTGTTCTGTTTTGTAATTCAGTTCAAGTGTAACGGTTTTTACATTCCCTCTATCTGTGATACCTTATGAGAAGTGTCCTTTTCTGTGTGACTTATTTCACTTAGAATCGTCGTACCTAAATCCACTCATCATGCTGCTACTAACCTTACGACATTGATTTCATGGCTGAGTGATATTCCATTGTACATAAGGACCACAACTTCTTTATCCATTTTTCTCTTTCCTGGGATATTTAAGGTGGAATGAAGTGGAGGTCCTGGTCAACAGAGCAGCCCTAAACTTTGGGGTGCTTGTGTCTTGCTGATTTTTAATTTTCCCAATTTCTACCCCCATGAGTGGAAGTGCCCTACGCTCTCTAAGCTGTGTTTTTCAGATGTTTCAGGACTCACCGGACACTTCTCCAGAGTGGCTCTTGGCCATTTACATCCCGCCCATCAGTGTAGCAAGGCTCCCATTTCTCCATGGCCTGTCCTGCATTTCTGGTTTTGAGACTCTTTTCAGCATGGCCCTTTTGACCGATGGGAAGCGAGACTTCTTTGTAGCGCTGATTTGCCTTTCCAGGTTGCTTGGTTGGCCAAAAAGGGCGTATGCGTTTTTTCCTGAATATATTCAGGAAAAAACGCATACGCCCTTTTTGGCCAAGGGCATCATTGTCAACGTTTTGCCGCTTTTCATGTGCTTTAAAGGCGATTCGTATCTACCTCCTGAAATCTGTTTCCTGCAATTCTGCCTTGATTTCAAATCCTCTTCTTTGCCTTCCCTCAATATATTTGTGGACGAGAGTTATCATTTATAACTCTGCAGGTTTGTGAATTGCAGTGCCCTGAACCTCCATTTTACAACTCGTTTTTATGGGAGCTGGCCGCCAAATCGCAGAATGGCTTCAGGCCCTGTTCTGGTTCCGGGGGGCAGGCTGAGCCTGTGGTTAATTCTTCTTCCTGATGGGAAAATAGTGTCACCTGTGCCTGTCCCAACACCAAGAGCTAGTCTCTCGTTGGTTCCACGTCTTCCCGTTTATCCTCAGGACAAATTGCAACCTGTACGGAACAGGAGGTTAAAGGTGCTGATGCTCCAAGTAGGGAGCTTGCTAGTAAAGCGGCTGGAATGGCGACCCCGGGCACAAGGAGATGAGAAATGAGGTGCGTTTTAGAAACCTTTCCCCATCACACGGTGTACCATCTTCTGGGTTTCTCATGCATGTTTTTGATGTAGGAAGATGCCCTTGAACCTGGAGATTTGGGACCCATGCAATGGGTACCACGCAGTATTACTTTAAAGGGTCTGCGTTTGCTCACCCAACCTCACCAAACCTCTCAGCCCCAAGAGTGTCCACCCTTATGTCTCATCCAGCTGTGGGTCTAGATATGGTCAATCCAGGTTGCATCACAGCCCCTGAACGCATTGTGTAAGAATTTCTCTCTCTTTCACTGTCTTTGTTTCATGGGTGTTTCAAAGTAATTTATTTTTATAATGGGGTTTAGCTGCTTTTCACTGCTGTGTTTATGCCGCTTTACACCCACTTGACACACTAACAGAGAGATATCAATACATAGGTTTTACGATTATTATTAGTCAGATATATTCTTGTGCGGTGAATAGGGCGTGTTGAGTCCAGTTCTCTGAGCAAGGAGTTGGTCTTGTCTATTACATATTGGGTTTATGGAACGGTATCTGAGCTAACTTGATACCCTTGTTTTATGTATCACCCCACCTCACCTTTCCCGTTAAGCAGCCATAGTGTGTTTTCTGCATGTGTGACTCTGTTCTGTTTTGTAATTCAGTTCAAGTGTAACGGTTTTTACATTCCCTCTATCTGTGATACCTTATGAGAAGTGTCCTTTTCTGTGTGACTTATTTCACTTAGAATCGTCGTACCTAAATCCACTCATCATGCTGCTACTAACCTTACGACATTGATTTCATGGCTGAGTGATATTCCATTGTACATAAGGACCACAACTTCTTTATCCATTTTTCTCTTTCCTGGGATATTTAAGGTGGAATGAAGTGGAGGTCCTGGTCAACAGAGCAGCCCTAAACTTTGGGGTGCTTGTGTCTTGCTGATTTTTAATTTTCCCAATTTCTACCCCCATGAGTGGAAGTGCCCTACGCTCTCTAAGCTGTGTTTTTCAGATGTTTCAGGACTCACCGGACACTTCTCCAGAGTGGCTCTTGGCCATTTACATCCCGCCCATCAGTGTAGCAAGGCTCCCATTTCTCCATGGCCTGTCCTGCATTTCTGGTTTTGAGACTCTTTTCAGCATGGCCCTTTTGACCGATGGGAAGCGAGACTTCTTTGTAGCGCTGATTTGCCTTTCCAGGTTGCTTGGTTGGCCAAAAAGGGCGTATGCGTTTTTTCCTGAATATATTCAGGAAAAAACGCATACGCCCTTTTTGGCCAAGGGCATCATTGTCAACGTTTTGCCGCTTTTCATGTGCTTTAAAGGCGATTCGTATCTACCTCCTGAAATCTGTTTCCTGCAATTCTGCCTTGATTTCAAATCCTCTTCTTTGCCTTCCCTCAATATATTTGTGGACGAGAGTTATCATTTATAACTCTGCAGGTTTGTGAATTTCAGTGCCCTGAACCTCCATCTTACAACTCGTTTTTATGGGAGCTGGCCGCAAAATCGCAGAATGGCTTCAGGCCCTGTTCTGGTTCCGGGGGGCAGGCTGAGCCTGTGGTTAATTCTTCTTCCTGATGGGAAAATAGTGTCACCTGTGCCTGTCCCAACACCAAGAGCTAGTCTCTCGTTGGTTCCACGTCTTCCCGTTTATCCTCAGGACAAATTGCAACCTGTACGGAACAGGAGGTTAAAGGTGCTGATGCTCCAAGTAGGGAGCTTGCTAGTGAAGCGGCTGGAATGGCGAACCCGGGCACAAGGAGATGAGAAATGAGGTGCGTTTTAGAAACCTTTCCCCATCACACGGTGTACCATCTTCTGGGTTTCTCATGCATGTTTTTGATGTAGGAAGATGCCCTTGAACCTGGATATTTGGGACCCATGCGATGGGTACCACGCAGTATTACTTTAAAGGGTCTGCGTTTGCTCACCCAACCTCACCAAACCTCTCAGCCCCAAGAGTGTCCACCCTTATGTCTCATCCAGCTGTGGGTCTAGATATGGTCAATCCAGGTTGCATCACAGCCCCTGAACGCATTGTGTAAGAATTTCTCTCTCTTTCACTGTCTTTGTTTCATGGGTGTTTCAAAGTAATTTATTTTCATAATGGGATTTAGCTGCTTTTCACTGCTGTGTTTATGCCGCTTTACACCCACTTGACACACTAACAGAGAGATATCAATACATAGGTTTTACGATTATTACTAGTCAGATATATTCTTGTGCGGTGAATAGGGCGTGTTGAATCCAGTTCTCTGAGCAAGGAGTAGGTCTTGTCTATTACATATTGGGTTTATGGAACGGTATCTGAGCTAACTTGATACCCTTGTTTTATGTATCACCCCACCTCACCTTTCCCGTTAAGCAGCCATAGTGTGTTTTCTGCATGTGTGACTCTGTTCTGTTTTGTAATTCAGTTCAAGTGTAACGGTTTTTACATTCCCTCTATCTGTGATACCTTATGAGAAGTGTCCTTTTCTGTGTGACTTATTTCACTTAGAATCGTCGTACCTAAATCCACTCATCATGCTGCTACTAACCTTACGACATTGATTTCATGGCTGAGTGATATTCCATTGTACATAAGGACCACAACTTCTTTATCCATTTTTCTCTTTCCTGGGATATTTAAGGTGGAATGAAGTGGAGGTCCTGGTCAACAGAGCAGCCCTAAACTTTGGGGTGCTTGTGTCTTGCTGATTTTTAATTTTCCCAATTTCTACCCCCATGAGTGGAAGTGCCCTACGCTCTCTAAGCTGTGTTTTTCAGATGTTTCAGGACTCACCGGACACTTCTCCAGAGTGGCTCTTGGCCATTTACATCCCGCCCATCAGTGTAGCAAGGCTCCCATTTCTCCATGGCCTGTCCTGCATTTCTGGTTTTGAGACTCTTTTCAGCATGGCCCTTTTGACCGATGGGAAGCGAGACTTCTTTGTAGCGCTGATTTGCCTTTCCAGGTTGCTTGGTTGGCCAAAAAGGGCGTATGCGTTTTTTCCTGAATATATTCAGGAAAAAACGCATACGCCCTTTTTGACCAAGGGCATCATTGTCAACGTTTTGCCGCTTTTCATGTGCTTTAAAGGCGATTCGTATCTACCTCCTGAAATCTGTTTCCTGCAATTCTGCCTTGATTTCAAATCCTCTTCTTTGCCTTCCCTCAATATATTTGTGGACGAGAGTTATCATTTATAACTCTGCAGGTTTGTGAATTGCAGTGCCCTGAACCTCCATTTTGCAACTCGTTTTTATGGGAGCTGGCCGCAAAATCGCAGAATGGCTTCAGGCCCTGTTCTGGTTCCGGGGGGCAGGCTGAGCCTGTGGTTAATTCTTCTTCCTGATGGGAAAATAGTGTCACCTGTGCCTGTCCCAACACCAAGAGCTAGTCTCTCGTTGGTTCCACGTCTTCCCGTTTATCCTCAGGACAAATTGCAACCTGTACGGAACAGGAGGTTAAAGGTGCTGATGCTCCAAGTAGGGAGCTTGCTAGTGAAGCGGCTGGAATGGCGAACCCGGGCACAAGGAGATGAGAAATGAGGTGCGTTTTAGAATCCTTTCCCCATCACACGGTGTACCATCTTCTGGGTTTCTCATGCATGTTTTTGATGTAGGAAGATGCCCTTGAACCTGGAGATTTGGGACCCATGCGATGGGTACCACGCAGTATTACTTTAAAGGGTCTGCGTTTGCTCACCCAACCTCACCAAACCTCTCAGCCCCAAGAGTGTCCACCCTTATGTCTCATCCAGCTGTGGGTCTAGATATGGTCAATCCAGGTTGCATCACAGCCCCTGAAAGCATTGTGTAAGAATTTCTCTCTCTTTCACTGTCTTTGTTTCATGGGTGTTTCAAAGTAATTTATTTTTATAATGGGGTTTAGCTGCTTTTCACTGCTGTGTTTATGCCGCTTTACACCCACTTGACACACTAACAGAGAGATATCAATACATAGGTTTTACGATTATTATTAGTCAGATATATTCTTGTGCGGTGAATAGGGCGTGTTGAGTCCAGTTCTCTGAGCAAGGAGTAGGTCTTGTCTATTACATATTGGGTTTATGGAACGGTATCTGAGCTAACTTGATACCCTTGTTTTATGTATCACCCCACCTCACCTTTCCCGTTAAGCAGCCATAGTGTGTTTTCTGCATGTGTGACTCTGTTCTGTTTTGTAATTCAGTTCAAGTGTAACGGTTTTTACATTCCCTCTATCTGTGATACCTTATGAGAAGTGTCCTTTTCTGTGTGACTTATTTCACTTAGAATCGTCGTACCTAAATCCACTCATCATGCTGCTACTAACCTTACGACATTGATTTCATGGCTGAGTGATATTCCATTGTACATAAGGACCACAACTTCTTTATCCATTTTTCTCTTTCCTGGGATATTTAAGGTGGAATGAAGTGGAGGTCCTGGTCAACAGAGCAGCCGTAAACTTTGGGGTGCTTGTGTCTTGCTGATTTTTAATTTTCCCAATTTATACCCCCATGAGTGGAAGTGCCCTACGCTCTCTAAGCTGTGTTTTTCAGATGTTTCAGGACTCACCGGACACTTCTCCAGAGTGGCTCCTGGCAATTTACATCCCCCCCATCAGTGTAGCAAGGCTCCCATTTCTCCATGGCCTGTCCTGCATTTCTGGTTTTGAGACTTTTTTCAGCATGGCCCTTTTGACCGATGGGAAGCGAGACTTCTTTGTAGCGCTGATTTGCCTTTCCAGGTTGCTTGGTTGGCCAAAAAGGGCGTATGCGTTTTTTCCTGAATATATTCAGGAAAAAACGCATACGCCCTTTTTGGCCAAGGGCATCATTGTCAACGTTTTGCCGCTTTTCATGTGCTTTAAAGGCGATTCGTATCTACCTCCTGAAATCTGTTTCCTGCAATTCTGCCTTGATTTCAAATCCTCTTCTTTGCCTTCCCTCAATATATTTGTGGACGAGAGTTATCATTTATAACTCTGCAGGTTTGTGAATTGCAGTGCCCTGAACCTCCATCTTACAACTCGTTTTTATGGGAGCTGGCCGCAAAATCGCAGAATGGCTTCAGGCCCTGTTCTGGTTCCGGGGGGCAGGCTGAGCCTGTGGTTAATTCTTCTTCCTGATGGGAAAATAGTGTCACCTGTGCCTGTCCCAACACCAAGAGCTAGTCTCTCGTTGGTTCCACGTCTTCCCGTTTATCCTCAGGACAAATTGCAACCTGTACGGAACAGGAGGTTAAAGGTGCTGATGCTCCAAGTAGGGAGCTTGCTAGTGAAGCGGCTGGAATGGCGAACCCGGGCACAAGGAGATGAGAAATGAGGTGCGTTTTAGAAACCTTTCCCCATCACACGGTGTACCATCTTCTGGGTTTCTCATGCATGTTTTTGATGTAGGAAGATGCCCTTGAACCTGGAGATTTGGGACCCATGCGATGGGTACCACGCAGTATTACTTTAAAGGGTCTGCGTTTGCTCACCCAACCTCACCAAACCTCTCAGCCCCAAGAGTGTCCACCCTTATGTCTCATCCAGCTGTGGGTCTAGATATGGTCAATCCAGGTTGCATCACAGCCCCTGAACGCATTGTGTAAGAATTTCTCTCTCTTTCACTGTCTTTGTTTCATGGGTGTTTCAAAGTAATTTATTTTTCTAATGGGGTTTAGCTGCTTTTCACTGCTGTGTTTATGCCGCTTTACACCCACTTGACACACTAACAGAGAGATATCAATACATAGGTTTTACGATTATTACTAGTCAGGTATATTCTTGTGCGGTGAATAGGGCGTGTTGAGTCCAGTTCTCTGAGCAAGGAGTAGGTCTTGTCTATTACATATTGGGTTTATGGAACGGTATCTGAGCTAACTTGATACCCTTGTTTTATGTATCACCCCACCTCACCTTTCCCGTTAAGCAGCCATAGTGTGTTTTCTGCATGTGTGACTCTGTTCTGTTTTGTAATTCAGTTCAAGTGTAACGGTTTTTACATTCCCTCTATCTGTGATACCTTATGAGAAGTGTCCTTTTCTGTGTGACTTATTTCACTTAGAATCGTCGTACCTAAATCCACTCATCATGCTGCTACTAACCTTACGACATTGATTTCATGGCTGAGTGATATTCCATTGTACATAAGGACCACAACTTCTTTATCCATTTTTCTCTTTCCTGGGATATTTAAGGTGGAATGAAGTGGAGGTCCTGGTCAACAGAGCAGCCCTAAACTTTGGGGTGCTTGTGTCTTGCTGATTTTTAATTTTCCCAATTTCTACCCCCATGAGTGGAAGTGCCCTACGCTCTCTAAGCTGTGTTTTTCAGATGTTTCAGGACTCACCGGACACTTCTCCAGAGTGGCTCTTGGCCATTTACATCCCGCCCATCAGTGTAGCAAGGCTCCCATTTCTCCATGGCCTGTCCTGCATTTCTGGTTTTGAGACTCTTTTCAGCATGGCCCCTTTGACCGATGGGAAGCGAGACTTCTTTGTAGCGCTGATTTGCCTTTCCATGTTGCTTGGTTGGCCAAAAAGGGCGTATGCGTTTTTTCCTGAATATATTCAGGAAAAAACGCATACGCCCTTTTTGGCCAAGGGCATCATTGTCAACGTTTTGCCGCTTTTCATGTGCTTTAAAGGCGATTCGTATCTACCTCCTGAAATCTGTTTCCTGCAATTCTGCCTTGATTTCAAATCCTCTTCTTTGCCTTCCCTCAATATATTTGTGGACGAGAGTTATCATTTATAACTCTGCAGGTTTGTGAATTGCAGTGCCCTGAACCTCCATTTTACAACTCGTTTTTATGGGAGCTGGCCGCAAAATCGCAGAATGGCTTCAGGCCCTGTTCTGGTTCCGGGGGGCAGGCTGAGCCTGTGGTTAATTCTTCTTCCTGATGGGAAAATAGTGTGACCTGTGCCTGTCCCAACACCAAGAGCTAGTCTCTCGTTGGTTCCACGTCTTCCCGTTTATCCTCAGGACAAATTGCAACCTGTACGGAACAGGAGGTTAAAGGTGCTGATGCTCCAAGTAGGGAGCTTGCTAGTAAAGCGGCTGGAATGGCAAACCCGGGCACAAGGAGATGAGAAATGAGGTGCGTTTTAGAAACCTTTCCCCATCACATGGTGTACCATCTTCTGGGTTTCTCATGCATGTTTTTGATGTAGGAAGATGCCCTTGAACCTGGAGATTTGGGACCCATGCAATGGGTACCACGCAGTATTACTTTAAAGGGTCTGCGTTTGCTCACCCAACCTCACCAAACCTCTCAGCCCCAAGAGTGTCCACCCTTATGTCTCATCCAGCTGTGGGTCTAGATATGGTCAATCCAGGTTGCATCACAGCCCCTGAACGCATTGTGTAAGAATTTCTCTCTCTTTCACTGTCTTTGTTTCATGGGTGTTTCAAAGTAATTTATTTTTATAATGGGGTTTAGCTGCTTTTCACTGCTGTGTTTATGCCGCTTTACACCCACTTGACACACTAACAGAGAGATATCAACACATAGGTTTTACGATTATTATTAGTCAGATATATTCTTGTGCGGTGAATAGGGCGTGTTGAGTCCAGTTCTCTGAGCAAGGAGTAGGTCTTGTCTATTACATATTGGGTTTATGGAACGGTATCTGAGCTAACTTGATACCCTTGTTTTATGTATCACCCCACCTCACCTTTCCCGTTAAGCAGCCATAGTGTGTTTTCTGCATGTGTGACTCTGTTCTGTTTTGTAATTCAGTTCAAGTGTAACGGTTTTGACATTCCCTCTATAAGTGATACCTTATGAGAAGTGTCCTTTTCTGTGTGACTTATTTCACTTAGAATCGTCGTACCTAAATCCACTCATCATGCTGCTACTAACCTTACGACATTGATTTCATGGCTGAGTGATATTCCATTGTACATAAGGACCACAACTTCTTTATCCATTTTTCTCTTTCCTGGGATATTTAAGGTGGAATGAAGTGGAGGTCCTGGTCAACAGAGCAGCCCTAAACTTTGGGGTGCTTGTGTCTTGCTGATTTTTAATTTTCCCAATTTATACCCCCATGAGTGGAAGTGCCCTACGCTCTCTAAGCTGTGTTTTTCAGATGTTTCAGGACTCACCGGACACTTCTCCAGAGTGGCTCCTGGCCATTTACATCCCCCCCATCAGTGTAGCAAGGCTCCCATTTCTCCATGGCCTGTCCTGCATTTCTGGTTTTGAGACTTTTTTCAGCATGGCCCTTTTGACCGATGGGAAGCGAGACTTCTTTTTAGCGCTGATTTGCCTTTCCAGGTTGCTTGGTTGGCCAAAAAGGGCGTATGCGTTTTTTCCTGAATATATTCAGGAAAAAACGCATACGCCCTTTTTGGCCAAGGGCATCATTGTCAACGTTTTGCCGCTTTTCATGTGCTTTAAAGGCGATTCGTATCTACCTCCTGAAATCTGTTTCCTGCAATTCTGCCTTGATTTCAAATCCTCTTCTTTGCCTTCCCTCAATATATTTGTGGACGAGAGTTATCATTTATAACTCTGCAGGTTTGTGAATTGCAGTGCCCTGAACCTCCATCTTACAACTCGTTTTTATGGGAGCTGGCCGCCAAATCGCAGAATGGCTTCAGGCCCTGTTCTGGTTCCGGGGGGCAGGCTGAGCCTGTGGTTAATTCTTCTTCCTGATGGGAAAATAGTGTGACCTGTGCCTGTCCCAACACCAAGAGCTAGTCTCTCGTTGGTTCCACGTCTTCCCGTTTATCCTCAGGACAAATTGCAACCTGTACGGAACAGGAGGTTAAAGGTGCTGATGCTCCAAGTAGGGAGCTTGCTAGTGAAGCGGCTGGAATGGCGAACCCGGGCACAAGGAGATGAGAAATGAGGTGCGTTTTAGAAACCTTTCCCCATCACACGGTGTACCATCTTCTGGGTTTCTCATGCATGTTTTTGATGTAGGAAGATGCCCTTGAACCTGGAGATTTGGGACCCATGCGATGGGTACCACGCAGTATTACTTTAAAGGGTCTGCGTTTGCTCACCCAACCTCACCAAACCTCTCAGCCCCAAGAGTGTCCACCCTTATGTCTCATCCAGCTGTGCGTCTAGATATGGTCAATCCAGGTTGCATCACAGCCCCTGAACGCATTGTGTAAGAATTTCTCTCTCTTTCACTGTCTTTGTTTCATGGGTGTTTCAAAGTAATTTATTTTTCTAATGGGGTTTAGCTGCTTTTCACTGCTGTGTTTATGCCGCTTTACACCCACTTGACACACTAACAGAGAGATATCAATACATAGGTTTTACGATTATTACTAGTCAGGTATATTCTTGTGCGGTGAATAGGGCGTGTTGAGTCCAGTTCTCTGAGCAAGGAGTAGGTCTTGTCTATTACATATTGGGTTTATGGAACGGTATCTGAGCTAACTTGATACCCTTGTTTTATGTATCACCCCACCTCACCTTTCCCGTTAAGCAGCCATAGTGTGTTTTCTGCATGTGTGACTCTGTTCTGTTTTGTAATTCAGTTCAAGTGTAACGGTTTTTACATTCCCTCTATCTGTGATACCTTATGAGAAGTGTCCTTTTCTGTGTGACTTATTTCACTTAGAATCGTCGTACCTAAATCCACTCATCATGCTGCTACTAACCTTACGACATTGATTTCATGGCTGAGTGATATTCCATTGTACATAAGGACCACAACTTCTTTATCCATTTTTCTCTTTCCTGGGATATTTAAGGTGGAATGAAGTGGAGGTCCTGGTCAACAGAGCAGCCCTAAACTTTGGGGTGCTTGTGTCTTGCTGATTTTTAATTTTCCCAATTTATACCCCCATGAGTGGAAGTGCCCTACGCTCTCTAAGCTGTGTTTTTCAGATGTTTCAGGACTCACCGGACACTTCTCCAGAGTGGCTCCTGGCAATTTACATCCCCCCCATCAGTGTAGCAAGGCTCCCATTTCTCCATGGCCTGTCCTGCATTTCTGGTTTTGAGACTTTTTTCAGCATGGCCCTTTTGACCGATGGGAAGAGAGACTTCTTTGTAGCGCTGATTTGCCTTTCCAGGTTGCTTGGTTGGCCAAAAAGGGCGTATGCGTTTTTTCCTGAATATATTCAGGAAAAAACGCATACGCCCTTTTTGGCCAAGGGCATCATTGTCAACGTTTTGCCGCTTTTCATGTGCTTTAAAGGCGATTCGTATCTACCTCCTGAAATCTGTTTCCTGCAATTCTGCCTTGATTTCAAATCCTCTTCTTTGCCTTCCCTCAATATATTTGTGGACGAGAGTTATCATTTATAACTCTGCAGGTTTGTGAATTGCAGTGCCCTGAACCTCCATCTTACAACTCGTTTTTATGGGAGCTGGCCGCCAAATCGCAGAATGGCTTCAGGCCCTGTTCTGGTTCCGGGGGGCAGGCTGAGCCTGTGGTTAATTCTTCTTCCTGATGGGAAAATAGTGTCACCTGTGCCTGTCCCAACACCAAGAGCTAGTCTCTCGTTGGTTCCACGTCTTCCCGTTTATCCTCAGGACAAATTGCAACCTGTACGGAACAGGAGGTTAAAGGTGCTGATGCTCCAAGTAGGGAGCTTGCTAGTGAAGCGGCTGGAATGGCGAACCCGGGCACAAGGAGATGAGAAATGAGGTGCGTTTTAGAAACCTTTCCCCATCACACGGTGTACCATCTTCTGGGTTTCTCATGCATGTTTTTGATGTAGGAAGATGCCCTTGAACCTGGAGATTTGGGACCCATGCGATGGGTACCACGCAGTATTACTTTAAAGGGTCTGCGTTTGCTCACCCAACCTCACCAAACCTCTCAGCCCCAAGAGTGTCCACCCTTATGTCTCATCCAGCTGTGCGTCTAGATATGGTCAATCCAGGTTGCATCACAGCCCCTGAACGCATTGTGTAAGAATTTCTCTCTCTTTCACTGTCTTTGTTTCATGGGTGTTTCAAAGTAATTTATTTTTCTAATGGGGTTTAGCTGCTTTTCACTGCTGTGTTTATGCCGCTTTACACCCACTTGACACACTAACAGAGAGATATCAATACATAGGTTTTACGATTATTACTAGTCAGGTATATTCTTGTGCGGTGAATAGGGCGTGTTGAGTCCAGTTCTCTGAGCAAGGAGTAGGTCTTGTCTATTACATATTGGGTTTATGGAACGGTATCTGAGCTAATTTGATACCCTTGTTTTATGTATCACCCCACCTCACCTTTCCCGTTAAGCAGCCATAGTGTGTTTTCTGCATGTGTGACTCTGTTCTGTTTTGTAATTCAGTTCAAGTGTAACGGTTTTTACATTCCCTCTATCTGTGATACCTTATGAGAAGTGTCCTTTTCTGTGTGACTTATTTCACTTAGAATCGTCGTACCTAAATCCACTCATCATGCTGCTACTAACCTTACGACATTGATTTCATGGCTGAGTGATATTCCATTGTACATAAGGACCACAACTTCTTTATCCATTTTTCTCTTTCCTGGGATATTTAAGGTGGAATGAAGTGGAGGTCCTGGTCAACAGAGCAGCCCTAAACTTTGGGGTGCTTGTGTCTTGCTGATTTTTAATTTTCCCAATTTATACCCCCATGAGTGGAAGTGCCCTACGCTCTCTAAGCTGTGTTTTTCAGATGTTTCAGGACTCACCGGACACTTCTCCAGAGTGGCTCTTGGCAATTTACATCCCGCCCATCAGTGTAGCAAGGCTCCCATTTCTCCATGGCCTGTCCTGCATTTCTGGTTTTGAGACTTTTTTCAGCATGGCCCTTTTGACCGATGGGAAGCGAGACTTCTTTGTAGCGCTGATTTGCCTTTCCAGGTTGCTTGGTTGGCCAAAAAGGGCGTATGCGTTTTTTCCTGAATATATTCAGGAAAAAACGCATACGCCCTTTTTGGCCAAGGGCATCATTGTCAACGTTTTGCCGCTTTTCATGTGCTTTAAAGGCGATTCGTATCTACCTCCTGAAATCTGTTTCCTGCAATTCTGCCTTGATTTCAAATCCTCTTCTTTGCCTTCCCTCAATATATTTGTGGACGAGAGTTATCATTTATAACTCTGCAGGTTTGTGAATTGCAGTGCCCTGAACCTCCATTTTACAACTCGTTTTTATGGGAGCTGGCCGCCAAATCGCAGAATGGCTTCAGGCCCTGTTCTGGTTCCGGGGGGCAGGCTGAGCCTGTGGTTAATTCTTCTTCCTGATGGGAAAATAGTGTCACCTGTGCCTGTCCCAACACCAAGAGCTAGTCTCTCGTTGGTTCCACGTCTTCCCGTTTATCCTCAGGACAAATTGCAACCTGTACGGAACAGGAGGTTAAAGGTGCTGATGCTCCAAGTAGGGAGCTTGCTAGTGAAGCGGCTGGAATGGCGAACCCGGGCACAAGGAGATGAGAAATGAGGTGCGTTTTAGAAACCTTTCCCCATCACACGGTGTACCATCTTCTGGGTTTCTCATGCATGTTTTTGATGTAGGAAGATGCCCTTGAACCTGGAGATTTGGGACCCATGCGATGGGTACCACGCAGTATTACTTTAAAGGGTCTGCGTTTGCTCACCCAACCTCACCAAACCTCTCAGCCCCAAGAGTGTCCACCCTTATGTCTCATCCAGCTGTGGGTCTAGATATGGTCAATCCAGGTTGCATCACAGCCCCTGAACGCATTGTGTAAGAATTTCTCTCTCTTTCACTGTCTTTGTTTCATGGGTGTTTCAAAGTAATTTATTTTTCTAATGGGGTTTAGCTGCTTTTCACTGCTGTGTTTATGCCGCTTTACACCCACTTGACACACTAACAGAGAGATATCAATACATAGGTTTTACGATTATTACTAGTCAGGTATATTCTTGTGCGGTGAATAGGGCGTGTTGAGTCCAGTTCTCTGAGCAAGGAGTAGGTCTTGTCTATTACATATTGGGTTTATGGAACGGTATCTGAGCTAACTTGATACCCTTGTTTTATGTATCACCCCACCTCACCTTTCCCGTTAAGCAGCCATAGTGTGTTTTCTGCATGTGTGACTCTGTTCTGTTTTGTAATTCAGTTCAAGTGTAACGGTTTTTACATTCCCTCTATCTGTGATACCTTATGAGAAGTGTCCTTTTCTGTGTGACTTATTTCACTTAGAATCGTCGTACCTAAATCCACTCATCATGCTGCTACTAACCTTACGACATTGATTTCATGGCTGAGTGATATTCCATTGTACATAAGGACCACAACTTCTTTATCCATTTTTCTCTTTCCTGGGATATTTAAGGTGGAATGAAGTGGAGGTCCTGGTCAACAGAGCAGCCCTAAACTTTGGGGTGCTTGTGTCTTGCTGATTTTTAATTTTCCCAATTTCTACCCCCATGAGTGGAAGTGCCCTACGCTCTCTAAGCTGTGTTTTTCAGATGTTTCAGGACTCACCGGACACTTCTCCAGAGTGGCTCTTGGCCATTTACATCCCGCCCATCAGTGTAGCAAGGCTCCCATTTCTCCATGGCCTGTCCTGCATTTCTGGTTTTGAGACTCTTTTCAGCATGGCCCCTTTGACCGATGGGAAGCGAGACTTCTTTGTAGCGCTGATTTGCCTTTCCATGTTGCTTGGTTGGCCAAAAAGGGCGTATGCGTTTTTTCCTGAATATATTCAGGAAAAAACGCATACGCCCTTTTTGGCCAAGGGCATCATTGTCAACGTTTTGCCGCTTTTCATGTGCTTTAAAGGCGATTCGTATCTACCTCCTGAAATCTGTTTCCTGCAATTCTGCCTTGATTTCAAATCCTCTTCTTTGCCTTCCCTCAATATATTTGTGGACGAGAGTTATCATTTATAACTCTGCAGGTTTGTGAATTGCAGTGCCCTGAACCTCCATTTTACAACTCGTTTTTATGGGAGCTGGCCGCAAAATCGCAGAATGGCTTCAGGCCCTGTTCTGGTTCCGGGGGGCAGGCTGAGCCTGTGGTTAATTCTTCTTCCTGATGGGAAAATAGTGTGACCTGTGCCTGTCCCAACACCAAGAGCTAGTCTCTCGTTGGTTCCACGTCTTCCCGTTTATCCTCAGGACAAATTGCAACCTGTACGGAACAGGAGGTTAAAGGTGCTGATGCTCCAAGTAGGGAGCTTGCTAGTAAAGCGGCTGGAATGGCAAACCCGGGCACAAGGAGATGAGAAATGAGGTGCGTTTTAGAAACCTTTCCCCATCACATGGTGTACCATCTTCTGGGTTTCTCATGCATGTTTTTGATGTAGGAAGATGCCCTTGAACCTGGAGATTTGGGACCCATGCAATGGGTACCACGCAGTATTACTTTAAAGGGTCTGCGTTTGCTCACCCAACCTCACCAAACCTCTCAGCCCCAAGAGTGTCCACCCTTATGTCTCATCCAGCTGTGGGTCTAGATATGGTCAATCCAGGTTGCATCACAGCCCCTGAACGCATTGTGTAAGAATTTCTCTCTCTTTCACTGTCTTTGTTTCATGGGTGTTTCAAAGTAATTTATTTTTATAATGGGGTTTAGCTGCTTTTCACTGCTGTGTTTATGCCGCTTTACACCCACTTGACACACTAACAGAGAGATATCAATACATAGGTTTTACGATTATTATTAGTCAGATATATTCTTGTGCGGTGAATAGGGCGTGTTGAGTCCAGTTCTCTGAGCAAGGAGTAGGTCTTGTCTATTACATATTGGGTTTATGGAACGGTATCTGAGCTAACTTGATACCCTTGTTTTATGTATCACCCCACCTCACCTTTCCCGTTAAGCAGCCATAGTGTGTTTTCTGCATGTGTGACTCTGTTCTGTTTTGTAATTCAGTTCAAGTGTAACGGTTTTGACATTCCCTCTATAAGTGATACCTTATGAGAAGTGTCCTTTTCTGTGTGACTTATTTCACTTAGAATCGTCGTACCTAAATCCACTCATCATGCTGCTACTAACCTTACGACATTGATTTCATGGCTGAGTGATATTCCATTGTACATAAGGACCACAACTTCTTTATCCATTTTTCTCTTTCCTGGGATATTTAAGGTGGAATGAAGTGGAGGTCCTGGTCAACAGAGCAGCCCTAAACTTTGGGGTGCTTGTGTCTTGCTGATTTTTAATTTTCCCAATTTATACCCCCATGAGTGGAAGTGCCCTACGCTCTCTAAGCTGTGTTTTTCAGATGTTTCAGGACTCACCGGACACTTCTCCAGAGTGGCTCCTGGCCATTTACATCCCCCCCATCAGTGTAGCAAGGCTCCCATTTCTCCATGGCCTGTCCTGCATTTCTGGTTTTGAGACTTTTTTCAGCATGGCCCTTTTGACCGATGGGAAGCGAGACTTCTTTTTAGCGCTGATTTGCCTTTCCAGGTTGCTTGGTTGGCCAAAAAGGGCGTATGCGTTTTTTCCTGAATATATTCAGGAAAAAACGCATACGCCCTTTTTGGCCAAGGGCATCATTGTCAACGTTTTGCCGCTTTTCATGTGCTTTAAAGGCGATTCGTATCTACCTCCTGAAATCTGTTTCCTGCAATTCTGCCTTGATTTCAAATCCTCTTCTTTGCCTTCCCTCAATATATTTGTGGACGAGAGTTATCATTTATAACTCTGCAGGTTTGTGAATTGCAGTGCCCTGAACCTCCATCTTACAACTCGTTTTTATGGGAGCTGGCCGCCAAATCGCAGAATGGCTTCAGGCCCTGTTCTGGTTCCGGGGGGCAGGCTGAGCCTGTGGTTAATTCTTCTTCCTGATGGGAAAATAGTGTGACCTGTGCCTGTCCCAACACCAAGAGCTAGTCTCTCGTTGGTTCCACGTCTTCCCGTTTATCCTCAGGACAAATTGCAACCTGTACGGAACAGGAGGTTAAAGGTGCTGATGCTCCAAGTAGGGAGCTTGCTAGTGAAGCGGCTGGAATGGCGAACCCGGGCACAAGGAGATGAGAAATGAGGTGCGTTTTAGAAACCTTTCCCCATCACACGGTGTACCATCTTCTGGGTTTCTCATGCATGTTTTTGATGTAGGAAGATGCCCTTGAACCTGGAGATTTGGGACCCATGCGATGGGTACCACGCAGTATTACTTTAAAGGGTCTGCGTTTGCTCACCCAACCTCACCAAACCTCTCAGCCCCAAGAGTGTCCACCCTTATGTCTCATCCAGCTGTGCGTCTAGATATGGTCAATCCAGGTTGCATCACAGCCCCTGAACGCATTGTGTAAGAATTTCTCTCTCTTTCACTGTCTTTGTTTCATGGGTGTTTCAAAGTAATTTATTTTTCTAATGGGGTTTAGCTGCTTTTCACTGCTGTGTTTATGCCGCTTTACACCCACTTGACACACTAACAGAGAGATATCAATACATAGGTTTTACGATTATTACTAGTCAGGTATATTCTTGTGCGGTGAATAGGGCGTGTTGAGTCCAGTTCTCTGAGCAAGGAGTAGGTCTTGTCTATTACATATTGGGTTTATGGAACGGTATCTGAGCTAACTTGATACCCTTGTTTTATGTATCACCCCACCTCACCTTTCCCGTTAAGCAGCCATAGTGTGTTTTCTGCATGTGTGACTCTGTTCTGTTTTGTAATTCAGTTCAAGTGTAACGGTTTTTACATTCCCTCTATCTGTGATACCTTATGAGAAGTGTCCTTTTCTGTGTGACTTATTTCACTTAGAATCGTCGTACCTAAATCCACTCATCATGCTGCTACTAACCTTACGACATTGATTTCATGGCTGAGTGATATTCCATTGTACATAAGGACCACAACTTCTTTATCCATTTTTCTCTTTCCTGGGATATTTAAGGTGGAATGAAGTGGAGGTCCTGGTCAACAGAGCAGCCCTAAACTTTGGGGTGCTTGTGTCTTGCTGATTTTTAATTTTCCCAATTTATACCCCCATGAGTGGAAGTGCCCTACGCTCTCTAAGCTGTGTTTTTCAGATGTTTCAGGACTCACCGGACACTTCTCCAGAGTGGCTCCTGGCAATTTACATCCCCCCCATCAGTGTAGCAAGGCTCCCATTTCTCCATGGCCTGTCCTGCATTTCTGGTTTTGAGACTTTTTTCAGCATGGCCCTTTTGACCGATGGGAAGAGAGACTTCTTTGTAGCGCTGATTTGCCTTTCCAGGTTGCTTGGTTGGCCAAAAAGGGCGTATGCGTTTTTTCCTGAATATATTCAGGAAAAAACGCATACGCCCTTTTTGGCCAAGGGCATCATTGTCAACGTTTTGCCGCTTTTCATGTGCTTTAAAGGCGATTCGTATCTACCTCCTGAAATCTGTTTCCTGCAATTCTGCCTTGATTTCAAATCCTCTTCTTTGCCTTCCCTCAATATATTTGTGGACGAGAGTTATCATTTATAACTCTGCAGGTTTGTGAATTGCAGTGCCCTGAACCTCCATCTTACAACTCGTTTTTATGGGAGCTGGCCGCCAAATCGCAGAATGGCTTCAGGCCCTGTTCTGGTTCCGGGGGGCAGGCTGAGCCTGTGGTTAATTCTTCTTCCTGATGGGAAAATAGTGTCACCTGTGCCTGTCCCAACACCAAGAGCTAGTCTCTCGTTGGTTCCACGTCTTCCCGTTTATCCTCAGGACAAATTGCAACCTGTACGGAACAGGAGGTTAAAGGTGCTGATGCTCCAAGTAGGGAGCTTGCTAGTGAAGCGGCTGGAATGGCGAACCCGGGCACAAGGAGATGAGAAATGAGGTGCGTTTTAGAAACCTTTCCCCATCACACGGTGTACCATCTTCTGGGTTTCTCATGCATGTTTTTGATGTAGGAAGATGCCCTTGAACCTGGAGATTTGGGACCCATGCGATGGGTACCACGCAGTATTACTTTAAAGGGTCTGCGTTTGCTCACCCAACCTCACCAAACCTCTCAGCCCCAAGAGTGTCCACCCTTATGTCTCATCCAGCTGTGCGTCTAGATATGGTCAATCCAGGTTGCATCACAGCCCCTGAACGCATTGTGTAAGAATTTCTCTCTCTTTCACTGTCTTTGTTTCATGGGTGTTTCAAAGTAATTTATTTTTCTAATGGGGTTTAGCTGCTTTTCACTGCTGTGTTTATGCCGCTTTACACCCACTTGACACACTAACAGAGAGATATCAATACATAGGTTTTACGATTATTACTAGTCAGGTATATTCTTGTGCGGTGAATAGGGCGTGTTGAGTCCAGTTCTCTGAGCAAGGAGTAGGTCTTGTCTATTACATATTGGGTTTATGGAACGGTATCTGAGCTAATTTGATACCCTTGTTTTATGTATCACCCCACCTCACCTTTCCCGTTAAGCAGCCATAGTGTGTTTTCTGCATGTGTGACTCTGTTCTGTTTTGTAATTCAGTTCAAGTGTAACGGTTTTTACATTCCCTCTATCTGTGATACCTTATGAGAAGTGTCCTTTTCTGTGTGACTTATTTCACTTAGAATCGTCGTACCTAAATCCACTCATCATGCTGCTACTAACCTTACGACATTGATTTCATGGCTGAGTGATATTCCATTGTACATAAGGACCACAACTTCTTTATCCATTTTTCTCTTTCCTGGGATATTTAAGGTGGAATGAAGTGGAGGTCCTGGTCAACAGAGCAGCCCTAAACTTTGGGGTGCTTGTGTCTTGCTGATTTTTAATTTTCCCAATTTATACCCCCATGAGTGGAAGTGCCCTACGCTCTCTAAGCTGTGTTTTTCAGATGTTTCAGGACTCACCGGACACTTCTCCAGAGTGGCTCTTGGCAATTTACATCCCGCCCATCAGTGTAGCAAGGCTCCCATTTCTCCATGGCCTGTCCTGCATTTCTGGTTTTGAGACTTTTTTCAGCATGGCCCTTTTGACCGATGGGAAGCGAGACTTCTTTGTAGCGCTGATTTGCCTTTCCAGGTTGCTTGGTTGGCCAAAAAGGGCGTATGCGTTTTTTCCTGAATATATTCAGGAAAAAACGCATACGCCCTTTTTGGCCAAGGGCATCATTGTCAACGTTTTGCCGCTTTTCATGTGCTTTAAAGGCGATTCGTATCTACCTCCTGAAATCTGTTTCCTGCAATTCTGCCTTGATTTCAAATCCTCTTCTTTGCCTTCCCTCAATATATTTGTGGACGAGAGTTATCATTTATAACTCTGCAGGTTTGTGAATTGCAGTGCCCTGAACCTCCATTTTACAACTCGTTTTTATGGGAGCTGGCCGCCAAATCGCAGAATGGCTTCAGGCCCTGTTCTGGTTCCGGGGGGCAGGCTGAGCCTGTGGTTAATTCTTCTTCCTGATGGGAAAATAGTGTCACCTGTGCCTGTCCCAACACCAAGAGCTAGTCTCTCGTTGGTTCCACGTCTTCCCGTTTATCCTCAGGACAAATTGCAACCTGTACGGAACAGGAGGTTAAAGGTGCTGATGCTCCAAGTAGGGAGCTTGCTAGTAAAGCGGCTGGAATGGCGAACCCGGGCACAAGGAGATGAGAAATGAGGTGCGTTTTAGAAACCTTTCCCCATCACACGGTGTACCATCTTCTGGGTTTCTCATGCATGTTTTTGATGTAGGAAGATGCCCTTGAACCTGGAGATTTGGGACCCATGCAATGGGTACCACGCAGTATTACTTTAAAGGGTCTGCGTTTGCTCACAAAACCTCACCAAACCTCTCAGCCCCAAGAGTGTCCACCCTTATGTCTCATCCAGCTGTGGGTCTAGATATGGTCAATCCAGGTTGCATCACAGCCCCTGAACGCATTGTGTAAGAATTTCTCTCTCTTTCACTGTCTTTGTTTCATGGGTGTTTCAAAGTAATTTATTTTTCTAATGGGGTTTAGCTGCTTTTCACTGCTGTGTTTATGCCGCTTTACACCCACTTGACACACTAACAGAGAGATATCAATACATAGGTTTTACGATTATTATTAGTCAGATATATTCTTGTGCGGTGAATAGGGCGTGTTGAGTCCAGTTCTCTGAGCAAGGAGTAGGTCTTGTCTATTACATATTGGGTTTATGGAACGGTATCTGAGCTAACTTGATACCCTTGTTTTATGTATCACCCCACCTCACCTTTCCCGTTAAGCAGCCATAGTGTGTTTTCTGCATGTGTGACTCTGTTCTGTTTTGTAATTCAGTTCAAGTGTAACGGTTTTGACATTCCCTCTATAAGTGATACCTTATGAGAAGTGTCCTTTTCTGTGTGACTTATTTCACTTAGAATCGTCGTACCTAAATCCACTCATCATGCTGCTACTAACCTTACGACATTGATTTCATGGCTGAGTGATATTCCATTGTACATAAGGACCACAACTTCTTTATCCATTTTTCTCTTTCCTGGGATATTTAAGGTGGAATGAAGTGGAGGTCCTGGTCAACAGAGCAGCCCTAAACTTTGGGGTGCTTGTGTCTTGCTGATTTTTAATTTTCCCAATTTATACCCCCATGAGTGGAAGTGCCCTACGCTCTCTAAGCTGTGTTTTTCAGATGTTTCAGGACTCACCGGACACTTCTCCAGAGTGGCTCCTGGCAATTTACATCCCCCCCATCAGTGTAGCAAGGCTCCCATTTCTCCATGGCCTGTCCTGCATTTCTGGTTTTGAGACTTTTTTCAGCATGGCCCTTTTGACCGATGGGAAGCGAGACTTCTTTGTAGCGCTGATTTGCCTTTCCAGGTTGCTTGGTTGGCCAAAAAGGGCGTATGCGTTTTTTCCTGAATATATTCAGGAAAAAACGCATACGCCCTTTTTGGCCAAGGGCATCATTGTCAACGTTTTGCCGCTTTTCATGTGCTTTAAAGGCGATTCGTATCTACCTCCTGAAATCTGTTTCCTGCAATTCTGCCTTGATTTCAAATCCTCTTCTTTGCCTTCCCTCAATATATTTGTGGACGAGAGTTATCATTTATAACTCTGCAGGTTTGTGAATTGCAGTGCCCTGAACCTCCATCTTACAACTCGTTTTTATGGGAGCTGGCCGCCAAATCGCAGAATGGCTTCAGGCCCTGTTCTGGTTCCGGGGGGCAGGCTGAGCCTGTGGTTAATTCTTCTTCCTGATGGGAAAATAGTGTCACCTGTGCCTGTCCCAACACCAAGAGCTAGTCTCTCGTTGGTTCCACGTCTTCCCGTTTATCCTCAGGACAAATTGCAACCTGTACGGAACAGGAGGTTAAAGGTGCTGATGCTCCAAGTAGGGAGCTTGCTAGTGAAGCGGCTGGAATGGCGAACCCGGGCACAAGGAGATGAGAAATGAGGTGCGTTTTAGAAACCTTTCCCCATCACACGGTGTACCATCTTCTGGGTTTCTCATGCATGTTTTTGATGTAGGAAGATGCCCTTGAACCTGGAGATTTGGGACCCATGCGATGGGTACCACGCAGTATTACTTTAAAGGGTCTGCGTTTGCTCACCCAACCTCACCAAACCTCTCAGCCCCAAGAGTGTCCACCCTTATGTCTCATCCAGCTGTGCGTCTAGATATGGTCAATCCAGGTTGCATCACAGCCCCTGAACGCATTGTGTAAGAATTTCTCTCTCTTTCACTGTCTTTGTTTCATGGGTGTTTCAAAGTAATTTATTTTCATAATGGGGTTTAGCTGCTTTTCACTGCTGTGTTTATGCCGCTTTACACCCACTTGACACACTAACAGAGAGATATCAATACATAGGTTTTACGATTATTACTAGTCAGGTATATTCTTGTGCGGTGAATAGGGCGTGTTGAGTCCAGTTCTCTGAGCAAGGAGTAGGTCTTGTCTATTACATATTGGGTTTATGGAACGGTATCTGAGCTAATTTGATACCCTTGTTTTATGTATCACCCCACCTCACCTTTCCCGTTAAGCAGCCATAGTGTGTTTTCTGCATGTGTGACTCTGTTCTGTTTTGTAATTCAGTTCAAGTGTAACGGTTTTTACATTCCCTCTATCTGTGATACCTTATGAGAAGTGTCCTTTTCTGTGTGACTTATTTCACTTAGAATCGTCGTACCTAAATCCACTCATCATGCTGCTACTAACCTTACGACATTGATTTCATGGCTGAGTGATATTCCATTGTACATAAGGACCACAACTTCTTTATCCATTTTTCTCTTTCCTGGGATATTTAAGGTGGAATGAAGTGGAGGTCCTGGTCAACAGAGCAGCCCTAAACTTTGGGGTGCTTGTGTCTTGCTGATTTTTAATTTTCCCAATTTATACCCCCATGAGTGGAAGTGCCCTACGCTCTCTAAGCTGTGTTTTTCAGATGTTTCAGGACTCACCGGACACTTCTCCAGAGTGGCTCTTGGCAATTTACATCCCGCCCATCAGTGTAGCAAGGCTCCCATTTCTCCATGGCCTGTCCTGCATTTCTGGTTTTGAGACTTTTTTCAGCATGGCCCTTTTGACCGATGGGAAGCGAGACTTCTTTGTAGCGCTGATTTGCCTTTCCAGGTTGCTTGGTTGGCCAAAAAGGGCGTATGCGTTTTTT
Source organism: Balaenoptera ricei (assembly GCF_028023285.1). Taxonomy (NCBI): domain Eukaryota; kingdom Metazoa; phylum Chordata; class Mammalia; order Artiodactyla; family Balaenopteridae; genus Balaenoptera; species Balaenoptera ricei. The sequence goes on along the minus strand of NW_026777439.1, from coordinate 325,100 downwards.
CCTGAATATATTCAGGAAAAAACGCATACGCCCTTTTTGGCCAAGGGCATCATTGTCAACGTTTTGCCGCTTTTCATGTGCTTTAAAGGCGATTCGTATCTACCTCCTGAAATCTGTTTCCTGCAATTCTGCCTTGATTTCAAATCCTCTTCTTTGCCTTCCCTCAATATATTTGTGGACGAGAGTTATCATTTATAACTCTGCAGGTTTGTGAATTGCAGTGCCCTGAACCTCCATTTTACAACTCGTTTTTATGGGAGCTGGCCGCCAAATCGCAGAATGGCTTCAGGCCCTGTTCTGGTTCCGGGGGGCAGGCTGAGCCTGTGGTTAATTCTTCTTCCTGATGGGAAAATAGTGTCACCTGTGCCTGTCCCAACACCAAGAGCTAGTCTCTCGTTGGTTCCACGTCTTCCCGTTTATCCTCAGGACAAATTGCAACCTGTACGGAACAGGAGGTTAAAGGTGCTGATGCTCCAAGTAGGGAGCTTGCTAGTGAAGCGGCTGGAATGGCGAACCCGGGCACAAGGAGATGAGAAATGAGGTGCGTTTTAGAAACCTTTCCCCATCACACGGTGTACCATCTTCTGGGTTTCTCATGCATGTTTTTGATGTAGGAAGATGCCCTTGAACCTGGAGATTTGGGACCCATGCGATGGGTACCACGCAGTATTACTTTAAAGGGTCTGCGTTTGCTCACCCAACCTCACCAAACCTCTCAGCCCCAAGAGTGTCCACCCTTATGTCTCATCCAGCTGTGCGTCTAGATATGGTCAATCCAGGTTGCATCACAGCCCCTGAACGCATTGTGTAAGAATTTCTCTCTCTTTCACTGTCTTTGTTTCATGGGTGTTTCAAAGTAATTTATTTTTATAATGGGGTTTAGCTGCTTTTCACTGCTGTGTTTATGCCGCTTTACACCCACTTGACACACTAACAGAGAGATATCAATACATAGGTTTTACGATTATTACTAGTCAGATATATTCTTGTGCGGTGAATAGGGCGTGTTGAGTCCAGTTCTCTGAGCAAGGAGTAGGTCTTGTCTATTACATATTGGGTTTATGGAACGGTTTCTGAGCTAACTTGATACCCTTGTTTTATGTATCACCCCACCTCACCTTTCCCGTTAAGCAGCCATAGTGTGTTTTCTGCATGTGTGACTCTGTTCTGTTTTGTAATTCAGTTCAAGTGTAACGGTTTTTACATTCCCTCTATCTGTGATACCTTATGAGAAGTGTCCTTTTCTGTGTGACTTATTTCACTTAGAATCATCGTACCTAAATCCACTCATCATGCTGCTACTAACCTTACGACATTGATTTCATGGCTGAGTGATATTCCATTGTACATAAGGACCACAACTTCTTTATCCATTTTTCTCTTTCCTGGGATATTTAAGGTGGAATGAAGTGGAGGTCCTGGTCAACAGAGCAGCCCTAAACTTTGGGGTGCTTGTGTCTTGCTGATTTTTAATTTTCCCAATTTCTACCCCCATGAGTGGAAGTGCCCTACGCTCTCTAAGCTGTGTTTTTCAGATGTTTCAGGACTCACCGGACACTTCTCCAGAGTGGCTCTTGGCCATTTACATCCCGCCCATCAGTGTAGCAAGGCTCCCATTTCTCCATGGCCTGTCCTGCATTTCTGGTTTTGAGACTCTTTTCAGCATGGCCCTTTTGACCGATGGGAAGCGAGACTTCTTTGTAGCGCTGATTTGCCTTTCCAGGTTGCTTGGTTGGCCAAAAAGGGCGTATGCGTTTTTTCCTGAATATATTCAGGAAAAAACGCATACGCCCTTTTTGGCCAAGGGCATCATTGTCAACGTTTTGCCGCTTTTCATGTGCTTTAAAGGCGATTCGTATCTACCTCCTGAAATCTGTTTCCTGCAATTCTGCCTTGATTTCAAATCCTCTTCTTTGCCTTCCCTCAATATATTTGTGGACGAGAGTTATCATTTATAACTCTGCAGGTTTGTGAATTGCAGTGCCCTGAACCTCCATCTTACAACTCGTTTTTATGGGAGCTGGCCGCAAAATCGCAGAATGGCTTCAGGCCCTGTTCTGGTTCCGGGGGGCAGGCTGAGCCTGTGGTTAATTCTTCTTCCTGATGGGAAAATAGTGTCACCTGTGCCTGTCCCAACACCAAGAGCTAGTCTCTCGTTGGTTCCACGTCTTCCCGTTTATCCTCAGGACAAATTGCAACCTGTACGGAACAGGAGGTTAAAGGTGCTGATGCTCCAAGTAGGGAGCTTGCTAGTAAAGCGGCTGGAATGGCGAACCCGGGCACAAGGAGATGAGAAATGAGGTGCGTTTTAGAAACCTTTCCCCATCACACGGTGTACCATCTTCTGGGTTTCTCATGCATGTTTTTGATGTAGGAAGATGCCCTTGAACCTGGAGATTTGGGACCCATGCGATGGGTACCACGCAGTATTACTTTAAAGGGTCTGCGTTTGCTCACCCAACCTCACCAAACCTCTCAGCCCCAAGAGTGTCCACCCTTATGTCTCATCCAGCTGTGGGTCTAGATATGGTCAATCCAGGTTGCATCACAGCCCCTGAACGCATTGTGTAAGAATTTCTCTCTCTTTCACTGTCTTTGTTTCATGGGTGTTTCAAAGTAATTTATTTTTATAATGGGGTTTAGCTGCTTTTCACTGCTGTGTTTATGCCGCTTTACACCCACTTGACACACTAACAGAGAGATATCAATACATAGGTTTTACGATTATTATTAGTCAGATATATTCTTGTGCGGTGAATAGGGCGTGTTGAGTCCAGTTCTCTGAGCAAGGAGTAGGTCTTGTCTATTACATATTGGGTTTATGGAACGGTATCTGAGCTAACTTGATACCCTTGTTTTATGTATCACCCCACCTCACCTTTCCCGTTAAGCAGCCATAGTGTGTTTTCTGCATGTGTGACTCTGTTCTGTTTTGTAATTCAGTTCAAGTGTAACGGTTTTGACATTCCCTCTATAAGTGATACCTTATGAGAAGTGTCCTTTTCTGTGTGACTTATTTCACTTAGAATCGTCGTACCTAAATCCACTCATCATGCTGCTACTAGCCTTATGACATTGATTTCATGGCTGAGTGATATTCCATTGTACATAAGGACCACAACTTCTTTATCCATTTTTCTCTTTCCTGGGATATTTAAGGTGGAATGAAGTGGAGGTCCTGGTCAACAGAGCAGCCCTAAACTTTGGGGTGCTTGTGTCTTGCTGATTTTTAATTTTCCCAATTTCTACCCCCATGAGTGGAAGTGCCCTACGCTCTCTAAGCTGTGTTTTTCAGATGTTTCAGGACTCACCGGACACTTCTCCAGAGTGGCTCTTGGCCATTTACATCCCGCCCATCAGTGTAGCAAGGCTCCCATTTCTCCATGGCCTGTCCTGCATTTCTGGTTTTGAGACTCTTTTCAGCATGGCCCTTTTGACCGATGGGAAGCGAGACTTCTTTGTAGCGCTGATTTGCCTTTCCAGGTTGCTTGGTTGGCCAAAAAGGGCGTATGCGTTTTTTCCTGAATATATTCAGGAAAAAACGCATACGCCCTTTTTGGCCAAGGGCATCATTGTCAACGTTTTGCCGCTTTTCATGTGCTTTAAAGGCGATTCGTATCTACCTCCTGAAATCTGTTTCCTGCAATTCTGCCTTGATTTCAAATCCTCTTCTTTGCCTTCCCTCAATATATTTGTGGACGAGAGTTATCATTTATAACTCTGCAGGTTTGTGAATTGCAGTGCCCTGAACCTCCATTTTACAACTCGTTTTTATGGGAGCTGGCCGCAAAATCGCAGAATGGCTTCAGGCCCTGTTCTGGTTCCGGGGGGCAGGCTGAGCCTGTGGTTAATTCTTCTTCCTGATGGGAAAATAGTGTCACCTGTGCCTGTCCCAACACCAAGAGCTAGTCTCTCGTTGGTTCCACGTCTTCCCGTTTATCCTCAGGACAAATTGCAACCTGTACGGAACAGGAGGTTAAAGGTGCTGATGCTCCAAGTAGGGAGCTTGCTAGTAAAGCGGCTGGAATGGCGAACCCGGGCACAAGGAGATGAGAAATGAGGTGCGTTTTAGAAACCTTTCCCCATCACACGGTGTACCATCTTCTGGGTTTCTCATGCATGTTTTTGATGTAGGAAGATGCCCTTGAACCTGGAGATTTGGGACCCATGCGATGGGTACCACGCAGTATTACTTTAAAGGGTCTGCGTTTGCTCACCCAACCTCACCAAACCTCTCAGCCCCAAGAGTGTCCACCCTTATGTCTCATCCAGCTGTGCGTCTAGATATGGTCAATCCAGGTTGCATCACAGCCCCTGAACGCATTGTGTAAGAATTTCTCTCTCTTTCACTGTCTTTGTTTCATGGGTGTTTCAAAGTAATTTATTTTTCTAATGGGGTTTAGCTGCTTTTCACTGCTGTGTTTATGCCGCTTTACACCCACTTGACACACTAACAGAGAGATATCAATACATAGGTTTTACGATTATTATTAGTCAGATATATTCTTGTGCGGTGAATAGGGCGTGTTGAGTCCAGTTCTCTGAGCAAGGAGTAGGTCTTGTCTATTACATATTGGGTTTATGGAACGGTATCTGAGCTAACTTGATACCCTTGTTTTATGTATCACCCCACCTCACCTTTCCCGTTAAGCAGCCATAGTGTGTTTTCTGCATGTGTGACTCTGTTCTGTTTTGTAATTCAGTTCAAGTGTAACGGTTTTGACATTCCCTCTATAAGTGATACCTTATGAGAAGTGTCCTTTTCTGTGTGACTTATTTCACTTAGAATCGTCGTACCTAAATCCACTCATCATGCTGCTACTAGCCTTATGACATTGATTTCATGGCTGAGTGATATTCCATTGTACATAAGGACCACAACTTCTTTATCCATTTTTCTCTTTCCTGGGATATTTAAGGTGGAATGAAGTGGAGGTCCTGGTCAACAGAGCAGCCCTAAACTTTGGGGTGCTTGTGTCTTGCTGATTTTTAATTTTCCCAATTTCTACCCCCATGAGTGGAAGTGCCCTACGCTCTCTAAGCTGTGTTTTTCAGATGTTTCAGGACTCACCGGACACTTCTCCAGAGTGGCTCTTGGCCATTTACATCCCGCCCATCAGTGTAGCAAGGCTCCCATTTCTCCATGGCCTGTCCTGCATTTCTGGTTTTGAGACTCTTTTCAGCATGGCCCTTTTGACCGATGGGAAGCGAGACTTCTTTGTAGCGCTGATTTGCCTTTCCAGGTTGCTTGGTTGGCCAAAAAGGGCGTATGCGTTTTTTCCTGAATATATTCAGGAAAAAACGCATACGCCCTTTTTGGCCAAGGGCATCATTGTCAACGTTTTGCCGCTTTTCATGTGCTTTAAAGGCGATTCGTATCTACCTCCTGAAATCTGTTTCCTGCAATTCTGCCTTGATTTCAAATCCTCTTCTTTGCCTTCCCTCAATATATTTGTGGACGAGAGTTATCATTTATAACTCTGCAGGTTTGTGAATTGCAGTGCCCTGAACCTCCATTTTACAACTCGTTTTTATGGGAGCTGGCCGCAAAATCGCAGAATGGCTTCAGGCCCTGTTCTGGTTCCGGGGGGCAGGCTGAGCCTGTGGTTAATTCTTCTTCCTGATGGGAAAATAGTGTCACCTGTGCCTGTCCCAACACCAAGAGCTAGTCTCTCGTTGGTTCCACGTCTTCCCGTTTATCCTCAGGACAAATTGCAACCTGTACGGAACAGGAGGTTAAAGGTGCTGATGCTCCAAGTAGGGAGCTTGCTAGTAAAGCGGCTGGAATGGCGAACCCGGGCACAAGGAGATGAGAAATGAGGTGCGTTTTAGAAACCTTTCCCCATCACACGGTGTACCATCTTCTGGGTTTCTCATGCATGTTTTTGATGTAGGAAGATGCCCTTGAACCTGGAGATTTGGGACCCATGCGATGGGTACCACGCAGTATTACTTTAAAGGGTCTGCGTTTGCTCACCCAACCTCACCAAACCTCTCAGCCCCAAGAGTGTCCACCCTTATGTCTCATCCAGCTGTGGGTCTAGATATGGTCAATCCAGGTTGCATCACAGCCCCTGAACGCATTGTGTAAGAATTTCTCTCTCTTTCACTGTCTTTGTTTCATGGGTGTTTCAAAGTAATTTATTTTTATAATGGGGTTTAGCTGCTTTTCACTGCTGTGTTTATGCCGCTTTACACCCACTTGACACACTAACAGAGAGATATCAATACATAGGTTTTACGATTATTATTAGTCAGATATATTCTTGTGCGGTGAATAGGGCGTGTTGAGTCCAGTTCTCTGAGCAAGGAGTAGGTCTTGTCTATTACATATTGGGTTTATGGAACGGTATCTGAGCTAACTTGATACCCTTGTTTTATGTATCACCCCACCTCACCTTTCCCGTTAAGCAGCCATAGTGTGTTTTCTGCATGTGTGACTCTGTTCTGTTTTGTAATTCAGTTCAAGTGTAACGGTTTTGACATTCCCTCTATAAGTGATACCTTATGAGAAGTGTCCTTTTCTGTGTGACTTATTTCACTTAGAATCGTCGTACCTAAATCCACTCATCATGCTGCTACTAGCCTTATGACATTGATTTCATGGCTGAGTGATATTCCATTGTACATAAGGACCACAACTTCTTTATCCATTTTTCTCTTTCCTGGGATATTTAAGGTGGAATGAAGTGGAGGTCCTGGTCAACAGAGCAGCCCTAAACTTTGAGGTGCTTGTGTCTTGCTGATTTTTAATTTTCCCAATTTCTACCCCCATGAGTGGAAGTGCCCTACGCTCTCTAAGCTGTGTTTTTCAGATGTTTCAGGACTCACCGGACACTTCTCCAGAGTGGCTCTTGGCCATTTACATCCCGCCCATCAGTGTAGCAAGGCTCCCATTTCTCCATGGCCTGTCCTGCATTTCTGGTTTTGAGACTCTTTTCAGCATGGCCCTTTTGACCGATGGGAAGCGAGACTTCTTTGTAGCGCTGATTTGCCTTTCCAGGTTGCTTGGTTGGCCAAAAAGGGCGTATGCGTTTTTTCCTGAATATATTCAGGAAAAAACGCATACGCCCTTTTTGGCCAAGGGCATCATTGTCAACGTTTTGCCGCTTTTCATGTGCTTTAAAGGCGATTCGTATCTACCTCCTGAAATCTGTTTCCTGCAATTCTGCCTTGATTTCAAATCCTCTTCTTTGCCTTCCCACAGTATATTTGTGGACGAGAGTTATCATTTATAACTCTGCAGGTTTGTGAATTGCAGTGCCCTGAACCTCCATCTTACAACTCGTTTTTATGGGAGCTGGCCGCAAAATCGCAGAATGGCTTCAGGCCCTGTTCTGGTTCCGGGGGGCAGGCTGAGCCTGTGGTTAATTCTTCTTCCTGATGGGAAAATAGTGTCACCTGTGCCTATCCCAACACTAAGAGCTAGTCTCTCGTTGGTTCCACGTCTTCCCGTTTATCCTCAGGACAAATTGCAACCTGTACGGAACAGGAGGTTAAAGGTGCTGATGCTCCAAGTAGGGAGCTTGCTAGTGAAGCGGCTGGAATGGCGAACCCGGGCACAAGGAGATGAGAAATGAGGTGCGTTTTAGAAACCTTTCCCCATCACACGGTGTACCATCTTCTGGGTTTCTCATGCATGTTTTTGATGTAGGAAGATGCCCTTGAACCTGGAGATTTGGGACCCATGCGATGGGTACCACGCAGTATTACTTTAAAGGGTCTGCGTTTGCTCACCCAACCTCACCAAACCTCTCAGCCCCAAGAGTGTCCACCCTTATGTCTCATCCAGCTGTGCGTCTAGATATGGTCAATCCAGGTTGCATCACAGCCCCTGAACGCATTGTGTAAGAATTTCTCTCTCTTTCACTGTCTTTGTTTCATGGGTGTTTCAAAGTAATTTATTTTTCTAATGGGGTTTAGCTGCTTTTCACTGCTGTGTTTATGCCGCTTTACACCCACTTGACACACTAACAGAGAGATATCAATACATAGGTTTTACGATTATTACTAGTCAGGTATATTCTTGTGCGGTGAATAGGGCGTGTTGAGTCCAGTTCTCTGAGCAAGGAGTAGGTCTTGTCTATTACATATTGGGTTTATGGAACGGTATCTGAGCTAACTTGATACCCTTGTTTTATGTATCACCCCACCTCACCTTTCCCGTTAAGCAGCCATAGTGTGTTTTCTGCATGTGTGACTCTGTTCTGTTTTGTAATTCAGTTCAAGTGTAACGGTTTTTACATTCCCTCTATCTGTGATACCTTATGAGAAGTGTCCTTTTCTGTGTGACTTATTTCACTTAGAATCGTCGTACCTAAATCCACTCATCATGCTGCTACTAACCTTACGACATTGATTTCATGGCTGAGTGATATTCCATTGTACATAAGGACCACAACTTCTTTATCCATTTTTCTCTTTCCTGGGATATTTAAGGTGGAATGAAGTGGAGGTCCTGGTCAACAGAGCAGCCCTAAACTTTGGGGTGCTTGTGTCTTGCTGATTTTTAATTTTCCCAATTTCTACCCCCATGAGTGGAAGTGCCCTACGCTCTCTAAGCTGTGTTTTTCAGATGTTTCAGGACTCACCGGACACTTCTCCAGAGTGGCTCTTGGCCATTTACATCCCGCCCATCAGTGTAGCAAGGCTCCCATTTCTCCATGGCCTGTCCTGCATTTCTGGTTTTGAGACTCTTTTCAGCATGGCCCTTTTGACCGATGGGAAGCGAGACTTCTTTGTAGCGCTGATTTGCCTTTCCAGGTTGCTTGGTTGGCCAAAAAGGGCGTATGCGTTTTTTCCTGAATATATTCAGGAAAAAACGCATACGCCCTTTTTGGCCAAGGGCATCATTGTCAACGTTTTGCCGCTTTTCATGTGCTTTAAAGGCGATTCGTATCTACCTCCTGAAATCTGTTTCCTGCAATTCTGCCTTGATTTCAAATCCTCTTCTTTGCCTTCCCTCAATATATTTGTGGACGAGAGTTATCATTTATAACTCTGCAGGTTTGTGAATTGCAGTGCCCTGAACCTCCATTTTACAACTCGTTTTTATGGGAGCTGGCCGCAAAATCGCAGAATGGCTTCAGGCCCTGTTCTGGTTCCGGGGGGCAGGCTGAGCCTGTGGTTAATTCTTCTTCCTGATGGGAAAATAGTGTCACCTGTGCCTGTCCCAACACCAAGAGCTAGTCTCTCGTTGGTTCCACGTCTTCCCGTTTATCCTCAGGACAAATTGCAACCTGTACGGAACAGGAGGTTAAAGGTGCTGATGCTCCAAGTAGGGAGCTTGCTAGTAAAGCGGCTGGAATGGCGAACCCGGGCACAAGGAGATGAGAAATGAGGTGCGTTTTAGAAACCTTTCCCCATCACACGGTGTACCATCTTCTGGGTTTCTCATGCATGTTTTTGATGTAGGAAGATGCCCTTGAACCTGGAGATTTGGGACCCATGCGATGGGTACCACGCAGTATTACTTTAAAGGGTCTGCGTTTGCTCACCCAACCTCACCAAACCTCTCAGCCCCAAGAGTGTCCACCCTTATGTCTCATCCAGCTGTGGGTCTAGATATGGTCAATCCAGGTTGCATCACAGCCCCTGAACGCATTGTGTAAGAATTTCTCTCTCTTTCACTGTCTTTGTTTCATGGGTGTTTCAAAGTAATTTATTTTTATAATGGGGTTTAGCTGCTTTTCACTGCTGTGTTTATGCCGCTTTACACCCACTTGACACACTAACAGAGAGATATCAATACATAGGTTTTACGATTATTATTAGTCAGATATATTCTTGTGCGGTGAATAGGGCGTGTTGAGTCCAGTTCTCTGAGCAAGGAGTAGGTCTTGTCTATTACATATTGGGTTTATGGAACGGTATCTGAGCTAACTTGATACCCTTGTTTTATGTATCACCCCACCTCACCTTTCCCGTTAAGCAGCCATAGTGTGTTTTCTGCATGTGTGACTCTGTTCTGTTTTGTAATTCAGTTCAAGTGTAACGGTTTTTACATTCCCTCTATAAGTGATACCTTATGAGAAGTGTCCTTTTCTGTGTGACTTATTTCACTTAGAATCGTCGTACCTAAATCCACTCATCATGCTGCTACTAACCTTACGACATTGATTTCATGGCTGAGTGATATTCCATTGTACATAAGGACCACAACTTCTTTATCCATTTTTCTCTTTCCTGGGATATTTAAGGTGGAATGAAGTGGAGGTCCTGGTCAACAGAGCAGCCCTAAACTTTGGGGTGCTTGTGTCTTGCTGATTTTTAATTTTCCCAATTTATACCCCCATGAGTGGAAGTGCCCTACGCTCTCTAAGCTGTGTTTTTCAGATGTTTCAGGACTCACCGGACACTTCTCCAGAGTGGCTCCTGGCAATTTACATCCCCCCCATCAGTGTAGCAAGGCTCCCATTTCTCCATGGCCTGTCCTGCATTTCTGGTTTTGAGACTTTTTTCAGCATGGCCCTTTTGACCGATGGGAAGCGAGACTTCTTTTTAGCGCTGATTTGCCTTTCCAGGTTGCTTGGTTGGCCAAAAAGGGCGTATGCGTTTTTTCCTGAATATATTCAGGAAAAAACGCATACGCCCTTTTTGGCCAAGGGCATCATTGTCAACGTTTTGCCGCTTTTCATGTGCTTTAAAGGCGATTCGTATCTACCTCCTGAAATCTGTTTCCTGCAATTCTGCCTTGATTTCAAATCCTCTTCTTTGCCTTCCCTCAATATATTTGTGGACGAGAGTTATCATTTATAACTCTGCAGGTTTGTGAATTGCAGTGCCCTGAACCTCCATCTTACAACTCGTTTTTATGGGAGCTGGCCGCCAAATCGCAGAATGGCTTCAGGCCCTGTTCTGGTTCCGGGGGGCAGGCTGAGCCTGTGGTTAATTCTTCTTCCTGATGGGAAAATAGTGTCACCTGTGCCTGTCCCAACACCAAGAGCTAGTCTCTCGTTGGTTCCACGTCTTCCCGTTTATCCTCAGGACAAATTGCAACCTGTACGGAACAGGAGGTTAAAGGTGCTGATGCTCCAAGTAGGGAGCTTGCTAGTGAAGCGGCTGGAATGGCGAACCCGGGCACAAGGAGATGAGAAATGAGGTGCGTTTTAGAAACCTTTCCCCATCACACGGTGTACCATCTTCTGGGTTTCTCATGCATGTTTTTGATATAGGAAGATGCCCTTGAACCTGGAGATTTGGGACCCATGCGATGGGTACCACGCAGTATTACTTTAAAGGGTCTGCGTTTGCTCACCCAACCTCACCAAACCTCTCAGCCCCAAGAGTGTCCACCCTTATGTCTCATCCAGCTGTGGGTCTAGATATGGTCAATCCAGGTTGCATCACAGCCCCTGAACGCATTGTGTAAGAATTTCTCTCTCTTTCACTGTCTTTGTTTCATGGGTGTTTCAAAGTAATTTATTTTTATAATGGGGTTTAGCTGCTTTTCACTGCTGTGTTTATGCCGCTTTACACCCACTTGACACACTAACAGAGAGATATCAATACATAGGTTTTACGATTATTATTAGTCAGATATATTCTTGTGCGGTGAATAGGGCGTGTTGAGTCCAGTTCTCTGAGCAAGGAGTAGGTCTTGTCTATTACATATTGGGTTTATGGAACGGTATCTGAGCTAACTTGATACCCTTGTTTTATGTATCACCCCACCTCACCTTTCCCGTTAAGCAGCCATAGTGTGTTTTCTGCATGTGTGACTCTGTTCTGTTTTGTAATTCAGTTCAAGTGTAACGGTTTTGACATTCCCTCTATAAGTGATACCTTATGAGAAGTGTCCTTTTCTGTGTGACTTATTTCACTTAGAATCGTCGTACCTAAATCCACTCATCATGCTGCTACTAACCTTATGACATTGATTTCATGGCTGAGTGATATTCCATTGTACATAAGGACCACAACTTCTTTATCCATTTTTCTCTTTCCTGGGATATTTAAGGTGGAATGAAGTGGAGGTCCTGGTCAACAGAGCAGCCCTAAACTTTGGGGTGCTTGTGTCTTGCTGATTTTTAATTTTCCCAATTTATACCCCCATGAGTGGAAGTGCCCTACGCTCTCTAAGCTGTGTTTTTCAGATGTTTCAGGACTCACCGGACACTTCTCCAGAGTGGCTCCTGGCAATTTACATCCCCCCCATCAGTGTAGCAAGGCTCCCATTTCTCCATGGCCTGTCCTGCATTTCTGGTTTTGAGACTTTTTTCAGCATGGCCCTTTTGACCGATGGGAAGCGAGACTTCTTTTTAGCGCTGATTTGCCTTTCCAGGTTGCTTGGTTGGCCAAAAAGGGCGTATGCGTTTTTTCCTGAATATATTCAGGAAAAAACGCATACGCCCTTATTGGCCAAGGGCATCATTGTCAACGTTTTGCCGCTTTTCATGTGCTTTAAAGGCGATTCGTATCTACCTCCTCAAATCTGTTTCCTGCAATTCTGCCTTGATTTCAAATCCTCTTCTTTGCCTTCCCTCAATATATTTGTGGACGAGAGTTATCATTTATAACTCTGCAGGTTTGTGAATTGCAGTGCCCTGAACCTCCATCTTACAACTCGTTTTTATGGGAGCTGGCCGCCAAATCGCAGAATGGCTTCAGGCCCTGTTCTGGTTCCGGGGGGCAGGCTGAGCCTGTGGTTAATTCTTCTTCCTGATGGGAAAATAGTGTCACCTGTGCCTGTCCCAACACCAAGAGCTAGTCTCTCGTTGGTTCCACGTCTTCCCGTTTATCCTCAGGACAAATTGCAACCTGTACGGAACAGGAGGTTAAAGGTGCTGATGCTCCAAGTAGGGAGCTTGCTAGTGAAGCGGCTGGAATGGCGAACCCGGGCACAAGGAGATGAGAAATGAGGTGCGTTTTAGAAACCTTTCCCCATCACACGGTGTACCATCTTCTGGGTTTCTCATGCATGTTTTTGATGTAGGAAGATGCCCTTGAACCTGGAGATTTGGGACCCATGCGATGGGTACCACGCAGTATTACTTTAAAGGGTCTGCGTTTGCTCACCCAACCTCACCAAACCTCTCAGCCCCAAGAGTGTCCACCCTTATGTCTCATCCAGCTGTGCGTCTAGATATGGTCAATCCAGGTTGCATCACAGCCCCTGAACGCATTGTGTAAGAATTTCTCTCTCTTTCACTGTCTTTGTTTCATGGGTGTTTCAAAGTAATTTATTTTTATAATGGGGTTTAGCTGCTTTTCACTGCTGTGTTTATGCCGCTTTACACCCACTTGACACACTAACAGAGAGATATCAATACATAGGTTTTACGATTATTACTAGTCAGGTATATTCTTGTGCGGTGAATAGGGCGTGTTGAGTCCAGTTCTCTGAGCAAGGAGTAGGTCTTGTCTATTACATATTGGGTTTATGGAACGGTATCTGAGCTAACTTGATACCCTTGTTTTATGTATCACCCCACCTCACCTTTCCCGTTAAGCAGCCATAGTGTGTTTTCTGCATGTGTGACTCTGTTCTGTTTTGTAATTCAGTTCAAGTGTAACGGTTTTTACATTCCCTCTATCTGTGATACCTTATGAGAAGTGTCCTTTTCTGTGTGACTTATTTCACTTAGAATCGTCGTACCTAAATCCACTCATCATGCTGCTACTAACCTTACGACATTGATTTCATGGCTGAGTGATATTCCATTGTACATAAGGACCACAACTTCTTTATCCATTTTTCTCTTTCCTGGGATATTTAAGGTGGAATGAAGTGGAGGTCCTGGTCAACAGAGCAGCCCTAAACTTTGGGGTGCTTGTGTCTTGCTGATTTTTAATTTTCCCAATTTATACCCCCATGAGTGGAAGTGCCCTACGCTCTCTAAGCTGTGTTTTTCAGATGTTTCAGGACTCACCGGACACTTCTCCAGAGTGGCTCTTGGCCATTTACATCCCGCCCATCAGTGTAGCAAGGCTCCCATTTCTCCATGGCCTGTCCTGCATTTCTGGTTTTGAGACTCTTTTCAGCATGGCCCTTTTGACCGATGGGAAGCGAGACTTCTTTGTAGCGCTGATTTGCCTTTCCAGGTTGCTTGGTTGGCCAAAAAGGGCGTATGCGTTTTTTCCTGAATATATTCAGGAAAAAACGCATACGCCCTTTTTGGCCAAGGGCATCATTGTCAACGTTTTGCCGCTTTTCATGTGCTTTAAAGGCGATTCGTATCTACCTCCTGAAATCTGTTTCCTGCAATTCTGCCTTGATTTCAAATCCTCTTCTTTGCCTTCCCTCAATATATTTGTGGACGAGAGTTATCATTTATAACTCTGCAGGTTTGTGAATTGCAGTGCCCTGAACCTCCATTTTACAACTCGTTTTTATGGGAGCTGGCCGCAAAATCGCAGAATGGCTTCAGGCCCTGTTCTGGTTCCGGGGGGCAGGCTGAGCCTGTGGTTAATTCTTCTTCCTGATGGGAAAATAGTGTCACCTGTGCCTGTCCCAACACCAAGAGCTAGTCTCTCGTTGGTTCCACGTCTTCCCGTTTATCCTCAGGACAAATTGCAACCTGTACGGAACAGGAGGTTAAAGGTGCTGATGCTCCAAGTAGGGAGCTTGCTAGTAAAGCGGCTGGAATGGCGAACCCGGGCACAAGGAGATGAGAAATGAGGTGCGTTTTAGAAACCTTTCCCCATCACACGGTGTACCATCTTCTGGGTTTCTCATGCATGTTTTTGATGTAGGAAGATGCCCTTGAACCTGGAGATTTGGGACCCATGCGATGGGTACCACGCAGTATTACTTTAAAGGGTCTGCGTTTGCTCACCCAACCTCACCAAACCTCTCAGCCCCAAGAGTGTCCACCCTTATGTCTCATCCAGCTGTGGGTCTAGATATGGTCAATCCAGGTTGCATCACAGCCCCTGAACGCATTGTGTAAGAATTTCTCTCTCTTTCACTGTCTTTGTTTCATGGGTGTTTCAAAGTAATTTATTTTTATAATGGGGTTTAGCTGCTTTTCACTGCTGTGTTTATGCCGCTTTACACCCACTTGACACACTAACAGAGAGATATCAATACATAGGTTTTACGATTATTATTAGTCAGATATATTCTTGTGCGGTGAATAGGGCGTGTTGAGTCCAGTTCTCTGAGCAAGGAGTAGGTCTTGTCTATTACATATTGGGTTTATGGAACGGTATCTGAGCTAACTTGATACCCTTGTTTTATGTATCACCCCACCTCACCTTTCCCGTTAAGCAGCCATAGTTTGTTTTCTGCATGTGTGACTCTGTTCTGTTTTGTAATTCAGTTCAAGTGTAACGGTTTTGACATTCCCTCTATAAGTGATACCTTATGAGAAGTGTCCTTTTCTGTGTGACTTATTTCACTTAGAATCGTCGTACCTAAATCCACTCATCATGCTGCTACTAACCTTACGACATTGATTTCATGGCTGAGTGATATTCCATTGTACATAAGGACCACAACTTCTTTATCCATTTTTCTCTTTCCTGGGATATTTAAGGTGGAATGAAGTGGAGGTCCTGGTCAACAGAGCAGCCCTAAACTTTGGGGTGCTTGTGTCTTGCTGATTTTTAATTTTCCCAATTTATACCCCCATGAGTGGAAGTGCCCTACGCTCTCTAAGCTGTGTTTTTCAGATGTTTCAGGACTCACCGGACACTTCTCCAGAGTGGCTCCTGGCAATTTACATCCCCCCCATCAGTGTAGCAAGGCTCCCATTTCTCCATGGCCTGTCCTGCATTTCTGGTTTTGAGACTTTTTTCAGCATGGCCCTTTTGACCGATGGGAAGCGAGACTTCTTTTTAGCGCTGATTTGCCTTTCCAGGTTGCTTGGTTGGCCAAAAAGGGCGTATGCGTTTTTTCCTGAATATATTCAGGAAAAAACGCATACGCCCTTATTGGCCAAGGGCATCATTGTCAACGTTTTGCCGCTTTTCATGTGCTTTAAAGGCGATTCGTATCTACCTCCTGAAATCTGTTTCCTGCAATTCTGCCTTGATTTCAAATCCTCTTCTTTGCCTTCCCTCAATATATTTGTGGACGAGAGTTATCATTTATAACTCTGCAGGTTTGTGAATTGCAGTGCCCTGAACCTCCATCTTACAACTCGTTTTTATGGGAGCTGGCCGCCAAATCGCAGAATGGCTTCAGGCCCTGTTCTGGTTCCGGGGGGCAGGCTGAGCCTGTGGTTAATTCTTCTTCCTGATGGGAAAATAGTGTCACCTGTGCCTGTCCCAACACCAAGAGCTAGTCTCTCGTTGGTTCCACGTCTTTCCGTTTATCCTCAGGACAAATTGCAACCTGTACGGAACAGGAGGTTAAAGGTGCTGATGCTCCAAGTAGGGAGCTTGCTAGTGAAGCGGCTGGAATGGCGAACCCGGGCACAAGGAGATGAGAAATGAGGTGCGTTTTAGAAACCTTTCCCCATCACACGGTGTACCATCTTCTGGGTTTCTCATGCATGTTTTTGATGTAGGAAGATGCCCTTGAACCTGGAGATTTGGGACCCATGCGATGGGTACCACGCAGTATTACTTTAAAGGGTCTGCGTTTGCTCACCCAACCTCACCAAACCTCTCAGCCCCAAGAGTGTCCACCCTTATGTCTCATCCAGCTGTGGGTCTAGATATGGTCAATCCAGGTTGCATCACAGCCCCTGAACGCATTGTGTAAGAATTTCTCTCTCTTTCACTGTCTTTGTTTCATGGGTGTTTCAAAGTAATTTATTTTTATAATGGGGTTTAGCTGCTTTTCACTGCTGTGTTTATGCCGCTTTACACCCACTTGACACACTAACAGAGAGATATCAATACATAGGTTTTACGATTATTACTAGTCAGATATATTCTTGTGCGGTGAATAGGGCGTGTTGAGTCCAGTTCTCTGAGCAAGGAGTAGGTCTTGTCTATTACATATTGGGTTTATGGAACGGTATCTGAGCTAACTTGATACCCTTGTTTTATGTATCACCCCACCTCACCTTTCCCGTTAAGCAGCCATAGTGTGTTTTCTGCATGTGTGACTCTGTTCTGTTTTGTAATTCAGTTCAAGTGTAACGGTTTTGACATTCCCTCTATAAGTGATACCTTATGAGAAGTGTCCTTTTCTGTGTGACTTATTTCACTTAGAATCGTCGTACCTAAATCCACTCATCATGCTGCTACTAACCTTACGACATTGATTTCATGGCTGAGTGATATTCCATTGTACATAAGGACCACAACTTCTTTATCCATTTTTCTCTTTCCTGGGATATTTAAGGTGGAATGAAGTGGAGGTCCTGGTCAACAGAGCAGCCCTAAACTTTGGGGTGCTTGTGTCTTGCTGATTTTTAATTTTCCCAATTTATACCCCCATGAGTGGAAGTGCCCTACGCTCTCTAAGCTGTGTTTTTCAGATGTTTCAGGACTCACCGGACACTTCTCCAGAGTGGCTCCTGGCAATTTACATCCCCCCCATCAGTGTAGCAAGGCTCCCATTTCTCCATGGCCTGTCCTGCATTTCTGGTTTTGAGACTTTTTTCAGCATGGCCCTTTTGACCGATGGGAAGCGAGACTTCTTTTTAGCGCTGATTTGCCTTTCCAGGTTGCTTGGTTGGCCAAAAAGGGCGTATGCGTTTTTTCCTGAATATATTCAGGAAAAAACGCATACGCCCTTATTGGCCAAGGGCATCATTGTCAACGTTTTGCCGCTTTTCATGTGCTTTAAAGGCGATTCGTATCTACCTCCTCAAATCTGTTTCCTGCAATTCTGCCTTGATTTCAAATCCTCTTCTTTGCCTTCCCTCAATATATTTGTGGACGAGAGTTATCATTTATAACTCTGCAGGTTTGTGAATTGCAGTGCCCTGAACCTCCATCTTACAACTCGTTTTTATGGGAGCTGGCCGCCAAATCGCAGAATGGCTTCAGGCCCTGTTCTGGTTCCGGGGGGCAGGCTGAGCCTGTGGTTAATTCTTCTTCCTGATGGGAAAATAGTGTCACCTGTGCCTGTCCCAACACCAAGAGCTAGTCTCTCGTTGGTTCCACGTTTTCCCGTTTATCCTCAGGACAAATTGCAACCTGTACGGAACAGGAGGTTAAAGGTGCTGATGCTCCAAGTAGGGAGCTTGCTAGTGAAGCGGCTGGAATGGCGAACCCGGGCACAAGGAGATGAGAAATGAGGTGCGTTTTAGAAACCTTTCCCCATCACACGGTGTACCATCTTCTGGGTTTCTCATGCATGTTTTTGATGTAGGAAGATGCCCTTGAACCTGGAGATTTGGGACCCATGCGATGGGTACCACGCAGTATTACTTTAAAGGGTCTGCGTTTGCTCACCCAACCTCACCAAACCTCTCAGCCCCAAGAGTGTCCACCCTTATGTCTCCTCCAGCTGTGCGTCTAGATATGGTCAATCCAGGTTGCATCACAGCCCCTGAACGCATTGTGTAAGAATTTCTCTCTCTTTCACTGTCTTTGTTTCATGGGTGTTTCAAAGTAATTTATTTTTATAATGGGGTTTAGCTGCTTTTCACTGCTGTGTTTATGCCGCTTTACACCCACTTGACACACTAACAGAGAGATATCAATACATAGGTTTTACGATTATTACTAGTCAGGTATATTCTTGTGCGGTGAATAGGGCGTGTTGAGTCCAGTTCTCTGAGCAAGGAGTAGGTCTTGTCTATTACATATTGGGTTTATGGAACGGTATCTGAGCTAACTTGATACCCTTGTTTTATGTATCACCCCACCTCACCTTTCCCGTTAAGCAGCCATAGTGTGTTTTCTGCATGTGTGACTCTGTTCTGTTTTGTAATTCAGTTCAAGTGTAACGGTTTTTACATTCCCTCTATCTGTGATACCTTATGAGAAGTGTCCTTTTCTGTGTGACTTATTTCACTTAGAATCGTCGTACCTAAATCCACTCATCATGCTGCTACTAACCTTACGACATTGATTTCATGGCTGAGTGATATTCCATTGTACATAAGGACCACAACTTCTTTATCCATTTTTCTCTTTCCTGGGATATTTAAGGTGGAATGAAGTGGAGGTCCTGGTCAACAGAGCAGCCCTAAACTTTGGGGTGCTTGTGTCTTGCTGATTTTTAATTTTCCCAATTTATACCCCCATGAGTGGAAGTGCCCTACGCTCTCTAAGCTGTGTTTTTCAGATGTTTCAGGACTCACCGGACACTTCTCCAGAGTGGCTCCTGGCAATTTACATCCCCCCCATCAGTGTAGCAAGGCTCCCATTTCTCCATGGCCTGTCCTGCATTTCTGGTTTTGAGACTTTTTTCAGCATGGCCCTTTTGACCGATGGGAAGCGAGACTTCTTTGTAGCGCTGATTTGCCTTTCCAGGTTGCTTGGTTGGCCAAAAAGGGCGTATGCGTTTTTTCCTGAATATATTCAGGAAAAAACGCATACGCCCTTTTTGGCCAAGGGCATCATTGTCAACGTTTTGCCGCTTTTCATGTGCTTTAAAGGCGATTCGTATCTACCTCCTGAAATCTGTTTCCTGCAATTCTGCCTTGATTTCAAATCCTCTTCTTTGCCTTCCCTCAATATATTTGTGGACGAGAGTTATCATTTATAACTCTGCAGGTTTGTGAATTGCAGTGCCCTGAACCTCCATCTTACAACTCGTTTTTATGGGAGCTGGCCGCCAAATCGCAGAATGGCTTCAGGCCCTGTTCTGGTTCCGGGGGGCAGGCTGAGCCTGTGGTTAATTCTTCTTCCTGATGGGAAAATAGTGTCACCTGTGCCTGTCCCAACACCAAGAGCTAGTCTCTCGTTGGTTCCACGTCTTCCCGTTTATCCTCAGGACAAATTGCAACCTGTACGGAACAAGAGGTTAAAGGTGCTGATGCTCCAAGTAGGGAGCTTGCTAGTGAAGCGGCTGGAATGGCGAACCCGGGCACAAGGAGATGAGAAATGAGGTGCGTTTTAGAAACCTTTCCCCATCACACGGTGTACCATCTTCTGGGTTTCTCATGCATGTTTTTGATGTAGGAAGATGCCCTTGAACCTGGAGATTTGGGACCCATGCGATGGGTACCACGCAGTATTACTTTAAAGGGTCTGCGTTTGCTCACCCAACCTCACCAAACCTCTCAGCCCCAAGAGTGTCCACCCTTATGTCTCATCCAGCTGTGGGTCTAGATATGGTCAATCCAGGTTGCATCACAGCCCCTGAACGCATTGTGTAAGAATTTCTCTCTCTTTCACTGTCTTTGTTTCATGGGTGTTTCAAAGTAATTTATTTTCATAATGTGGTTTAGCTGCTTTTCACTGCTGTGTTTATGCCGCTTTACACCCACTTGACACACTAACAGAGAGATATCAATACATAGGTTTTACGATTATTACTAGTCAGATATATTCTTGTGCGGTGAATAGGGCGTGTTGAATCCAGTTCTCTGAGCAAGGAGTAGGTCTTGTCTATTACATATTGGGTTTATGGAACGGTATCTGAGCTAATTTGATACCCTTGTTTTATGTATCACCCCACCTCACCTTTCCCGTTAAGCAGCCATAGTGTGTTTTCTGCATGTGTGACTCTGTTCTGTTTTGTAATTCAGTTCAAGTGTAACGGTTTTTACATTCCCTCTATCTGTGATACCTTATGAGAAGTGTCCTTTTCTGTGTGACTTATTTCACTTAGAATCGTCGTACGTAAATCCACTCATCATGCTGCTACTAACCTTACGACATTGATTTCATGGCTGAGTGATATTCCATTGTACATAAGGACCACAACTTCTTTATCCATTTTTCTCTTTCCTGGGATATTTAAGGTGGAATGAAGTGGAGGTCCTGGTCAACAGAGCAGCCCTAAACTTTGGGGTGCTTGTGTCTTGCTGATTTTTAATTTTCCCAATTTATACCCCCATGAGTGGAAGTGCCCTACGCTCTCTAAGCTGTGTTTTTCAGATGTTTCAGGACTCACCGGACACTTCTCCAGAGTGGCTCTTGGCAATTTACATCCCGCCCATCAGTGTAGCAAGGCTCCCATTTCTCCATGGCCTGTCCTGCATTTCTGGTTTTGAGACTTTTTTCAGCATGGCCCTTTTGACCGATGGGAAGCGAGACTTCTTTGTAGCGCTGATTTGCCTTTCCAGGTTGCTTGGTTGGCCAAAAAGGGCGTATGCGTTTTTTCCTGAATATATTCAGGAAAAAACGCATACGCCCTTTTTGGCCAAGGGCATCATTGTCAACGTTTTGCCGCTTTTCATGTGCTTTAAAGGCGATTCGTATCTACCTCCTGAAATCTGTTTCCTGCAATTCTGCCTTGATTTCAAATCCTCTTCTTTGCCTTCCCTCAATATATTTGTGGACGAGAGTTATCATTTATAACTCTGCAGGTTTGTGAATTGCAGTGCCCTGAACCTCCATCTTACAACTCGTTTTTATGGGAGCTGGCCGCCAAATCGCAGAATGGCTTCAGGCCCTGTTCTGGTTCCGGGGGGCAGGCTGAGCCTGTGGTTAATTCTTCTTCCTGATGGGAAAATAGTGTCACCTGTGCCTGTCCCAACACCAAGAGCTAGTCTCTCGTTGGTTCCACGTCTTCCCGTTTATCCTCAGGACAAATTGCAACCTGTACGGAACAGGAGGTTAAAGGTGCTGATGCTCCAAGTAGGGAGCTTGCTAGTGAAGCGGCTGGAATGGCGAACCCGGGCACAAGGAGATGAGAAATGAGGTGCGTTTTAGAAACCTTTCCCCATCACACGGTGTACCATCTTCTGGGTTTCTCATGCATGTTTTTGATGTAGGAAGATGCCCTTGAACCTGGAGATTTGGGACCCATGCGATGGGTACCACGCAGTATTACTTTAAAGGGTCTGCGTTTGCTCACCCAACCTCACCAAACCTCTCAGCCCCAAGAGTGTCCACCCTTATGTCTCATCCAGCTGTGCGTCTAGATATGGTCAATCCAGGTTGCATCACAGCCCCTGAACGCATTGTGTAAGAATTTCTCTCTCTTTCACTGTCTTTGTTTCATGGGTGTTTCAAAGTAATTTATTTTTCTAATGGGGTTTAGCTGCTTTTCACTGCTGTGTTTATGCCGCTTTACACCCACTTGACACACTAACAGAGAGATATCAATACATAGGTTTTACGATTATTAATAGTCAGGTATATTCTTGTGCGGTGAATAGGGCGTGTTGAGTCCAGTTCTCTGAGCAAGGAGTAGGTCTTGTCTATTACATATTGGGTTTATGGAACGGTATCTGAGCTAATTTGATACCCTTGTTTTATGTATCACCCCACCTCACCTTTCCCGTTAAGCAGCCATAGTGTGTTTTCTGCATGTGTGACTCTGTTCTGTTTTGTAATTCAGTTCAAGTGTAACGGTTTTTACATTCCCTCTATCTGTGATACCTTATGAGAAGTGTCCTTTTCTGTGTGACTTATTTCACTTAGAATCGTCGTACCTAAATCCACTCATCATGCTGCTACTAACCTTACGACATTGATTTCATGGCTGAGTGATATTCCATTGTACATAAGGACCACAACTTCTTTATCCATTTTTCTCTTTCCTGGGATATTTAAGGTGGAATGAAGTGGAGGTCCTGGTCAACAGAGCAGCCCTAAACTTTGGGGTGCTTGTGTCTTGCTGATTTTTAATCTTCCCAATTTATACCCCCATGAGTGGAAGTGCCCTACGCTCTCTAAGCTGTGTTTTTCAGATGTTTCAGGACTCACCGGACACTTCTCCAGAGTGGCTCTTGGCCATTTACATCCCGCCCATCAGTGTAGCAAGGCTCCCATTTCTCCATGGCCTGTCCTGCATTTCTGGTTTTGAGACTCTTTTCAGCATGGCCCTTTTGACCGATGGGAAGCGAGACTTCTTTGTAGCGCTGATTTGCCTTTCCAGGTTGCTTGGTTGGCCAAAAAGGGCGTATGCGTTTTTTCCTGAATATATTCAGGAAAAAACGCATACGCCCTTTTTGGCCAAGGGCATCATTGTCAACGTTTTGCCGCTTTTCATGTGCTTTAAAGGCGATTCGTATCTACCTCCTGAAATCTGTTTCCTGCAATTCTGCCTTGATTTCAAATCCTCTTCTTTGCCTTCCCTCAATATATTTGTGGACGAGAGTTATCATTTATAACTCTGCAGGTTTGTGAATTGCAGTGCCCTGAACCTCCATCTTACAACTCGTTTTTATGGGAGCTGGCCGCCAAATCGCAGAATGGCTTCAGGCCCTGTTCTGGTTCCGGGGGGCAGGCTGAGCCTGTGGTTAATTCTTCTTCCTGATGGGAAAATAGTGTCACCTGTGCCTGTCCCAACACCAAGAGCTAGTCTCTCGTTGGTTCCACGTCTTCCCGTTTATCCTCAGGACAAATTGCAACCTTTACGGAACAAGAGGTTAAAGGTGCTGATGCTCCAAGTAGGGAGCTTGCTAGTGAAGCGGCTGGAATGGCGAACCCGGGCACAAGGAGATGAGAAATGAGGTGCGTTTTAGAAACCTTTCCCCATCACACGGTGTACCATCTTCTGGGTTTCTCATGCATGTTTTTGATGTAGGAAGATGCCCTTGAACCTGGAGATTTGGGACCCATGCGATGGGTACCACGCAGTATTACTTTAAAGGGTCTGCGTTTGCTCACCCAACCTCACCAAACCTCTCAGCCCCAAGAGTGTCCACCCTTATGTCTCATCCAGCTGTGGGTCTAGATATGGTCAATCCAGGTTGCATCACAGCCCCTGAACGCATTGTGTAAGAATTTCTCTCTCTTTCACTGTCTTTGTTTCATGGGTGTTTCAAAGTAATTTATTTTCATAATGGGATTTAGCTGCTTTTCACTGCTGTGTTTATGCCGCTTTACACCCACTTGACACACTAACAGAGAGATATCAATACATAGGTTTTACGATTATTACTAGTCAGATATATTCTTGTGCGGTGAATAGGGCGTGTTGAATCCAGTTCTCTGAGCAAGGAGTAGGTCTTGTCTATTACATATTGGGTTTATGGAACGGTATCTGAGCTAATTTGATACCCTTGTTTTATGTATCACCCCACCTCACCTTTCCCGTTAAGCAGCCATAGTGTGTTTTCTGCATGTGTGACTCTGTTCTGTTTTGTAATTCAGTTCAAGTGTAACGGTTTTTACATTCCCTCTATCTGTGATACCTTATGAGAAGTGTCCTTTTCTGTGTGACTTATTTCACTTAGAATCGTCGTACCTAAATCCACTCATCATGCTGCTACTAACCTTACGACATTGATTTCATGGCTGAGTGATATTCCATTGTACATAAGGACCACAACTTCTTTATCCATTTTTCTCTTTCCTGGGATATTTAAGGTGGAATGAAGTGGAGGTCCTGGTCAACAGAGCAGCCCTAAACTTTGGGGTGCTTGTGTCTTGCTGATTTTTAATTTTCCCAATTTCTACCCCCATGAGTGGAAGTGCCCTACGCTCTCTAAGCTGTGTTTTTCAGATGTTTCAGGACTCACCGGACACTTCTCCAGAGTGGCTCTTGGCAATTTACATCCCGCCCATCAGTGTAGCAAGGCTCCCATTTCTCCATGGCCTGTCCTGCATTTCTGGTTTTGAGACTTTTTTCACATGGCCCTTTTGACCGATGGGAAGCGAGACTTCTTTGTAGCGCTGATTTGCCTTTCCAGGTTGCTTGGTTGGCCAAAAAGGGCGTATGCGTTTTTTCCTGAATATATTCAGGAAAAAACGCATACGCCCTTTTTGGCCAAGGGCATCATTGTCAACGTTTTGCCGCTTTTCATGTGCTTTAAAGGCGATTCGTATCTACCTCCTGAAATCTGTTTCCTGCAATTCTGCCTTGATTTCAAATCCTCTTCTTTGCCTTCCCTCAATATATTTGTGGACGAGAGTTATCATTTATAACTCTGCAGGTTTGTGAATTGCAGTGCCCTGAACCTCCATTTTACAACTCGTTTTTATGGGAGCTGGCCGCCAAATCGCAGAATGGCTTCAGGCCCTGTTCTGGTTCCGGGGGGCAGGCTGAGCCTGTGGTTAATTCTTCTTCCTGATGGGAAAATAGTGTCACCTGTGCCTGTCCCAACACCAAGAGCTAGTCTCTCGTTGGTTCCACGTCTTCCCGTTTATCCTCAGGACAAATTGCAACCTGTACGGAACAAGAGGTTAAA